>NC_080078.1:63654894-63980366 GCF_949987535.1 Balaenoptera acutorostrata
TTCAGTTTAACCACTTCAGTTTCTAAAGTTCTATCCATTTTCCTTCTCAAGCACCTGTTTTCCTCTCTGCTTTTGCAGGTTTCAGGGGTGAAAGTTACAAGGGGGAATTAATTCTAGTCCATTTGTGAACCACCTTTTGTCTTTAGTTGGACCCACTATTAAAGCCTCCTGAGGCTGCATTCCAGCAATAAGCCAACAAATCATGGGTTTGATATGCTAGTTGTAGTGAGTAGACTCACAAAGACCTAATCCAAGCTCCTGAGGCTCAGAGAGGTGGCAGAATTTGCTCAAGGTCATTCACTCAGCCAGTGAGCAGTGGGGCTGAGACTGAGGCGTCTCCTGACTCCTCCAACAATGGGCTTCCCCATCCTGCTCCCCTCAGTGAAGGAGCTTTGACTACTGTTAACATTTGGGAAGGAGGAGCATTCACTCCTGGACATTGGGCTCCCCGCCCCCTGGCCCCCATCAAGGGGCTAGTCTGTCCCTGGCTCAGCACACAGGCTTGTGCTCATGCCAGGGCCATTTTTATCATGTATTTGTAGCAAAGTTCACTGCCAGAGCACATTTTGCAGCTTGGGCTCTCACTCCCACCTTGGGAGGCACCTAGCCAAGGCCCCTTTCCAGGTGGCAGAAAGTAATGGGTTTTGGATGTTCTCAGGCCTGTGATAGCATCAAAGAATGATAAACTCGAGCTGCAGGACTGCCTGGAGTTCAATAGGACAGCAAAGGTAAGATGTGCTCTGTGCCTGGCCCACTGGGAAATGCACTTGGTGATCTCTAATCGGGACTTGACCTTGGTGTCCAATTTGTTCCTGCCCCTCCCCCCACGTGACTCCCTGGTGCTGGGCTTCTTTCCCCACATAATTGTTCTATCCTGTCTTCAAGTACAGTGTAGGAGAGGTTCTTGATAAACAAAAATCACTGAGAAAAGTCAAGTAGACTTTCCGATTGTGAAGGCACACTCCACGGAGACTCAGCTCATCCTCCCAGTGAGAAATGAGTACACTTCCGCAAAAAAAAAAAAAAAAAAAAATCTATGGTTAAGTCATGGATAATTCTATTAAGATCTCCATAAACTTACTTTTCAATGTTTCCATTAAGCTAAGCTCCATTCATTCAAACCCTGGTTGACCATCCTCTACAATCTGGGTGGACTTTTAATTTTGCTTAATCTTGCTTGATCAGTAACTGTTTTCTTGGTCCCCATGTGATCTCATTTGTGGTCATTTGTTGTTTATCGCTTGTTCTCTCTGAGGCTCGTCCTTCCTGTTCATTAACTTCTTGGCATTTGTGGGAAGCACAGAGTGTTCTTGTCCTTCCAACTCTCCTTTTCTCATTCCCTGTCGGAGCCCGGCCCTGCCACTCTCTCTCTCCCACCCACCCTCCCTCCTCCTTCCCTTACCTGCTTCTGAGCCTTGACCCAGAACCCTTCATTCTGTGCTCACTCCATGATGTCGTTTTGTTCTCCAGTTAAAGAAAGTACAGACAATAACCACCAAGTCGAACTCGATCAGACAGGGGAAAAACCAACTTTTCCCTGTTGTCATGAATGGCAAAGAAGATGTTTTGTGGTGCACTGAGCTAGAAAGGTGAGCAAGGCTGTACGTGGAAAGGGGAATCAAGCAGATAGAGAGAAAGGGGAAGAAAACATGGTTAAGGCCAGCAGTGCGAATGGGCAAGTGCTTGCCTTAATTCCACATGTTCTCACTGACCTTCTGTGTTAGCAGGGCTGGGAGTAACCTCTTCAGTTAGTGTTTATTTCCTAGCAGAAATGGCAAAAGGGTTGTGGTGGTGAGGAATCCAACACATGAGGTCATGAGACAGCACATCTGTCTATGTTGGCTGTGCTGCCCTGGCATTTGCCTGCCCCCACCATGCTGGGCCACTAGGATGTATGGGGATCCAGCTAAAGGAAACCCCGCCGACATGCCATTGCTCTTTCTCAGGATTCCTCCTGCCAAGTTGCTTGTTCTAAAGCTGATTCCTCCTTAGCCACAGTCTGTCTTCTCCCTTATCCATTTATTTGACTAAGTTGGTAGTGTGTCTATTTTGATTCAGAGAACCAGCTCTTAGATTTCATTTCTCCTGTTCTGTATTTAATTTTTTTCTCTCACTCCTTTTGTTTTATTTTGTTATTGTGATTAGAATGTAGTAAAGGCTATGACTATTCCTCTTTACATTTTTGGTTGTGTTTTGCGGTTATTTGATAGAGTATTTACATTCCAGATATTTTAGTTCTACAACTGGATTTATTTCTTGGTTTATTTTGTGGTATTAGATTGTAAACCTGGGAAAGAATGAGGTCCAGTGTATCTGTAGCCTCTTCCCAGACCTGTGGTAGAATTCCATTCAGGAGGCTGTTGGTATATTTGGTTGCCATCTACCATTAAGTCCAGCTTGGCCCTTGATCCAGCAGTTTGCTTTGAAGAAAGAAAGAAAATGCAGGATGCTTCAGTTTACTCATGGTAAATTATCTGAGCATCTGGTGATTGGAAATAAGGTCCATTTTGTGAGTGTCCTTATTCTTTACTAAGGCAATTGCCTAACTTCTGTCCTTGTGTGGTTTGAGGAGAGGTACGTTTCTGTCTGCTGGCTGGCTGGCCATCTTGGCATTCATTCATTTGAGAAAGGTCCACTGAGCACCATCTATGAGCCAGGAGCATTGTGCCAGTGTAGGGGCATGCACAAGACAGGTGCCCTCAGAGAGGGACCATGCCCTCATGACAGTCCTTTGTGCTGAAGAACTGGTGGGCCTGACCTCTGGGGGTCAAGAGAGGGCTCATGTGAAGGCCTGGTGGGCCTGGTGGAAGGGACGGGTCAAAGGTCAGGAAGAGCAGCGCCACGTTGGCTGCCAAGGCGAGGATCTCCCAGAGGCGTTAAGCACGCTGGAGGGAGCACATCTGACTCCCTGTGTTTTCACTCTGGTGCCCCCCTCCCCACCCCCAGGATCTTCGGCTTTCCCGTACACTACACAGATGTGTCCAACATGGGCCGTGTTGCCCGCCAGAAGCTGCTCGGGAGGTCCTGGAGTGTACCTGTCATCCGACACCTCTTCGCCCCCTTGAAGGACTACTTTGCATGTGAATAGTACCCCAGGCACCAGGGCGTGTGGGCAGAGCCACGACCCAGGAGGTGCACCCAGGCTCTGCCCTTCCCAGCTCAGCTGTGTGGGGTCGGGCCGAGTACCTCGTCAGGAGCAGAGCTGCCTTGTCCCCTCCTGGCAGGGGGACCCCGAGGTGCCATCTCCTCGTGCACAATTCAGACCTGGCCGCTCGGAGCGGCCAAACACGGTGCTTATTTTGTCTTCTAAAATTTTAAAACTTGAACTAGGTAGTAAGATGGCTTTTTTTTCCCTCCTGGGTTTACCGCTCAGAGAAACGATGGCTAAGATACCAAAACCACAGTGCCGACAGCTCTCCGATACTCAGGTTAATGCTGAAAAATCACCCAAGACAGTTACTGCAAGACTTTAATTTTTTAAATGTCTGCAGCTCCTTGTTTCCAGGAGTGTGTGGCAGTAGACATGTAGCTAAGGGACCTTTTTAAGGGCCTAGGATGGTTTCTTCTAGGGCTAGCAGAAGAGGACATGATGTCCATGTCTGTCTTGAATTTTCCCCGGCACATTCCCCTGGCCTCAGTATAAAGGGCTGGGATCCGGGGCCCATTTAGAGTATTTTCCACAAGGATGGTGATTTCAGCCGGGATGACATCATCATCACTTTCAGGGCTATTTTTTTCCCCCATAAACCCAAGGGCAGGGCTACCCTTAGCTAAATCCCTCCCAGTGACTGCAATAGAACCCTCTGGAAGCTCAGGAAGGGGTGGGCTGGGTTATAAGCTGCCATATATTGTGTAGACAGGTATGGAATCTCACTGTCTTCTCCCCTTCCCCGTGTGAGGGGGGAGAAGGAGGAGGCTTAGGTAAGACGCCACCCCACCCATCCCCCCACCCTCCAGACTACTCCGCAGGCACAGGTCCCCAGATTAGAAGTATGACACCCCAATTCCTTAGGCTTCTCTAAACTCAGCAGTGACAGCCAGGGGCAGAAGCACATTCCTCGCACTTTCCCCTCATCTAAGAGACTGCAGGGGGAAAACTGCAATAAAAGCTCGACCCTCCCTCCAGAGATTTTAAAGTCCTTTTTTATTCCATGATAAATCGATAAACCATTTTTAGGGAGAATGGGAGGTCGGACAAGCTGCATTTCAGAAATGCTGTCGTAATGGTTTTTAACACCTTTTACTCTTCTTACTGGTGCTATTTTGTAGACTAAGGAACAATGTTGACAGGTTTTGTGGGAGGTTTTTTTATACACTTTTTTTTTTAAATCTCAGACATCTATTTTTGTTTTAACATTTTCATATTTTTTTTTTTTTTGTAACTGGAGCCATGTAACAAAGTATGGGGAAAAATTGTGCCTTGTTTCAACAGTTTTGCTAATTTTTAGGCTGAAAGATGACAGATGCCTAGAGTTTACCTTATGTTGAATTAAAATCAGTATTTCTCTAACAGTCTGGTGTCCCTTTTGTTCTTTTGCAGGTCAGGTGGGTGGGGTAT
This sequence comes from Balaenoptera acutorostrata, assembly GCF_949987535.1. Lineage (NCBI taxonomy): Eukaryota > Metazoa > Chordata > Mammalia > Artiodactyla > Balaenopteridae > Balaenoptera > Balaenoptera acutorostrata. The sequence goes on from NC_080078.1 coordinate 63,659,453, forward strand.
GTGAGGGCCTGGTTAAAGTGGAAAGGTGGGTGGTCGCAGTAGGTCATTCATTCAACAGGCCCAGTACATAAGTACCACGGTGGCCCCCAAATCTAGTGCCATGGTCCCCAAACTCCAATGTATCAGCGTTCCCTGGAAGGCTTGTTCACTGGAGATTTCTGGGCCCCATCCCCAGAGTCTGATTCATTAAGTCTGGAGTGGAGCCTGAGAATTCCATGCTGCTGGTCCAAGAACCAATCTCGGCTAGTGAATGGGTTTCTAAACCTTGGTCCCCCAAACAAATAACTGGAGTGCTTGAGTTCATTTAAAGCCTTGATGTCTGGAACAGCCATCTCCAGATTATTACAGCTCTTGGGTAGCTGGTGAAGATGACTCAGGAATCCCAGGGCTGATCCTCCAGTTCCTTGTCCCTCTGTAGGCTTTCCCTGCACCTTGTTCCACTGCTCCCAAGTTGTCATATCACAGTTCAGCCACAGTCAGTGAGGGGACTTGTTGGGAGTGGCCCTTGGTCCGAGATTTTAACATAGCTGCCAGTGGCCCCAGCTCTTTGGGTGGAATGTGTATCTTGCTTAAGCTTAACATTGCAACTCCCTTCAGTAGTTCCATCTTAAAGTTCACCTGGGGCCACCCAGCCAGGTGTCCCAAGCCCAGAGCCCATCATGCCATAATCCTCATGTCTCACTATCTCTAACCATGGGTCAGGGCAAAGGAGCTGATTTCAATAGCTCTCCAGAGGTTAATATCGGTCAGCTGGTGCGTGCAGAGGAAGAAAGGTGTGTAAATGGGATGCACATAGTGTATCAATTGAGCCTCAGTTGTACTTGGCACCTCTGAACCTCAGTTTCTTCACATAAGATAGGTTATAATCATGGCCACCTCCATGATTAGAGTTGTGGGCCTTAATAAGGCCAAGTTCAGAAAGGGTCTGGCCCAGAGTTGGAGAATGAGAAACCAGCAATTTTTTTAGGCACTGCTGGGCTAGGACAGCCCAGGTGCAAGTTGCCATGGTGAGACGATTGTCAATTAGCAAGCCAAGCCAGGCTGGCACTCTGCTCAGGTGTTCAGGCCCCAGGGGCCTTGGCTGCCCTATTAAGCCATCTTGTATACAGTGCTGCACCAAATGCCAGGACAGGATGAAGCAAAATAAACAGCCTCGGCCTCAAAACCCCAAGAGGAGATGAACTAGCTCGCCCTGTGAGGTGCCCCTGGGTGTCCTGGCCTACCTGTGGGCAGGCTAGCGGGGAGACCTTGTTGGGGCTGCCGGGGCAGTTCTCTGTGTTTTCTCAAGATGGGGGCCAGGTTTGGATTTCTGTGATCCCAGGTCTGGGGCCAAATGGAGAATGTAATGAAAATTCTGATCTTGGGGAAGTAGTTGGTTTGTACCACAAGTAGGCCTTTTCTGAAAAAGTCTTCCAGTTGCCTGGGGCTGTATCTGGGGTCTGGCATGTTGTGTCACTTGGGCAGGTGACCCTTGGAATTTTTCATCTCTATAAAAGTGGGGATCATAAATCCTACCTACTTCCTAGGGCTGCTGTGAATGTTCAAGGCTGTGATCTGGGTAAATTGCTTTGCCTGGTGCCTGGCATGTAGTAAGCCCTCACATGTATTGAATGGCATTGTGATAACGAAACCCATTAATCAATGCAGTGTTAATGACGGTGCTGGTAGTGATGGTAACATCCAATATTAATGTATTAAAGTCTTGAAAAGGAAGGACAGGTAATATTCACCTAGGTGTTTCAAAGGAGCTGGGCTCAGATGCTAACTATAGCAACAGCAGCATCTGGCGTTGAAACTGTGTCCATCACCCCCCTGCCCCCCATCATGTTGGGGTCCCCGTGCTCCTTGTTAGGGAGAGTTGATGGGGGTGGCTTTGGCAACCGGCACCCCAGAGACCTGTGGAAGGGATCTTTCCTGGGGGTGCAGGGACTGACCTCTGGACAGTTCCATGGCTGTTTGGTGGGGGATCAGCACTAGACAGAGAGGGTGCCCCACTCTACCTCCGTCCCTCTGGTTTTCCAGCCAACTGCTTCTTGAGTGATTCTCTGTTCCAGGCCTGTGTTTCATCCTTGATTCCTCTCTGCAGCCAGACTGGATACCTCTCCTGGCTTCACCCCCTCCTTACTTGTGATCTTGGATGTGCTCCATAGCCACTCTGTGCCTCAGTTTATCCAGTGTAAAACGGAGATAATAACCTCATAATACTGATGTGTGGATCAAATGATTTAGTGTATGTGAAGCACATGCAGAGTGCTTGCGGGTAGTGAGTGCTGAGTAAACGGCAGCTGCTTTAATGTTTACTGTTAGAGAATCCTCCCAGCAACCCTGAAGTGAGGCAGTGATTACTGTGATCATAGGTAAGAGAACTGAGGCTCAGAAGTCTAACATACCCAAGGCCACACAGCCAGTGGCAAAGGAGGTGTAAGTTAGAATCTGTGCTGTGAATCCATTGATCTCACCTGCATCTGTGTGTGTGTGTGTGTTTGGATCCTGAAATTACCTGCTGCCCTTTGCAGCCTATGGTACAATTTACCTTTCTTGCTTCCTTCCCTTCTTACTTTTTTCCAGCTTACCTTCCCTCCCTCCTTTCTGCCTTCTTTCCTTTCTTCCTTCTTTCTGTTTAACTTTATTACTGGAGTTGGGACTGCTTACTCTGTCTTTGCATGTGCTGTTCTCTGCCTGGAACAGCCTTCTCCGCTTTGCCAGACTGGTCCTCCAGTTCTCACCTCTTCCAGGAAGCCTCCTTTGCCTCCATTCTAGGCAGCATTAAGAGACATCCCCTAATCTGAGCCCTCCTTCCCTGTGGACAGATAGAAGAATCCATCTCAGCACAAAGCAATCTGTATTATCATTTCTTACTTTTGCAGTCCTCTCCTCCATGAGCTTGTGAGGTCCTCAAGGCAAATGAGACCTGACACCATTTTTTAGTTCAACAATCTTGTCATACATTTGGAAAACTCGGGTCTTGAAGTCATAGTTTTTTGTTTGTTTTGTTTTCGGAGAGGAGACTCACAATTTCTATCTGGGAAAATGAGATTACCTCATACTTTAAAACGGTAGCTTAGAGACGCATAGTAAAGTCTCCCAACTTTCACCTGCTGGATGGAAGTTCTTTTTTTCTGTTTACCCTCTGGCCTTTCTCAGTCAACCCAGACAACCTTGGCTAACCTCCTCAGGGAGGAGGGTGGAGACTGAGGCGATCACGTGGCCCTCCCTCTTTGGCGAGCTGTCTCCTGGGAGGGTAGATGAGTTTTATTTCTGAGGCCCTTGCTCAGAAACCTGTGATGTCCTGTGTCTCTAGAACCATGTTCAAACTCTAGACTGGCACTTGAGGCTCTTCTTGACTTGGTTTTCATTCCCCACACCCATTCCTCCCCCACCCAAAATGGCTTTTAGGTACTGCTGACAACAATCAGTTGACAGTAATTGAATGTTGACATTAATCGAAAGGGACTTCGAAATCACTAACATTTATTGAACACATACTATGTGCTAGGAGTGGTCTAAGAACATTACACACATCATTTGATTCTAACTCCTAGCAGAGTCAGGATTTGAACCCAGGCCTGCTGGCTTTGCTACTTATGAAATTCACTGAAACTGTTGGAAACTTAATGTCCTTGTGTATAAGATGATAACACATTATATTGCCCAAATCACTTATGAATATCTTTACTCAATTATCCAGACTTCGTATCAATTCACTATAGTGCTAATATTACTACCACTGCTGTAATCGTATGGTTGCAGGGCTCTTTGCTGCATCCTCTTCTTTTCCTACCGTTACTCTTGTGCTGGGTTAACGTCTCATATTTTAGGGCAACTATCAACTCTGGAAAGCCTTCCCATACTGCTCAGGTGAGGTCAGGTCTCATGCTGAACTCTTGGAGCGCTGCATACCAGAGAGACTACCCAGCAGTATACTGGTGGTTAAAATATTGACGTGCCTCCAGGCCAGTTGATAAATAGCTCCTGCCCCAGCTCCCCAACCTATTCTTCCCTGAACATCTCTCCAGGCCTCAGGGGAGGGAGAGACCCAGCCCAGAAGAGGCCTCCAGGACCCTACCTCTTGCAATGCAGTTGCCATCACTCCTGCCACAGCCTCCTCCTGCCTAACACTAAGTCTGGTTTGTAATTAAATAGTGATGTGTAATTAGTTACGTGCTTTGCTTTCCCTGCTGGACTGGAAACTTTAAGAGCTCAGAGGCTATGTCTGGTTCTTGGTCATCACCAAAATCCTAGGGCCTGATTGATCAGGGAAAATAAATATTTGTTGAACACAAGAATAAATGATATTTGGACAAGGAAACCAGCTAGAAACCTGGATCAGTCATTGTGATGCTGGGCAGCTGACCTCTCTGACCCTCAGTTTCCTCTTCTGTAAAGTGGGTGTAGTTCATTCTTTGAGCAAGTCTCTACTAAGAACCTATGTATCAGGCTCTGGGACACGGTGGGAACAGGATTGAGAAAAACCTTGCTTCCGTGGAACTTATGGAAAGGCAGACAATAAAGGCATAAACAAACAAGATGACTATACTAAGAAAAAAACGGATGATGAGATTATAGGGTCATTCTAGATAGAAGAGTCACAGAATGTGTCTCTGAGGTGACTTCTAAGTCCTTCCTCAAAGACCGTATTGATTTATTTTTTATCCAATAACTCATTTTTGTAGAAATTCATTGTAAAACCAATTTTTTTGGCTACTGGGGTGTAGAATTTGTAACTGGATCCCGCCTTCTAGGCGGAGTCACCCCGGCCCGAGGAGGGATCTCATTGGTTGCGGCAGACCACGCGGCTGCATTGCCCCGGCAGCCGGCGCCCCGCCCCTTGGGCACCCCAGCCGTCGATCAAGTGTCGGGCTCCGCCCCCAGTGCGCGGCTTAGTCCCTCTCTATAAAAGGAGCCGGCGGGCGATGACGAGCCTTTACGTCGGCGCGTAACGGGGGGGGGGGGGGTGCGTGTGAGGTCATTGCGCGGGCGGGCGGGCGGGGTCAGGCGGTTTGAACGAGACGAAGACGGAACCGGAGCCGGGTACGGTCAGCGGACGCGGTCCAGCCGAGAGCTGGTGAGCCAGCTAGCGGGCACGGGGCGGCGGCCGGGGGCGGACGGGCGGGCCTCGGGGCGGGTAGAGCGCCGGCGGGTCCTGCGAGCGGTGCTCGGGCCGCTCCCCTCAGCAGTGCGGTTCGGGCCGGGTGGGGGAAGGGCGGGGCCGTGACCCGGCGCGCGCGGGCCAGGCTGGGGGGCGCGCGCTCTCCGCTCTGCCGGGGGGCGGGGCCTCGGGCCGGAAGTGGGGGCTGCCTCTCGGCGGCGTGGGGGCTTATGGGCCGCGGCCGAGGCGTGGAGCCCGGACGGCGGAGGCAGGAGGTTCCGGGGTGGCTGGGCCGGGTAGGGGGCGTGTGTGTGGTTGAAGTGGGTTCTGTTGGGAGGTCTGAGGACCCCCATTGTAGGAGACGGTGCTGCCTGATGATTAAGAGTTCGGGTTTTGGATTCATACCTGTATTGAATTCCCTGCTGTGCGATCTTGGGCAGGTGCTTTAACCTCTCTGGGCCTCAGTTTTCTCGTCCGTAAAACGGGGGACAAAGATACTACATGCAGAAAGCTCTCGTCGTGGTGCATAGCAGAAAAGCAAAAAGCATGCCAGCTCACTGGACTTCCTTCTTTCTTCATCGGTATTTGTTGAGCGTCCACTAGGTGCTAGGCACTGTGCTAAGCGCTGGCTATACACCCAGGAGCAGGAGGGCAAAGGCCTGCTTTCTAGGAATCTACATTATGGTGGGAAGACAGGAAATGAGAAAATTAATACCTGGAAAAGATAATTTTATATGCTCACTGGGAAGACAATATAACAAGGTGACATGAACAGTGCTTTTTCAGTCCCTGCTTCACAGCTGACCTGGGGTGCTGCAGGGCAGAGCTTGGCCTCTCCTCCATTTTGGGAATGAGACTCCTGAGGCCCATTGAAGGAAGGTACACCGGGCCTGCCATCCACCTCTGTAATGAGGTATCTCTAAGAGTAGTAATAATAGCTGTTTGCTAATTGGGCACTTGCTGTGTGCCAGGTGTTGTGTGGCATTATATCATTTAATATTACACTGTCTCTAAGAGTTATTGTCTTCAGTTTACAATTTAGGGGACTGAGACTCTGAGAGATGATTTGCTTTATGGTGTCCAGCAAGTGGCTGAATCCACATCTGTGACTCTTGAGTCCAGGCCCTTAACCTCTGTATTATGCTGCCTCCCTGAGGACCAGATCTAGAGGGCATGTTTCATCCATTGTGCCCTTTGCGGTGGTGTGTCAAAGTGTGTAGTGGTTTCTGGCACATAGGGAAGCTTAGGACATGCTGTGCTTTCACTCAGATTCTCATTTAATCCTCACCACCATCTTGTGATGAAGATATTGTTCATCTTTTACAGGTGAGCTCTTTGTGATCCGGAGAGGTGAAGTATTTACTTAGGGTCACATTGCTTTTTTTCTGGTGGCACCTTCCTCCCGCTCTTTCCATAGGGCTCAGTATGGTGCCTTGAAAGTAATAGGTGCTCATCAGCCATCAGTGAATCAAAGTGGGTTTGGGGGCCTGCTAGGTGACCTGCTGAAGGAGAAGAGACACCTGGAGAGGCAAGGGGGAGCTTTTTTCAAGGCACTTGAAACCTGGATCAAGGAGCCTTTTAAGGGAGTGAGGTTTGCATGGTGTTCATGGGGTCTTCCATTGAGGCCAAGCAGTGGGATCCTTGTAGAGGAAGAGTGAGCTGTCGCTAGCTGTAGCTGATGCTCTGAGAATTGGGCTCTGTTTTGACTGCCCGGAAGAGCCAATTAAGTAGTTGAGTTAGTGGATGTTTACTGCACATCCACAGGGTGCCTAACCCCATGTATTTAGTGGTTGCAGAGTTTGCAAAGCACATGGGACCAGGTATTAATGTACTGCTAATGAAAGAGTTTTGAATTATATGATGATGAAAGGCCATTAATGTTTTCTGAGCTGGGGTGTGGTCAGGAGACACACGTGGCTTAACCAGCTGCTTACATTTTATGGCAGCATGACACACACATTACCCGATGTATGTATGTATGAATGTTCCCAAAATAGATTACAAGTGCTCAGCCTGGGACCGTGGTGGTTTTTGTTTGGATGTGTCTTGCCTTGGTACCTGATAATAGCATTTTGCACACAGTCTGCATTTCATTTACTCATTCATTTGGGGATTTTAAACAGAGGAGACACTTGGTCTTATTTTTGATTCAGAAGATTCTCCTTGGCTGCTGTGTAAAAACAGTTTGAGTTAGAGACTAATTTGATGGCTGTTGTGGATGGAGATGAGAGATGGTGGTGGCAGGTCTCAGGCACTGTTTTTGGTGCTGGAGATAGGAGGATGAGTGAGACAAGGTACCTCCCCGACCTGGCGCTTGTTTGTTTAATACCAAACCATTTTTTGTGCATAATCTCATTTAAACCTCACCTCACCCTTTTCAGATAGGTAGCATTAACTCACAAGATAACTGAGGTATATTGAAGTTAAGTAACTTGCCCAAGGTCATACAACTAATGAGTGACAGCCTCACGTTCAAACCCAGGCTTCAAATACTCAGCTCTTGGTATGGAGCAAATTGCCTACCAGTCCAGATCTCATCCGGGAATTATTCAGAAATGAAGAGGTAATGACAGTTGCAGAGGTTTGAATGAAGTGCTGTGGGATTAATTTCCCAGTGGAGTCAGGAACTAAATTGTGTTGGCTCCTTGTATAACATGGTTTTCTCACTTAAGTTTAAGTAATAGTGTTGATAGTTTGCTTTCTGAAAAAAGTTTACACAGACACATTTTTCTGTCTCCTGCCAGCCTGAAAACAGGTGGCATTTACTGAGCCCGTCGTGTGCAAGGCAGTGTGCCAAGTGCTGTGGGGGATGGGGGAATGTGGGATGTGAGGGCACAGACCTGCCAAGTCATTTATCTCTCTAGACCGCAGTCACCTCTGTTCATAAAAAGGGGATTGGATGGGAGATCTTCGTCTTCCGGCTCTCACATTCTGTAGCTGTGACTCGTGAGGTTTGCAGGAGACACGTGGGAAGTCTAGCTAGTCGCTAGGTGAAGGAATGAAGTGCCACAAGAGAGCATGGCGACCCATGGTGGTTCCAAATTTGCTCTGAGTTTTTTTCCTCCTGTTGGTCATATTGATGTCATATGAAACAAGGAAAATAACAAGTGTCAAGGTCATCGTGAAATTTAATATTTTATAGTCATGTGTCCTCATGGTAATTGCCCATGGATTTCATTTAGATCTGGATACACCTGCCCTTATCTCGTATTGCTTGAGTCTTCCCTTCCCACTGTCTGTTCTCCACCAGCTGTCAGGGTGATCTTTTTCTTTTTTTTCTTTTTTAGCCACACTGTGCCACACGGCCTGCGGGATCTTAGTTCCCCGACCAGGGATCGAACCCGTGCCCCTGGCAGTGGAAGCATGGCATCGTAAGCACTGGTCTGCCAGGGAAGTCCCAGGGTGATTTTTTCAAACTTAAATGAGAGTGTGATTCTACCCCACTTAAATCCCCACAATGGATTCCTTAACAGTTAAAGAATAAAATCTAAATTCCTCATCACGGCCTGCAGAGTCCTAACAGGATCTGGCTTCTTCACTTCTTTTCCCACTTCTGTTCCTGCTACCCCTTCTGCTCACTGGGCTGAAGGCACCCTTCTTCCACATCTCTGTGGGGTTGCCTCCTTCTGATTCTTAAGCTCAAACATCCACTCCGAGAGGCTTTCCCTGACCACATTCCCCTCCACCCTCATTGCGTAAATGGTCGCATGAAATGACATTTGTTTGTGTATGTGGTCAGTGTCAGACTTGTACTAGAAAGTGAGCTTCCTATGGACAGGCAACTTGTCTTTCCTGCATATCTGTTTCCCTGTCCCTAGAACAGTGCTTGGTAAACATTTTCAGTTAATGTGTTTCTCTGTGCTTGTTGTTTTGAATTGGAAAGCCTGACAGAAAGGTGAAGGGCAGATTTTCTTGGGGAGGGGAAAGAATGTGGGTGATGGGGCGGGGCAGACTTGGCTGCCCGTTCCTAGGGCTTCTGTGCTGTACCTTTTTCCTTATCTGTAAAATGAGGAGAATAAAGTGAGCCTTGCAGCAAGTTGTTGGGTTAAGTGACAAGTGTCTGCTAAGCTCCTGGTGCTTAGTAGGCCCTCAGATGCCCTGTCTTCAGGAGGCTCAGCAGAGAATTGGTACTAAGGTCTCTTCACTGTGAGGTCATTTGCCAACACCTTGTAGTACTTAGGTTATTGAAAAGGTTATTTACTTTTTTGATTATAAAAGTGGACATAGTCTTTAAAGAAAATTTGGAAAACTTCATAGTGGAAACTATAAAGAGAAATTAATACAAAAGCCCACCATCTGAAGAAAACTGGTGTAAACATTTTGATAAGTTAGTGGATAAACTTGGATTGACGTTTTCTAAGCAGAGAACATTTTTGCTTGTGCATCAGCCTCCCTTCATAAAACACTTAATCATTCCTTTACTTAGTGTTTTTTGTAGCTTAAAATTTTATACCAATCACATTAAAATGGGGCTTGAATTTTAGGCTGGCTGAAGTTGGGCAGTTCATTTCAGGTCGTGTTTATTCATGGAAATCGAGGCTCGTGGCTGGAATCCTAGTGTCTCTGGTTTGGCCTGTTGGTGAAGAAGGTGAGGCTTATAAATTGAGTGTCCCCACAGGTCTGCTCTGGTGACTCCAGGAAATGCTTGCTCCTTCTTGCTGCCCAATAACACGAGTCCTTCTCTTTTCCTCACATGCTATAGAAGATGGCAGTGAATGTGTACTCAACGTCGGTCACCAGTGATAACCTCAGTCGACATGACATGCTGGCCTGGATCAATGAGTCTCTGCAGTTGAATCTGACGAAGATTGAACAGTTGTGCTCAGGTAAGAGAAATCAGTCGGCCCCTTTTCCAGGAAAGCCAGCGGGTCCTTCAGGGTTGCACAGGCCCGTATCTGATTGCAAAAGGTGCAGGTTCAGGTTCTGTGTTGGGGCTGCCCCGTTTCTTTCAGCTCTGTCCTGGTTCCACTTCTGAGAGGAACTGTGCTTAAAAAGAGTGTGCTTTGTTCTGACCTGTGTGTCCACCGTCTCCCGCTGCAGAGGCTCCATTCTGAGGCCTGCAGCTTAGTCCCAGCTTCTCCATCTGCACTGTTGTGCATCCAAATTTGAAGTGACTTATTTAAGGACAATAATTGTAATTGTTCTAGTTCTATATTAGTTTATCAGTGGTGGTTCTTTTTTTTTTTAAAATTATTTATTTATTTATTTATTTATTTTTGGTTGCATTGGGTCTTTGTTGCTGCGTGTGGGCTTTTCTCTAGTTGTGGCGAGTGGGGGCTACTCTTTGTTCCGGTGCACAGGCTTCTCATTGCAGTGGCTTCTCGTTGTGGAGCACGGGCTCTAGGCGCGCAAGCTTCAGTAATTATGGCACGTGGGCTCAGTAGTTGTGGCTCACGGGCTCTAGAGTGCAGGCTCAGTAGTTGTGGTGCACGGGCTTAGTTGCTCCACCACATGTGGGATCTTCCCGGACCAGGGTTCGAACCCATGTCCCCTGCATTGGCAGGCACGTTCTTAACCACTGTGCCACCAGGGAAGCCCTCAGTGGCATTTCTTATTCCCAAGTAGCACAAGTCCAAACTCAGGCAAGTTTGCCATTTTAGCCACAACTTTATTGACCTACTGTTTACTAAGAATCCGGCAGAGAGGTAATGATTTAAAACAAGAACAAAAACATGTTCTGTTTCTGTCTATACAAATTGTATAACCTTTAGAAAACTAGAGAGAAGAAAATTAAAAATGCTGGTCGTTTCATTTAGAGAAAGCCACTGTTTGGGTGTTTTCTGTGCTCACGTATATTTGTATATATTCCAGCTTTTTTTCACTTAACATTAAATTGTGGATATTCTCTAGTGTCTTTCACTGTCTTGGAAATAATTACGTTTAATGGCTGTATACTATTTCTTTCTGTAGATATGGTGGAGTTTAATATCTTCCCAATTTTTGGCCATTTAGGTTATTTCCAACTTTTCTTTCTTTTTTCTTTTTATAATTCTCAGCTTTTTTTTAATTTCTTTTTTTTTAATATATATTTACTATTTTTAAAAAATTATTTATTTGTTTATTTATTTATTTTTGGCTGTGTTGGGTCTTCGTTTCTGTGCGAGGGCTTTCTCTAGTTGCGGCGAGCGGGGGCCACTCTTCATCGCGGTGCGCGGGCCTCTCACTGTCACGGCCTCTCTTGTTGCAGAGCACAGGCTCCAGGCGCGCAGGCTCAGTAGTTGTGGCTCACGGGCCCAGTTGCTCCGCAGCATGTGGGATCTTCCCAGACCAGGGCTCGAACCTGTGTCCCCTGCGCTGGCAGGCAGATTCTAAACCACTGCTCCACCAGGGAAACCCTCTTTTTTTAAAAATAAATCTATTTATTTATTTATTTTTGGCGGAGTTGGGTCTTAGTTGTGGCATGAGGGATTTTTTTTTTTGTTATTAAGTTTTGTAACCTTTCAGATGATTGTAGAAATGTACAGGCATACCTCGTTTTTTTGTTGTTTTTGTTTTGGTTTTTTCTTAAATTTATTTACATTTATTTATTTATTTAGCTGCGTCGGGTCTTAGTTGCAGCACGTGGGCTCTTTGCGGCACACAGGCTTCTCTAGTTGCGGCGCGGGATCAGTAGTTGTGGCCTGTGGGCTTAGTTGCCCAGCAGCACGTGGGATCTTAGTTCCCCGACCAGGAATCAAACCCGTGTTCCCTGAATTGGAAGGTGGATTCTTTTTGTTTTTTTTTGGCTGTGTTGGGTCTTCATTGCTGCACGTGGGCTTTCACTAGTTGGTTCGAGCCAGTGCTACTCTTTGTTGCAGTGCGTGGGCTTCTCATTGTGGCTTCTCTTATTGTGGAGCACAGGCTCTAGGTGCGCGGGCTTCAGTAGTTGTGGCATGCAGTCTCAGTAGTGGCACACGGGCTTAGTTGCTCTGTGGCATGTGAGATCTTTCTGGACCAGGGGTCGAACCTGTGTCATTGGCAGGTAGATTCTTAACCACTACGCCACCAGAGAAGTCCCTGGAAGGCGGATTCTTAACCACTGGACCACCAGGGAAGTGCCCACGGATCTTTAGTTGTGGCATGTGAACTCTTAGTTGTGGCATGTGGGATTTCGTTCCCTGACCAGGGCTCGAACCTGGGCCCCCTGCATTGGGAGTATGGAGTCTTAGCCACTGGACCACCAGGGAAATCCCTCCCCTGTGAGATTTAATCTCAGTTTTATAGATAGTCAGACAGGCTCGATGTGAAGTTGTACAGTGAGACAGAGTTGCCCAGGAGTCATGCTTATTAAACATCAGTTGCTTTGTTAGTCGTAGGCACTGGCTGTTAGTCTTAGAGCCGTGCTGCTTTCCCCCTACTTTCTGTTAATTTCCTCAGTTTCACTGCGACATCCCCATTTGTTGGAGGCTTTTAAAGCACTTGTTTGCCTTGTGATTAATGGGGGGGGATGAGGTCATCTTGGTGTTCATTGGAGCCAGCTTTTTCACCAGCAGTTTCTCCCTAAAAATTACCTCTTTCTATTATAAATATACTCCAAGATGTATTTCACTTAGTTAATTCAAAAATGAGATCTCTTTTCACATGTAGATAAGTTGTATATGTGCTGATCTGGCTTCAGATTTGTCTCAGACAGGGAGCTGTCATGAGTAGTCAGGACTGGGCATGAAGAGACTTCAGTCTGCAATGAGCCATGTGACTTTGGACGAGCCCCATAACTTTTTTTAAAAAATTTTTTTATTCTTATTTATTTATTTTTATTTCTTGGCCGCTCCATGCAGCATGTGGGATCTTAGTTCCCCAACCAGGGATTGAACCCACACCCCCTGCATTGGAACCACGGAGTCTTAACCACTGGACCACCAGGGAAGTCCTGAGTCCCATAATGTTCTGGTTCCTCATCTATAAACTGGGGTAGTAGGATCTGGTTCATCTTTTGTGCTGTTGTGAGGCTTACCTGTAAAAATAGCTCTCAGATACTGATTCTGCACCAGACCCTTGAGGTGAACCTCGGTCTCTCAAGGGGCAGGACACATTCTCGTTTTACACAGGAGGAGACTGCACAGGGCACAGCTTAGACGTTATAGAGCCTGATTTTGAACCCAGGATCTTTCTGACCACACAGCCTGTACTCTTTTCTGCTGTATACATGCTCTGTCTTTTTAAAAGAAGCATTTGGAGGAGAGTTGAACAAATGTAAATTACATATTATCAATTATAGTGATATTGTCTCATTAAAAATCTGTGAAGAGTTTCAACTTTGCCTGCTGCCTGCCATTTTTCGTATCCTGGATAAAGGGCTTTTCCCCAGTATAATGTGCAGAATACTTCTTTTTTTTTTTAAATTAATTAATTTATTTTTGGCTGCGTTGGGTCTTCGTTGCTGCACGCAGCCTTTCTTGTTGCAGCGAGCGGGAGCTACTCTTCATTGCGGTGAGTGGGCTTCTCATTGTGGTGGCTTCTCTTGTTGTGGAGCATGGGCTTTAGGCATGTGGGCTTCAGTAGTTGTGGCACGTGGGCTCAGTAGTTGTGGCTCATGGGCTCTAGAGTACAGGCTCAGTAGTTGTGGTGCACGGGCTTAGTTGCTCTGTGGCATGTGGGTTCTTCCCAGACCAGGGCTCGAACCCGTGTCTCCTGCGTTGGCAGGTGGATTCTTAATCACCAGGGAAGTCCCAGTGCAGAATACTTATGCACGTGATTTATAAACAAACTTCTGTTCACAGCTAGTTCACCTTTTGAGAGCTGTGTGGGACTTTTCTCAGAGTATGTAGAAGGTTGTGTTGTGTTTCACATTGGTCTTTAGGAAATGGGGTCTCAGCTTCAAGTATGAGACCAAACAGGATGAGCCGCAGACACCGTGTCCCCGAAAAAGGTCTGCTGCCTGGGGATCGGAGTCAGAGAGAAAGTGAGGCTCCTCAGATCCTTGTGTTTACTGAAGCCCGAGGAGAATCCGAGTGACGTTTAACACTGGAGCCTGGTCCCTCCTGGTCTTACCTCTGATGAGCAGGGGGTCATGCAGATCAGAATTCTCTACCAAGCCCAAGCTTTGAAAGGTAGGAATAGGTTTTTCCCTTGAGAGGGCAAAGCTCTGAGGTCCTACACTACTCATGTGCTGGCTGCCTGTGAAATGGCTGAGTTTTATCAGCATTGTGGGCTCCCTGCCTCCAACAGTGAAGTGAGCCATTGCTTGGCTCTTGTAGTGAGATAAGGTGAGGATGACTTTCAGTGATAGAGCTGGCCGCTTGTTTCAAGATTCATTACATTCCATAGTCTCTCTGTTTTGGAGAGTTAGTCAAGTATTTTGAAAAGATAGTCATCAAGGAAAAAACCCTGATCACAGAGAAAGATTCTGATGGGATCGCTTGTGTCAGAAGGGGGATGCTGAAAAAAAAGGGAGTTCCCTGGTGGCCTAGTGGTTAGGATTCTAGGCTTTCACTGCCGTGGCCTGGGTTCAATCCCTGGTCGGGGAGCTGAGATCCTGCAAGCCAGGAGGTGTGGCCCAAAAGAAGGGGTGGGGGTGGGGGTGCCATTTGCTTTCCATTCCTCTCTTCCTTCGATTCCAGTCCACGATCAGGCCCCTTTGCGCTTTTCCAAGGGCCCAGCATGGTGCTCTGAACATGTCAGGTGGCCCTCACTGAATGTTCTCGGATCCCCCTTCCTTGCCTTCTCCCCTCCATCCTGGCCTCCTTCACAGTTCTGTGCTGTACAGAGTAGGAGAGGTGTTCAGATGCTCCCAGGCAAAAGCTAGGTTTCCTTTTTTCTTAGCTCATTGTGGGGCCCTGCCAGCCCTCGAGTTGATATAAACTAGCTTGTCAGTCTTGCTCCCAGAGCTGCTCTGAGAGTGAGACCAGGAGCCTGACCAGACCTCACCCACTTTGTTTTCTCCTCAAGTTGGCTCCCTTTTCCAGACACTCCATTTTGGGCCATAATTCCACCATTCTTCTAGTGTCGCAGGCCTGAGAATCATCTTTTTAGGCTAACTCACAAAGTTCTCTGTGTCTTCTGCAAGGTCTTTTGCTGTAACCCCTTCTCAGTTTGCAGGCTGCTGCCATAGTGGCCTCCTAACAGGGCCCTACGTTCCCTGCAGGCTCCCCTCCCCTACTCTTCTTTTATTGTATCAGATAGTCTGCAGCCTTCAAAGAGACCATTTTTTATTGTCACTTCTCTGCTCAAGGAAGTATCTCTTTAAATTTTTTTGCCTAATTCTTCAAGTACCTCTTGGTGTTAATTAAAGCAAGAGACAAGAAACTTATTTTCTTCTGATTATAAGTAATTAGGTCTTCTTCATAGAAACATTAAGAAGAAAACCATAATCTGCTGTATTGTCACAAGTGATAGTCATTGTTATCTTTTAGCTGTGTTTTTTCCCCCTAATTACGGTTTTATTTATTGAACTCTTACTATAGGCCAGGCACTTTCTAAAGTGCTTTACCTATATAACCTCGGCGTGGGGGGGTGGGGGGGAGGTAAGGACTGTCATCCCTATTTTATAGATAGAGAAACTGAGACAGAGAAGTTAAACAGCTTGCCCAAGGTTACTCATTTTAGCTGTACATTCAGTATTTTCTATAATTTAAAAACATAATTGACATACTTTTTGAATAACTGAAAGTCTCAAATGGTTTGAAATTCAAAAGGAACAAAAAAACAGTGAAAAGTCTCCCTGTGAAAAGTAAGCCCATCTACTAGCCACCCAGTTCCCCAACCCAGAAGTAACCAGTGTTATCAGCTGGGTGGCCTCCAGAGAGAGTGTATACAAGCAGAAACATCCATCTGTCTGTGTTTTGTGTGTGTGTTCTCTTTCCCCCCTTTTACACAAGTGGTAGTGTTTAATTGCACTGGACACTCTGGAGAGTGTTCCATATCCATGTAGCAGGTGCCACTTTCTTTTCTTTTATGGCGGTGTAGTACCATAATTTCCTTGGATCAGTCCCCTATTAATGGACATTTAGTTTGTTTCCAGTCTATTGCTATTACAGACTGTTGCAGTAAGTAACAAATACAAGCACACAATGTTGTACGGTTTTCTTTCTTGCTTTTAAAATTAAAATAGGATTATGTTTCACTTGTTAAAATGTCTCGAGGCCGACTTTTAATGTCTGCATTAATGACTCCTCACAGCCTTCTATTTCCAAATTTTATTCATCCTTTAAGATGACTTAAGCCTCATCTACTTCCAAAAGTCTGAACACTTTTACATTTAATAGAGTGTTTCCTATGTGTAAAACTTTGAGGACTCTTAATCTAGAGTTCTCTGATAGGAAGGAATCTATCCTTTTTTTTTTTTCGGCCGTGACAGAGCATGTGGGATCTTAATTCCCTGACCAGGGATCGAACCCATGCCCCCTGCATTGGAAGTGCAGAGTCCTAACCTCTGGACCGCCAGGGAAGTCCTGAAAGGCATCTATCCTGTGTAGAATATTGACTTCAGCTTTCATCTAATTCTCCAAGGGACCCTTGACCCAAAAGGGTTGAGAGCCAGTGCACTTGAGATATTGCAGGCTTTTGGAGAAGGGGCTGCGTTGTGCCCTTGTGTGTTCTTTGCTAGTGGCACAGATCCTGGTAGAATGGGGCTGTGGCAGTCAGCAGAGACTTGGTGGTTGGTGCCATGACACAGTTGGTCCAACCCTAAGTCTGTCTGCATTTTCCAGCCACAGATTTTACATGGACCTGTTCTCCTGCCCCAGATCATTGGGACAGCAGCCATGTAAGAGGGGTCCTCTTCTTCTTCTTCTTTTTTAAAAATTTATTTATTTTTGGCTGCATTGGGTTGTCGTTGCTGCACGTGGGCTTTCTCTAGTTGTGGCGAGTGGGGGGGCTACTTTTCGTTGAGGTGGGTGAGCTTCTCATTGCGGTGGCTTCTCTTGTTGCGGAGCACGGGCTGTAGGCGTGCGGGCTTCAGTAGTTGTGGCTCGCGGGCTCAGTAGTTGTGGCTTGCAGGCTCTAAAGCATAGGCTCAGTAGTTGTGGTGCACGGGCTTAATTGCTCTGAGGCATGTGGGATCTTCCCGGACCAGGGATTGAACCCACATCCCCTGCATTGGCAGGTGGATTCCCAACCACTGCACCACCAAGGAAGACCTGAGGGGTCCTCTTCTTACCCTGCTTATGTTGCCAGCCTTTGTTATTAAGGCAGAGACTGGAAGGAAAGCCCCTTTTAACCTCTTCTGAAACAAGCTGAGACATCTACAGGCCAGGAGTTTTGAGCCCTTTTGTAAAAAAGCAGCTGACAGACTTCTTTGTAAAAAACATTTACCTTCTTTTTTTGTGTTCTGATTATAAAAGTAATATTCATTGTAGTACATAATTAATATTTTAAAAATAGAATGTATTCAGTACCAGTCCCCAGATATGGCCACTGTTCAATCATTTTTGATCTATAAAACAATAACTTTGTATGGTTTAATCTAACACATTGTGTTTTCTTTCTATTTTTTAGTATTATTTATTTATTTAAGTTATTTACTTTTGGCTGTGTCAGGTCTTAGTTGTGGCACGCGGGATCTTCGTTGAGACACACGGCATCTTTCCTTGCATTGTGCGGGCGTCTCTCTAGTTGTGGCATGCGGGCTCTCTCGTTGAGGCACACAAGCTTAGTAGTTGTGGCTAATGGACTTAGTTGCCCTGTGGCATGTGGGATCTTAGTTCTGAGCTTGCGCGTCTGGAGCCTGTGCTCCGCAACAAGAGAGGCCGCGATAGTGAGAGGCCCGTGCACCGCGATGAAGAGTGGCCCCCACTCGCCGCAACTAGAGAAATGAAGACCCAACACAGCCAAAATAATAAATAAATAAATAAATAAATAAATAAATAAAAAGAGTTCTATAAAAAAAAATGTGCTTTGAATGCTTGCATAATATTCTCTTAGGTGATGGTGTGCAGATTATGTAATTGATTGCTCCTACTTTGGGACATATAGGTTGCTTCCATTTTTTACTCTTGTAAATAAAGTTACACAAGTTTCATGTGTAAATCTTTGCTGTATTTTTTTAAAATTGGTATTACTTTATTAAATTCACTTTTTTTTTTTTTGCTGCACTGGTGGCTTGTGGGATCTTAGTTCCCTGACCAGGGATTGAACCCAGGCCCTCGGCAGTGAAAGTGCAGAGTCCTAACCACTGGACTGTCAGGCTATATTTTTTAAAAAAATCATTTCCTTAGGTTGGCTCCCCACGTGTTTATCAGCTGCTTACATTTTTTTGTGTGAATTGTCCAGTTGATTTGTCTATTTTTAGTGGGGTCTCAGTGTTTTTCTTTGTTAACTCTGTTTCAGCCAGAGTGTAGCAGCATGGTGTACCTCTTTCTTCCCTGATTCAGGAAATGCTTCTTTATTCCAGGGTAGGGTGTTCTAATATGGTGTATAATGACATGGAAAAGAGCAATGGACAGGGAGTCAGGATACCTGGGGTCTGGTTCTAAGCTTGGTCTCTTGCCTCTGTAGTCTTTGGCTACAGTTTTTGGTCCTCAGTTTTTACATTTATAATGGCTATAACTTCTATCTCTAAAATAAAAGCAACATTCTTCAAGCAGGTTTTTTCTGAGAAGCAGATGACTGCTGTTTTGAATGGAAAGTCCCACGAATGGCCTGAGAATTTAGTAAATGCACATTATTTTGCTGGTTCAGAAAGAATATCTTTCATGTGTAAAGCAGTGCTGTGGGTATAGATGCTTAATAGATTATCTTCTGTGTGTGTGTGTTTTAAGTTGATTTGTATGCATCAGGATCCAAACCAGATCTGTACATTGCAATTGGTAAATTATGACTTTTAAATTTCCTTTATTTTACTTATTTATTTTTGGCTGCGTAGTCTTCGCTGCTCCAAGCAGGCTTTCGCTAGTTGCGGCGAGTGCGGGCTACTCTTCGTTGCGGTGCACAGGCTTCTCACTGCGGTGAGAAGCTACTTTTCGTTGAGGTGGGTGAGCTTCTCATTGCGGTGGCTTCTCTTGTTGCGGAGCACGGGCTCTAGGTGTGCAGGCTTCAGTAGTTGTGGCGCCTGGGCTTCAGTAATTGTGGCTCGTGGGCTCTAGAGTACAGGCTCAGTAGTTGTGGTGCATGGGCTTAGTTGCTTTTGCGGCATGTGGGATCTTTCCGGACCAGGGATCGAACCCGTGTCCCCTGCATTGGCAGGCGGACTCCCAACCACTGCACCACCAGGGAAGCCCAGTGCCTCCATTTTAAAAAGCATAAATATTGCTAATTCATTGCCTGGTACATAATTCCCACAGTATATTTCTGTTGGATGAGTAAATAAATCAGCCACCTCAAGAATCAGGCTTTTGGGCTTCCCTGGAGCAACTAAGCCTGCTTGCCACAACTGCTGAAACCCATGCTCCGCAACAAGAGAAGCCACCACAATGAGGAGCCCGCACGTAGCAACGAAGACCCAACGCAGCCAAAAATAAATAAATGAATTTATTAAAAAAAAAAAAAATTCAGGCTTTCACTTTCTGGTGCTCCTTTCTACTAAGCATGTCACTCAGGTCATTGAAGTGCTTCTGCTTTCTTTGTATCTTTCCAAAAATAATGATAATGGCACTGTTTATGCCAGATCTGGCAGAGAGCCAATTTGGCCTGATGTAAAATAAGTTGAATATGCGTATTAAGGCGGCCTCGTTCTGCACAACACCTATTGCTTAGTCGCTGGATTTCTTGCCTCCTTTCCTGAAAGGGCAGTAAGTGCACATGAAGCCTGCCCTGTATTAGGAGAGTGTATTTTGGTAGGCATTAGAGAAGTAACATTCCTGGAAATATTAAGTGCCAAGAAAACACTTCTGGGGGTGGTGATGGATAAAAATGGGCAAATGGAGGAAGGAGTGAAATTGGGGAGCAAATGGGATGAAATATATGCAATAATTTCTTATAGTGGCCTTTAAAATTGAAAAAATTTACATGGAGGAACACAAAAATATCTTCTGTTCAACTTTGTTTATAAACTGATAGGTAAGTTTATTTAGAGATGTAAAAAGCTCAGGGAGGCAAACATCTTAGAAAAAACTTTTTTTTTAAACCTGTGTCAGAGGATGGATCTTTGAAATACTGGGGAAATCCCTCCTCCCGCTGACATTCATTTTTCTTTGTAGTTGTCATTTTTTTTTTTTTTAAAAGAATCACTTTACTTTTTTAAAAAAAAATATTTATTTATTTATTTATTTATTTATTTATGGCTGTGTTGGGTCTTCGTTTCTGTGCGAGGGCTTTCTCCAGTTGCGTAAAGTGGGGGCCACTCTTCATCACGGTGCGCGGGCCTCTCATTAACGCGGCCTCTCTTGTTGCGGAGCACAGACTCCAGACGCGCAGGCTCAGTAATCGTGGCTCATGGGCCTAGTTGCTCCGCGGCATGTGGGATCTTCCCAGACCAGGGCTCGAACCGGTGTCCCCTGCATTGGCAGGCAGACTCCCAACCACTGCGCCACCAGGGAAGCCCCTGTAGTTGTCATTTTATTGTCATGCTGGTTTTCTTATAAAGAATAGTTTTAAAATTTCATGGGAACATTCCTCTTCTCGTCATGGGGTTCCAGGTTGCAAGTGTGTTGTAGAACTTACCAGGTAAAACCACAGTCCTATTATCAATTTCGAAGTCAAGTGGTAATGAAGCTTTGGGGTTTTGTAGGTCCACTTCACAACTTTTAAAATTTAGTGGGTTAAGCAGGTTTGGGTAAATTTTCACCCTGCTGCTTTAATAGCTACTGCATTTAATGACCTAGTGTGTATTTTCTTCTGTTATTCATTCAGGGGCTGCCTATTGTCAGTTTATGGACATGCTGTTCCCTGGCTCCATTGCCTTGAAGAAAGTGAAATTCCAAGCTAAGCTAGAACACGAATACATCCAGAACTTCAAAATACTACAAGCAGGTTTTAAGAGGATGGGTGTTGACAAAGTAAGTAAACTTTATTCTTTCATTTAGGGTGTTTCTTAACTAGTGGTAATTACTAAGGATACAGATTCTGGGCCATGACTTTGGACATTTTTGTTTTTCTTTTCCCAATTTATATGGTTATCTTTTCTCTAGTTAACAATTTACTGGGAGCAAAGTTTCCCTCTGCTTTCCTACCCCCGGTTCTCTTACTGTCTTCTTTCTTCATCATGAAGTTGGTAACTGTCTGAAAGATCAATCTTGTAAATCTGTACCCATGATTTTTTTTTTTAATTTTATTACTGTTTAATTTCTATTAGTCTGAGGTCTAACTCGTTTAATCTCTGAATTTACTTCTGTAAAGCATACCATATGGTAGAATAAGTAGCTCTAATAGAGAAGATTCTAGAACTTGATTTTTATAGCAAAGTACAAAGAAGATGGCTGGCAGGTGCTGGAATGTTCCCTTTTGCCCCCAAGGTTATTTGAAGCTACCAGAAACACAGACCACCAGGCTTCATTAGGGTAAATAGCTTTGTTTTAGTAGATAACAGATTATTGCAAAATTAAGTAGTTTCCCCCCATTAGAAGGGCTTATCCTTTAAGCCATTTTTGGGGCGGGGGGGAACGACATTTTTTTTAGTAAAGCTTGTAATCGTCCCCTGATTATCTTGCTGCTGTATCTGGTTTTTATTTACTTTGAAATCAGTCTTACTTTTATTTTAGTTTTGTCTCTGTACAGTATATAAAATACACATTTGTGTTGGAAGAATATCATTTAGTTATCAGGCATAGTTTAAACTAGGTGTAGCTTATTATATGCAGTAATTTTTCTTTTTCTTTTTATGGAATTTATTTTTTTGAATAAGGAAAATTTCTGAAGTATATAAGTTAGAGAGAATAGTGCAGTGATCTCCCATGTACCTCAGTGATTATCAACTCATGGCCAATTTTGTTTCATGTATACCTCTACCCCACCCCCTGTACTCGTGGATTATTTTGAAGTGAGTTACATAACATTTTTTTTTTTTTTTTTTTTTTAATAAATTTATTTATTTATTTATTTATTTATGGCTGTGTTGGGTCTTCGTTTCTGTGCGAGGGCTTTCTCTAGTTGCGGCAAGCGGGGGCCACTGTTCATTGCGGTGCGTGGGCCTCTCACTATCGCGGCCTCTCTTGTTGCGGAGCACAGGCTCCAGACGCACAGGCTCAGTAATTGTGGCTCACGGGCCCAGTTGCTCCGCGGCATGTGGGATCTTCCCAGACCAGGGCTCGAACCCGTGTCCCCTGCATTGGCAGGCAGATTCTTAACCACTGCGCCACCAGGGAAGCCCTACATAACATTTTATTTGTAAATGTTGCAGTATCACACAGAGAAATTTTTAAAAATTTATTTGCTCAGGTGGGTGGATATAGTTCAGATTGTAACTGGAATCCTTGAAGAGTTAAAAGATAGTTAAGCTCTGGCCAGCAGTCCCACCATTTGAAGTAATACCTGGTAACACAGTATTCTGGTACAATAAAAAACTTACAGGTCCTTTACAGTATGTTTTAATAGGACTGGAATTACTTGAAAAACATATCATTTTGTAGAAGTCTATCCCAGGACTGATTCCATACCTTGACCTATTTTTAAGACAATTTTTTTTAGCACAGTTTGTCGTGGACGCCTGTGGTTAGTTTGTGCTCTGGATTTCGTACCTTGTGACAGGCACCATGGCCGTGCAAGTTCCATGGGAGCTTTACTCTTTACAGTGGAATGACATATCTTAGGATGTGTTTGGATGTGTATATGTGACTTATGTATGATACTTGTTTCTTTTGCATTTCTGATTTCTTTTGATGGACTTAGAGGGGGACTGGCTGTTGTTAAGTTCTCTGTGGAAGGCAAATTGAATGAAACTTGCTCTACAAACTTCCAGGGGCTTACTTAGCACTTAGTTCTTGCCTCTAAAATATTTTTTTCTCCTTTGGCAGAGCCTTATACTGATTTGATGGACATGTTTGATGCTTGCCAGAAGCTTCTTCTAGCTTTTGGGCTAAATAGTCTTGTGTTTCTCTACAGATAATTCCTGTGGACAAATTAGTAAAAGGAAAGTTTCAGGACAATTTTGAATTCGTTCAGTGGTTCAAGAAGTTTTTTGATGCAAACTATGATGGGAAAGACTATGACCCTGTAGCTGCCAGACAAGGTCAAGAAACTGCGGTGGCCCCCTCCCTTGTTGCTCCAGCTCTGAACAAACCGAAGAAACCTCTCAGCTCTAGCAGTGCAGGTAAAACAAACGAACAAACAAACCAAAAAAAACCCAAAAACCCACACACAAAAAATACCATTTCCAAATACATTCATTCTTATAGTATTCAGTCAGAAGGGTTTGGGTAGCCGTAGGCTTAGGGAGCTTAAAGAGCGTAAGCCCAGCCATATGGCAGAGGCATGGATTGTGGCATCAGGGTCCTGTGTTTGTTCTTAGATCTCTGGAGCCCTGTGTAATCACTTCACCTCTACCCTGCTGTTTCCTCCTTTGTAAAAGGGGAATTTCAGTACTTGTCCCCAGAAGGCTGTTCTTGAGGCCTGAATGAGTTACTGTATCGATTTTGCCAACACACTTTAGTTGTATGGAATAGAAGTCCCTCAGGTTAGCTCACATAAAAGAGAGTTAGTTTGAACACAAGGGCATTTCATCTTAGAGCCCTCGGATGGGAAGTTGCAACCATACCTGAACTCCCAGGCACTGAAGGAGCTTTCTAGGTCTCTTGGGGACTGCTCTTGGCTCTGCGTCATTGTTCTGTCTGCAGACCAGCTTCCTGTGCTTACTCACGGCTTCCCTGCCCTCCCTAGAGTGCTAAGTTCTGTGATGCCAGCAGAATCTAGGAGTCAGGGGGAGGCTGTTTTTAGAGACTTTCTTTAAAAGTCTTGTCCTGGTGGGTTTCCCCAAATTGTTTGCAGTAGTACACTCACAGAACACATACTTTGGGGCAGGGTGGATGTTCTGCAGGTGCTAACTCCTCCTCAGAAGGTGGCAAGAACGTCAGTTAAAGTCGCATAGTACCTTGAGAGAGAGGCTGATCCATCTGGTAGGCAGAGAGGGACATTAAGTACTTTGTAATTTTGATAGCTTTATTGCGCTCTGATTCACTTACCATACAATTCACCCATTTAAAGTACACAATTGAATGGTTTTTAGTATATTCATAGATGTGTTCTACTATTGCCATAATCAGTTTTAGAACATTTTCATTACCCCCCAGAAGAAACCTCATGTGTGCTTAATAGCAGTCACTTCCCATTTTCCCCCAACTCTCCTCCCTCCCTGCCAATCCTAGGCAACTACTAATCCACTCTCTATGGATTTACTTATTCTGAACATTTCTGAATGGGATTATAGAATACATAGTCTTTTGTGTCTGGCTTCTTTCATTTAGCATAATGTTTTCAAGGTTCATCCATATTGTATCATATATCAGTACTCCATTCCTTTTTATGGCTAAATAACATTCTATTGTATGGTTGTAGCATATTTTATTTATTCATCAGTTGATGGTGATTTGAGTTCTTTTCATTTTTTAGCTTTTACGAACAATGCTGCTATGACCATTCATATACAAGTTTCTGTGTGGGCGTATGTTTTCTCTTGGGGTATATATCCAAGAGTATATACCCTTTTTTTAAAAATAATTTTTTTTAACATCTTTATTGGAGTATAATTGTTTTACAATGGTGTGTTTCTGCTTTATAACAAAGTGAATCAGCTATAAATATAGATATATCCCCATATCTCCTCCCTCTTGTGTCTCCCTCCCACCCTTCCTATCCCACCCCTCTAGGTGGTCACAAAGCACTAAGCTGATCTCCCTGTGCTATGCGGCTGCTTCCCACTAGCTATCTATTTTACATTTGGTAGTGTATATATGTCCATGCCACTCTCTCACTTCGTCCCAGCTTACCCTTCCCCTTCCCTTTCCCCGTGTCCTCAAGTCCATTCTCTACGTCTGTGTGTTTTTTCCTGTCCTGCCCCTAGGTTCTTCAGAACCATTTTTTTTTTCTTTAGATTCCATATATATGTGTTAACATACAGTATTTGTTTTTCTCTTTCTGACTTACTTCGCTCTGTAGGACAGACTCTAGGTCCATCCACCTCACTACAAATAACTCAATATCGTTTCTTTTTATGGCTGAGTAATATTCCATTGTATATATGTGCTACATCTTCTGTATCCATTCATCTGTCAATGGACACTTAGGTTGCTTCCATGTCCTGGCTATTGTAAATAGAGCTGCAGTGAACATTGTGCTACATGACTCTTTAAATTATGGTTTTCTCAGCATATATGCCCAGTAGTGGGATTGCTGGGTCATATGGTAGTTCTGTTTTTAGTCTTTTAAGGAACCTCCATACTGTTCTCCATAGTGGCTGTATCAATATACATTCCCAGCAACAGTGCAAGATTCCCTTTTCTCCACACCCTCTCCAGCATTTATTGTTTGTAGATATTCTGATGATGGCCATTCTGACTGGTGTGAGGTGATACCTCATTGTAGTTTAGATTTGCATTTCTCTAATGATTAATGACGTTGAGCATTCTTTCATTTGTTTGTTGGCAATCTGTATATCTTCTTTGGAGAAATGCCTATTTAGGTCTTTTGCCCATTTTTGGATTGGGTTGTTTGTTTTTTTGATATTGAGCTGCATGAGTTGCTTGTATGTTTTGGAGATTAATCCTTTGTCAGTTGCTTCATTTGCAAATATTTTCTCCCATTCTGAGGGTTGTCTCCAAGAGTATATACTCTTGGAGCAGAATTCTTGGGTCGTATGGTAACTCTGTGTTTAACCTTTGGCAGAACTACCTGATGGTTTTCCAAAGTGACTGAATCACTTTATTTTCCCATCAGCAGAGTATATGAGGGTTCAGATTTCTCCAAATATTGAGTACTTTTATTCTTTAGCTTCTTAGAATGGGGAACTGCGTAGATAACCCTGTGCATTTCATATTTCAGATGCTGCTAACAGGCATGTGGAGACTTGCATTAAGTATTTAGTCTTCAGGTTGAACATATGCTAGAGATCCTCCAGCGGAAATGCCTGTTACTGTGGGTGAAAGGCCTGATAGTTATTGAACAGTTTGGGATGTCAGGAAAATGAGATATTTCTAAGCCTGGCATAATGTACAAGCTTTACAAAATACTTGCTGAATGAATAAAATAATGAATGATAAATTTACCTTGAGGTAGCCCATTCTTGATTATTCTTAATTATTTTAACTTGTAGATAGATTGGCCCCTTGTAGCTTTTTCCTCGTCTTTGTCTGCTTTGGCCATTCATACTGAGAGAAGTCTTTAAGTCCTGGTCAGTGTGCTGCTTTTCTCTCCTAACCCTTCTAAACACCTTTTAAAAGGGAAGCAGGATGGGGTTTTGAAGTCATTAGTGGTCAAAGCAGGCTCTACCCCCTCATCTTCCCAATCCAAGGAGCCTGAGGTTCTGAGTTAGGAGGCACCTTACTTTCCAGATGGGGAATTGTGACCCCACAACAGCTGGGACTGTGAGCTCCTGGCCTGAAGTTTTCCTTTGCTCCATAAAGCTGCCCTGTCTGTGGATGTGGTTGGAGCTGGGTTAAGGTAGATCATCTGTATGTACCAGGATGACTTTGCCTCTTTCAGATGATAGTCCTGTCCACCCCAGCGGAAAAAAGGCCACGCCAAAGGACTTATTCCCAGCACGAAAGATCGTGGCTAAAATTGGTACTTGAGTGCGCTGCCAGGATGAAAAACCACTTTGGGCAAACATGGGGTGCAGTCTTGCATGCTGGGCTCTCTCTGGTGGGTCTCCTCACTGCATAACTGTGGAGGGCAGTTGGTCACAGCCTCCTCTTGTTGTCTGGTGGGTTCTTTTTTGTCTTGAAATTTCTCCTCTTAAAAAAAAAAAAAACAACTCTGCTCCTCTCAGCTCCACAGAGGCCCATTGCAACACACAGAACTACTGCAACCCCTAAGGCTGGCCCGGGCGTGGTGCGGAAGAATCCTGGTGTGGGGAACGGGGATGACGAAGCAGCCGAATTGATGCAGCAGGTAGGCACCTCATGTGTCCAAGACAGGAGCTGCCTTGGGGGAAAGGGTGCTTGCTGCCCTGACCAGGGAGGCTTGTCCATGTTCTTGTGGGAAGACATGCCTTGTCTGCGTACCAAAGCAGTCCTCGTGACACGTGTGAGCGCTTTGGAGCTGGTGGGGACTGCGAGCCTGGAGGTGACGATGGAAGAGAGGGGTGCCAGGCATTTCTGAGCGCTGTTAGATCTATTTCTATTAGTAACCGATGTCTGTTTGGAAACCTGCCCACACGATGGAACCCTGTTGAAAGTGTTTGGAACGCTGTCAGGGTTCTGTGGGATTTGGAGAATGTCTCCTGAATTTTGGCTCTGACAAAAGATAGAGTTCCCTTCTAAATGGTAATTTAAAAAAAGATTCCACAGTCTCTCTGCTGAAATCCTGGGCCACTAGAGTATCAAGTTGAGAGTGGAACTGGTATACAAAGCCTATTGCTTTTCTGTTCTTAATAGGTCGATGATTTGAAACATCTTCAGGATTAAATATCCTGAAGGTACTTGGGAGAGGTCTCTGTAGATCAGAACAAATTTTAGACTTTCAGAGATTTTCTCACTAATTCTAATAGTTGTTTTATTTGTTTGTTTGCTTTTGGATGATTCTCTTGATTCATTCCAGATTTAAAATCAAGGATGCTCTGTGATTCCTGTGACTTTGGGATTGAACCCTTTTACTTTCCTTTTAAAAGCCAAGTCCTAAAGCCTGGAGGAAATGGCCTCACTTTAATCCAGAACCTCTTGTGACCCAGATCATACTTCTAGGAAATCAGAACACAAAAGCCTGCTCAAAGATCACATTTGGTTTTTTTCATTCTTTGATTTGTGTGTGCCCCATGGTCATAGGTGCCTTGGGAGTGTGGAAGTGACTGGGTTACCATCCCCATTGTTGTGGGCAGCTTCAAGCACCCTGTGGGCACTGTCACTGTGAGTGCATAAGTCCTGGAGAATAAGGAGCCTTCCCTGTAACTGTTGGTGTCCAGGCACAGGTGTACACAGGAAGCAGTCTCAGTGAGAAATAGGGTAAAGAGGTGTCAATGCCGAGGCCCGGCAGCCAGCACTGGGTTGGCCTTGTGCTCTACAGGAGAAGATGCAGTGGGTTCCATGGGACTGCTGTTCAGCTGTGTCTGGTGTGAGGGAGCTCTGGCTTTGGGTTGTGTAGATTTGGGGTGCATCCTGGCTCTGCCACTTACCTTCTACTTGGGGCAAGTCAGTTAGCCTCTCCAGATTCACTGCCTCGTATGCAGTGGGTCTAATACTTTGGTCACGGTAGTTGAGCGGATTTCATGAGCTGATGTTTTGCCAAGTACCTGGAAGGGTGTTTGGGATAAATGGGGTAAATGGCAGTGGATGAAAGACAGTTGTGATTGTTATGGTTCTTGTCTGTGGGCTTGATAGAGTGAAATAGGTTCTGAAGTATGTTTTAAAAGTTCACAGGAGTTAGATTTTTTTTTGGTGAAATACACAACTGTTAATAGCAAAAACAAAACTACCATTTTTAGCGTGTGAGCGCCAGTGCTCTACTAAACATTTTCTTTCATTTTTGCAGCAGCCGTGTGAGGTGTTACAGAGGACAGTGCGGATCGGAGAGGTTAAATAGCCTGAGTTGGGGTTTGGACCCAGCTCACAGCCAGCTGGTCCAGCCCTGCCTCAGAACTGATTTGTTTGGCCTGAACAGGGTTTTGATTTTTATTATTATTTTTTTTAATATGAAGGATTTTAGGTTCTTTGCAGGTTGCCAAAGTCCTGAGCACACCCTGTTACTGACTCCCATGGCTCATTTACATGATGTCTCTAACCCTGAAAGTATTTGAAGTGGTGACCCTTGATAAAGGTGTGGAGGTCTGGGGGACACGACTGATGGCAAAGTAGAGCCACATGGGCTTGGTGGGCTAAGAGGAGAACAGTGTATTCTACACAAATTACCTTGTGGTGTCCATAGCCTTTGGAAGATCTGCAATGATTTCACACTGTTAAGTCATCCTGGAGAAATGTTCTTTTAGTTGATTTTAGTCCAGAGCAGTGCTGTTCAGTAGAAATAGAATGTAAACCAGAAATGTGAGGCACATATAGAAGAACTTAAAGTTTGCTGGTAGCCACATTGAAAAGAGTAACAAGAAACAGGTTAGATTAATTCAAATAACACATTACACAATATATCTAAAATATTAGCATTCTGACATGTGATCATTACAGATAATTATCAGTGAGATGTTTTACATTTGAACATTGTACTAGGTCTTTGTAATCCAGTGTGTGTTTGATCTTTACAGCCTGTCTCAATTGCACTGGCCACATTTCAAGGGCTCAAAACACCACATGTGGCTCATAGCTACCGTATTGGCCAGTGCAGGCCCAAAGCGTTCTCCTTGGGCTTCTTAAGTTACAGCTATTACTTAACTATAAGAGAGTGTTCTAAGAGTGACGCTGATTACTAATCACAGATTTTTAATAACCTTATAAATAACCAGTTAGAGGAGTGCCAAGTGAAAGCTGATGACTTACTGTATGCGTGTTGTTTCTTGTGGATTCATAGTTATTGAGTGATGTCAAGGAGGGCTGCTGCTTTGGCCTTGTGGGTGGGACCTATCCGGCTCGGTTCTGGTGCCCTTGTTGATTTGTAGGCCAGAGAAGGGTTCAGTGGGTTTGTGAGGGAGGCACTAGTGTAACGTGTGTGTACAGATGGACTCCAAGCTACCGTGCCTCGTGAAGCTGTTTTAACTTCCCTTTCCTTCTCATGTGACTAGAAGGCCTCTTCCCTGGCTCGTGGACCTTGGGCTGAAGATCCAAGGCAGCTTCCACTACTGGGGATAGTCTACTCTTGCCCTTTTGTCCCCTTCTTGTACTCACTCCACTTTGGGAGTAACTGATAGTTTAAGGAAAGGCAACAAATAGCAGTTAAAGCAGGGGTGGGGAGGGTGGGGGCAGATGGATGATTTCGTTTTGCTGGTGACTAGGTGGTGTTAGTACTTTATTGAAACTTTCAATTATTTTTATTTTTACTTATTTAAAAAAAATTTTTTTTTTTTGGTTTGTGTTTGTTTTAAATTTTATTTATTTATTTATTTATTTTGTTGTGTTGGGTCTTCGTTTCTGTGCGAGGGCTTCCTCTAGTTGCAGCAAGCGGGGGCCACTCTTTTTTTTTTTTTTTTTTTTTAAATTGACTTTTTTTTTTTTTTTAATTTTATTTTTATTTTTATTTATTTATGGCTGTGTTGGGTCTTCGTTTCTGTGTGAGGGCTTTCTCTAGTTGTGGCAAGCGGGGGCCACTCTTAATCGCGGTGCATGGGCCTCTCACTATCGCGGCCTCTCTTATTGCGGAGCACAGGCTCCAGACGCGCAGGCTCAGTAATTGTGGCTCACGGGCCTAGTTGCTCCGCAGCATGTGGGATCTTCCCAAACCAGAGCTTGAACCCGTGTCCCCTGCATTGGCAGGCAGATTGTCAACCACTGCGCCACCAGGGAAGCCCCCAATTTTTTTTTGATTATTTTTTTGGCCGTGCAGAATGTGGGATCTTAGATCCCTCACCAGGGATCGAACCCGTGCCCCCTGCATTGGAAGCGCGGAGTCTTAACCACTGGACTGCCAGGGAAATCCTTTCAGTTATTTTAAAAGTGATTTCTGTGGTTGCTAAAGGAGTAGTGAGAGGGTGTCTAGAACCTTGATTCTAGTTTGGTCTTTTCAGGCCTTTGATGTTGAACATTGAAATTAAGTCTTTGATGGAATGGTCCTGGTGGTTCCAGTCACCTGCTCCTGGATCATCTCTGGATGCTTCTCAACTGCAGGTTCCGAAGGGACAGGATTTGATCCCTTCGGTTGGGTCTGGCTTCTTCGTCAGGGAAGCTGGATAAGCTGTTTGCTTGTTTTTGCAGCTAGAAGTTCAGAAGGTGGACTAGATTTCTCTGGTGCTTCTGGCTCTCAGAATTCCCTGCTACCCAAATTGTTCTCAGCAGCTGCACCTTTGATTCCCTGGCTTGGCCTTCCATGGGGCCCTAGCCTGTAAGGCCTGTGAGGATTTTACGCTACACCCTATGCCATGTAATTTGCATTCAGTGAGAGTTAAATTGAATTCACGTCATAGATTTGAGTATACTAGAGTGAAGACATACTGTGCTTAAAATACACAAAGGGCTGTGAGAGTTGTTATGACTTCTATTACTTGTGGCTGGATAGAGTCCTGGCGCAAGCACTGAGATTTATTTCTTCATTGCCCCTTTGTGGAAATTAGAGTCCCTCAGTGGGGCTCCTGGAGGATCCTGCAGCACAAGTGGTGTGAGCTGACAGGATGCTCAGGGGAGCTAGCGGTGGAATGTGGTGGGGTCTGCTCCCTGCCTCTGCTATCTTCTCTCCCTTTTGAAACTCTTGGGAGAGAGAGTGATGCAGGGACCCTCTCATCAGAGAATGCTTTTCTTTTGAGTCATGGATCGCCCCCTAGCCCCAACATATTGGGGGGGAGAAAGAACCATTGAGTTTCCATGCCCAGGCCTGCCTCAGTGCTAGCTGTCTTTGGCTAGTATTAGTCATCTTTAGATAGTTTTCCCCTCCTGGCTCATCATTTCTACCCTGCTCACTTGGACCAGACCCTCTCTTACCATTGACTTCAACTTGCAGAAAGACCTGAACTTGATTGACCAGGTGCCCTGGTAAAGACTCAGTATATGATGGGCAGCCACTCTGCTGGGCCAGGTTGTGGATTCTGCTTCTGTATTTGTCTCAGGCTCCCATGGGTTTTTCTCTTTGATCTTGTCGTAGTCCCTGAGAAGTTCCTGCATGTTCCATGATATAGCCTGTCCTTTCCTGGGAATTGTTATAGTCAGGGTGCCATGAAGAAGCCCATGTTATTTATCTGGGGCTGAAGAAAATTGACATTAAACTAAAGTGGGGTTTTGTCCTTGTTAGAGAGTTTAATGAAAGCCCACATCTCCTTTTGGGTTAGAAGTTTATCTGATGTGCTGTTGGTGCATGAATGCCAGGTGTCTCATCCTTTCTAATGTTTTGTGCAGGTCAACGTATTGAAACTTACCGTCGAAGACTTGGAGAAAGAGAGAGATTTCTACTTTGGAAAGCTAAGGAACATTGAATTGATTTGCCAGGAGAACGAGGGGGAAAACAACCCTGTATTGCAGAGGATTGTGGACATTCTCTATGCCACAGATGTACGTGTTGACATGAGGATATTTTCTTGCTGTTTTGCCACCTAAGAGAAAATAGAAAAATTTTATCTGGTTGGTTTTGGCAAACTCAGTACTGATGCTTGTTGTGTTTCAGCATAACATTCATCAAAAGACTTCATCTTTGACCCTTAAAGTCAGCCAGAGAGGGCACCTCTGCCCAGCTTCAGCCTCTGCCTTGAGGTGTGTCAGCCTTAGAGGCAGGCATAGGACACTCAGGTGGCTGGCTGCCCTGCTTCTGTAGTTTGTGGCCACTGATAGGTCATGAGTGCCACAAGGTGCTCTTAACCCCGCTATCCCCACTCCACCCCTTTCAGCTTGGACCCCTCAGCCTGAGGTGCTGCCGTCTTTTTAATAGGGCCCAAGGCATGCCCTGGAGAACCAGGCACATGGCCCCTGTTTGATGTCTGCTGCCCACAGCTGTCAGAGCGTACCTTTTTTCTCCCAACCTGGAGTGTATCTGGTTCCTATTTCCCCAGAGT
Source organism: Balaenoptera acutorostrata (assembly GCF_949987535.1). Taxonomy (NCBI): domain Eukaryota; kingdom Metazoa; phylum Chordata; class Mammalia; order Artiodactyla; family Balaenopteridae; genus Balaenoptera; species Balaenoptera acutorostrata. The sequence continues at coordinate 63,692,113 of NC_080078.1, forward strand.
GCCTTGTGGTCAAGTTTCTTGAGATCCATGTGTATTACACAGCCGAATCTGCTGATATGAATCATGCTGTGTTAGCTGAACAAGGAAAACTGATTTTCCCTAGATTTAGGATTTGACATCTTGCTGTGTCCACTGTTTAATGGCTGCAATTATTTATAATTCTTCTGCACGCCTAGCAAGGTCTTTAGGATCAAACTACAGTATATATCTACGTGTTTCGTAGTATGTGGCGGTATACAAATATAAGGCAGCATTAATGCTGTTACTAACAGTGTGCTCTAAACATATCAAGTGAATTTGGGGGGATTAAGACAGATGACTGAAAAGTTGATAATTTGTTCAATAAATCCTTATTTCGGGCTTGCTCTGTGCCAGATAATACAAACAAAGGGGTTGAAGATATAGGTGTCCTTGATCTAGTCTGAGTATTATTTTAGTGGAGTCATAGCTTAAGTAAATTTAGCCATAGATATTTAGTTAAAAAAAAGATGGGGGTTGAAGGGGAAGTCTAAGTTCTTATGGTAGTGTGGCCATTAGCACATGCCATATGCCCTGGAGTGAGTGTGAGGTGGGAGCCGTGGGTGTGATGTTTTCCCATGCTTCTGATGTTGGCTCAGCCTTGCGGCTATTATGTGTGTTGTGGGTGTTTTGGGTAAACAGAACACCCACAACACCTGCAGTAGCATGTGTGCATGGTTCCTAAGTGCAGGCAAAAGAATGAATGAAGGAAAAGCTGGCTGTATGGACAGTTTATTGAGAGGAGATGGTGTGGCACCATTGCGGTGACTTCAGGGATTTTTGAGGGTAAATTTTCTTAAACAACTTTATTGACATAATGAACTGTACATATTTAAGTACAACTTGATGTGTGAGATCATCACCATAATCAAGACAGTGTACACATCCATCACCCCTGAAAGATTGATAGTAAATTTGTGCTCAGTTTTTGCCTTTTGTGGGATGTGATTCCACTGCCTAACTAATAAAATAGTGGTCACTTGGCCTTGTGCCATTAAATGCCAAGTGTGTGGTAAAGACAGGAAGAACCGTTGACTTAGAGAGGCTTTAAATATGAGGAAAGTGAACCCACAGTAGAAACTGATCTTTCATTCAGCGTTGAGTAATAACTTTCCCCTCTCATTTTCCCATTTCAGGAAGGCTTCGTGATACCTGATGAAGGGGGCCCGCAGGAGGAACAAGAAGAGTATTAACAGCCTGGACCAGCTGAGCATCATCCGAATTCTTCACTCCAAATCATGTGCTTAACTGTAAAATATTCCCTTTTATTATTCTTAGAGGACTCACTGGTTTCTTTTCATAAGCAAAAAGTACCTCTTCTTAAAGTGCACTTTGCAGAAGTTTCACTCCTTTTCCAATAAGTTTGAGTTAGGAGCTTTTACCTTGTAGCAGAGCAGTATTAACATCTAGTTGGTTCACCCAGGGAACAAAGAGGCTGACCATGGGGCTCACTGTGTGGATGCTGGTAGCACTGATGGCTGGAGAAGGGGGAGACCTCTCAGTAGAGAAGTGTAAAGACTGATTTGAATTTTAAGCTAATGTGAAATCTTGACAGAGAACGTTTTAATAAATCAATGCCTTAAGAGTATTTAAAAGATGCTTCCACATTTCAAAATGTAAAATGTAACATGACAGGAGCTTCTGTGTGTTTGACATTGTGTCTGGGAAGGAAGGGCCAGAACCTGGAACCTTTGGGACCTGCTGTTCCCAGCCCTCACGGGGCTGCCTGATCCTCATAGGCCCCGACCTTGGCCCAAAAGGAAAGTTTGAAAAGTTGCTTTGTAAAGCCATTTAGTGTCCTTGACCAGTTGCATCCCTGATAAGAAGCAAGAGGCATTGTTGCCTGGATGAATAGAGGGTGTGTTTCAGCCCTGAGACGTGTTGAGTTGAAGAGCTTGATTTTCACAGAACATTTCTCTGGTGATTTTTCCAGTTATCCCTGATATTTCTGTGTACTGTGTTTTGTTGTTGTTGTTTTTTTTTTTTTTGAAATGAGGTGTGTCCAGTTTTTAAATCTAACAACTACTTTTGGGGACTTGCCCGCATCTCTGGGATTTGAATGGGGGTTGTGTCCCATTTTACTGTCTTTTAAGTTTACATTTAACATGTTTCTCTTCTCTGCTCCCCTTGCCCACTGGGGACTCCTCTTTGGCTCCTTAAAGTTTGCTGCTTAGAGTGGAAGTTCAGCAGGCAGGTGATCATGCTGCAAGTTCTTTCTGGACCTCTGGCAAAGGGAGTGATCAGTGAAGGAAGGCCACTGCTACCTTGGGATCTGCAAGGCTGGGTGTTTTCGGTACCTGCTGTCCACAGCCCTCCACTGTTATCGGAATACTTTGCCAGTGCACTAATCTCTTTGGAGATAAAAATGTTAGCGTGTTACGAAATGTTAATTTTCTTTTGCAGAAAATACAGTACCATGTCTGAATTAATTATTAATATTTAAAATATTTCATTCCTTAACTCCCTCATTTGCTTTGCCCACAGCCTATTCAGTTCCTTTGTTCGGCAGAATTCTGCAAAATGTGTGTTACCCACTACTGAGATTGTTCTGCCCCTGATGTATTTGTATTGATTTGTTTCTGGTGGTAGCTTGTCCTAAAATGTGTGTAGCAAGCAGGTATTTTATGATAAAATTGTTGTGTAGTGCATGCTCTGTGTGGAATTCAGAGGAAAACCCAGATTCAGTAATTAACAATGCCAAAAAATGCAAGTAACTAGCCATTGTTCAAATAACAGTGGTGCTATTTCTCTTTTGTGGCCTTTTAGACTTTTGTTGCCCTAAAATTCCATTTTATTGGGAACCCATTTTCCACCTGGTCTGTCTTGACAGGGTTTTTTGCTACTTTAAACAGTTTCTAAATAAAATTCTGTATTTCAAGAGTGTCATGTCTTCTGAAATTTGTCTTGCCCTGGGTATATTATTTTAGGTTCAAATGATAAGGTACCCACGCTTCTTTCTTAAATCAGGACTGATCTTTTGAAATCCTTCACTGTTTTTTTTTTTTTTTTCAAATGTGCTTATTTGTAAGGCTGTTTCTTTTTTCTCCATTCTTCACAGTACATTTCTCAGCCTCCTGCTGTTTCACACTCTCATGTTACTGTGAGAGGTCTTTCAGAAGTCCAGGGCTTGGCCTAGCTACCGTGAAACCTTTTCAGGCTGTTTCCTCCAGAGATATACAGGACAGAGCTTGGTGGATACCATGGGGCAATTCTTTTTTTTCCTGAAAGTATGTTTCAAAGGCAGTGAACACAGTCAATCTGTAACCTGAAATCATCACCGTTTTTTTTCCCTTTTAAAATTCTGTGCTGTAAGAAACGAGTTCAAAAGGCGACGTGCTGCCATTTTCAGTATAAAAGAAAGTTAAATGGTCAGAAGGTAGTTTGCTATATGATCTTTAGGGTACCCACCACAATTATGGATGCTCTGTAAACCCAACTTGATGATGATTTTGACTAGGGTTACACCCATGTTACTTCCTGTAGAAGTTAAGGGTATGAAACCTTCCTTAAAATGTTAGGCACCTTCAAGAAGGAATTGGATACCACATGTGTTTGTAATTTACAAGAGGCTACCTCCAGGAGTGCATGGAGTTTGTGAAGATAATTTTGGGTAATGTCAGCTGAGACGTTACCTTGGGAAGAGTGAAGCTGATAACTGTGTGTATCTCTGACCTAGTAAGTCCATTGGCCTGGCTCTTTAGGCTGAGGCACAGTCTTCTAATGTGGCTAATTCAGGTTAGATCACTGGTGCGGTGAACTTGAATAAGCTGCTTGGTTTGCTTGGCAGGTTCTGTGTTGCATGCGGTATAGGTAAACAGATGGCTGGATTTAGATTTAGGATTCACTCATGCTGGTGGTCCTCAAACTGATGGGCTTCAGAATCACCTGTAGAACTTGATTGACATACATTTCTAAAGTCCAATCCCAGAAATTCTGAGTCAGGAGATTAGAAATCTGCATTTTACTATATACCTCAGGTGACCTGGGCTTAATGTAGTCCTCAGACGTGTACTTTTTGGCCTAACATTTATGCCTGCAAGTTCAAGTCTAATTCTGGCAGGGGGGATATCAGATTGGAGTCCTTGTAGGTCCCTCCTAGCTTTGTGACTTTTGAGCTAATTGATCCCTTTTCTTGTTCTGACCTGCTAAACAGGGATGATGATGTTGGCTGCAGTGCCTCCCTCACTGGGTGCTTGTTGAGATCAGAATGAGCTGAGAAACAAAAGGTGACCACAGCGTTAGGAAGCCCTGCATGGGTTCTTGATGCAGTCTGAAATTGTTTATAGATCAGAAAAGCTTAGGGCACAATTCAGGAGGGTGATCCTTAAGATAGACTTTGAGTATTTTGTAAGGTAAGTAACAAGTTCTTCTAATGTTTCTTTTTCAGCTTGCGGGGATTGATTGATGAGTCCAACTCCTTTTAGTTTTCAGACTATGATTTTCATCCTGTTTTTCCCCCAGGTGAAATCGTGTTCTAAACACACCTTTCCCCTTTTTCTTTTAAATGAAGATTCAGTGATTCAGTAATTGATTCATTGATTTAAAGATAGGTATTTCTTCAGGGTTTACTCTCTAGAACATAATATGGTGTTGGAAAGGAAGCAGTTTTCTTTTGCTATAACCAAAATGAGTCTAGGGAAGTTTTTCTTTAAGGATTGTTTTATGAGATTTGGTATGAGGAGCTCCTTTTGTGATGTTTACCATAGTTCACCATAGTCTACAAACAAAACCTAGGCTTTAAGCCTGATCAGCCTAATCAGATTAATTTGCTAGTATGTGGGTGACCCAAATCTGACTGCTGTCAACAGAGTGGAAGTAATTGCTTTGAACCAAGCTGAACCTGAGCCTTCGGTTAGTGTTCATGAATCACCAGTCATTTTGCTGGTCTGGCACTGTTGCTGTTGTTTTAAAATTAGGAGTATGTCGTATTTTTGAATTCATACATTCCAGTTATAAAATTTTAAAACCCGATGAGTTCATACTTATTTCTTACACTTGCAGCTTTTTTCTCAGTTTTCACATGTGACAGTATAACTGAATATGCAGAGTCCTTGTCCGAAAGAAAGCCCAGAGAGGAATTCTGTGCTTTTACATTGAACTTGACTATCCTTAGAACCATTATCCCAGATGCCTTCAGCCAGATTGTTATGCAGGTATAATTTGTGAAGGTCTGTTTCCCTTTTGGCTTAATCTGAGTTGGAAAGCAGTGTTACCTTAGCCTGGAGCACAGAGCTTTCTGTTGAGGTTGTGGTCAGGTTGCCTTATTAATTTCGTTATCTAGGTAAGCAGGTCGAGCCCTAGAGTCAGAGTTCTAGGCCCCTTATTCCAGGACCATACACACACACACACACACACACACACACACACATAAAAAATTAAAGTAACCTATATTTCTTTTGTATTGGATGCTCTGATGTTCTGAATTGTAAAATGAAAGTAGCCTTCACAGACATGTTTCTGCAGGTAGGAAGAGGCAAATCTTTGTCTTGTGATCATTTGAAAAGCAAAGCAAGTTAGCCATCAAAAACAAAGCCTAGAACTTTGTGAATGGTATCAAGAGATAGATTTAGAATTACAAAGTGAGTTTGGAATTGTGTGAGATGTCTTACCTTAAAAGTTAAAAATTTTTTTCCTTAACTTTTTCCTGGTTTACTTTGAATATTTTTCGCAGTCTGCAGGAATTGGTGAGGATAGGCTTGATGTAGGTATGAGGAAAAGGAGGAAGAGCAGTTTATTCCATTTGCTAATGTCTTTAATTTTCAGTTTTGGTGGGAGAATGAGATTTGGGAAGCTGTAGTGAGGTTCAGTCAGTCGGGGTAGGTCTTAACAAAGCTGGCTTTGTGGCTCTTACTAGTTTCCAGCGGGGACAAAGATGAGTTTCTAAGATTCAGCTTTCATGGATGATTCACAAATTGCAGTTTAGAATATTAAAGTTAAGTCAAGGTCAAGCATGCAAGTGGGTAGACTGAATATATAAAGGGAGTGTGTGGCTGGAGCGCTTCTCCAAAATGAACAAGGGAGAAGTGCTGTGATCAGGAGGCCAAGGATCAGGACCAGGGTCCTTCTCCAGGCCCTGCCTCCTTGGTCTGCAGAGCATGGCTTTTCTTTGGCTCAGTGAAGAGATGAGCGAGGATTGTTTCCCCAGGAACCTTTCTGAGCCAGGAAAAGTTACTTAGGTCTGTAAACGCCAGTAGGATACCAGAGCCAGAAAGAGTGGGAGAGTGCCCAGTTCCAGCAAGTGTTGCCTCTGGAGGCCAGTTTTCAACAGTTGAGAAAGTTTTGGTTCAGAGAAAAGCAAAATGTTTCTCAGCATCAGCTACATACATTTTGCATGTGAAATTTTGAAAAAATTTGCACTGACAATGAAATGGTTTGTAAAGTGTACATCCTTTTGTATTTTAATAAAAGTTTTGACTCTAAAAGAAGAGATTTTGACAGATGAAGTAAAAAGTGGCTCAACACATGTGTTTGGCTTTTTTTCCCACAGGCTGCAAGCTGCAGGGAGAACTTTGCTAATACATCCATCCCTGAACCACCATTTAGTGCAAGAATCTAAATATATTGCACCCAGGATCTGTCACCGTTTATCCTAGTCTAAGCTTGAGTGACCTTCAGATTTCTTTCCTGTCTTGCTTGCTTCACAATTGTTTCATCACATTCATATTTATATTTCTCCTGATTGGGCCCATTTATATATTTTGGAGTAGTTCTAGTGATTTTAAGATCCAGCATACCTCAGGGTCATCTGGATTTTACCATTCTAAAGGTTTCTAACCTGATATTGCCTTTTTTTTTTAACGTATTTTATGTTTTTCTACAAAATAATGTGAGTTAAATGTGTAATTATACATGACTGCTGTTTTTACTTTGAAATTTTAAACCCTACTAGGAAGAATGGAATAACCTGTTTTTTACAGGTAGCTGTAGGCTAATCGCAGCTTGCCCCTGTGTGTGCGCCTCCCTCCCTAGTAATTTTAAAGGCTGAGAGAAGAAACAGTAATTCAACGTTGAATGAAATAAAAATTATTTAAAAAAATTTCCTAAGAATTTGTAACTCTCTGACTTAATTTTTTTTCTTTCTTTTTTGGGGAGGAGATGGGTAATTAGGTACTGAACCACCCCAAGAATCTGCTGTTTTTCTTGAATCATGGTATTTTGAAATCTTTGGTACGTGAATCCGGAGTTCTCTTTGGCAGTGTGGTAGGAAGAGCATTGTTTTAAATGTCATGTGAGTTGAGTTGTTAGTCTCGACTAAAGGTGTGATCTTGACATTAATCCTCAGGGTCCCCTCCAGTTCCAATGGTCATTGGCTTCTGTCTTGTTTATTCGATTTTGAAAAGGAAAAAGCCTGTCTTTTTAGCTATCAAGTTGCACCTTAAAATTTTCAATAAATTTTATAAAGCTGTGAAGAATAATTGCAGCTTTACTGAAGAGTAATTCACACATATAAATTGTATGTTAGGTTACAATTTTTTACGTTTTAAGTCCCGCAGTGGTAAAGCTGGCGAGGACAGAGTTGGTGCTGCTGCTGAGTGGAGTGGAGCTGCCTTCCCTGGAGCAGTAACTGTGTCCTTGAAGCCTTCGGGCAGCATTCCATCTCCGCTTTTAGGGAGCAGAGTAGAATCTCCTTAGGATTGGCAAGCGATGGCTGAACTAGTCTCAAGTAGGACTTTGAACTTTTTTCCAGAATTATTTTGTGCAGAGGTTTATCTACGAGATTTTTTTCTTCTTAAACACCTTCCCTCCTACTTCTTGAGTTAATAAACTTGAATTATTGATGATCACGATTTTATTCGTTTTAGGTGGGGGTTTTCTGAACTTTTCCTTACCTAAGAAGTGGAATGAATGCATCTTACTATTTCCCCTTTGTTTCATGTTTCTTCTTTGGGAAGGAAAGTTACATTTATTGTGATAGAATTTAGCATATTTTGGCCCATGTAAAAATGTTGATAAACGCAGGGGCTGCTGTAAGTAGAAATGATAACATTGGATTGGAAAATGAAAACCCCAAACCAAAAGACAGTGGGGAATAGTCAAATCGGCCTGTTTCTGTTTTTTGTTGTTGTTGTTGTTGTTTTTTAATAAACCCTTCTAGTTTATTAATACCTAGTTTAATAAAACTCTGATTTAAAAGACCTTCTGCATCTTTTATGACATTTCATTGAACCACTCTACTTTTCATGTTTTACAGTGTGACAAAGTCTTTTGTCTCCACTGTTGATGAAATGGGAGCAGAAATTTTTTCTCTGTTTGGGTGTTCTCTTTGTGGTGAAGATATGGGGAGGGGTCTTGGCTTGGTGATCAGTTAACATTTTGGTAACATCTAGATCATCATGAAATGTGATTCAGCTGGGTATCTTTAAGTCTGGAATCCATGTCCCTGGTTGAATTCTGCCCAAGAGATTTGCCTTTGGCCAGCTCATGCTGCTGAATTGTGCCGGGGCAAGATTGAACAGTGCTGTATCAAGTCCAGGCCTGCCATGAAGTCTGGGTTTATAGGACTCCCATCTTACACGCAGTGCTCTTGTAGTCTTCCTCTTTTCAAAGAGTTGGAGCTCACGCATCTTATGTTGAGAGAGCTGCTGTGCCTTCCACTGTCCTCCAGCTGTGGGGGCTAGTTGGCCTTTTGGTTTTGGTGAACGCTGCTTTATCATTAAGCTCCCGGGCATTTCCCACAGTTTCCATGAGTTGTGGGCTCTCTGTGCTGTATTTGTCCTATGGGTCGTTCTCCACTCATACTTGTCCTGCCTTTGTGTGCTGTAGCTCCTCCTGTCACTGTCTGCTGTAAGTTCAACTTCATCCATAAAAAGAATGTCTCAGATTAGATGAAACATGGCTGTGTGGTTATGGTTGTGGGATGGATTCTGCTGTTCCGTTTTGTGTTCTGCATATGGAATTCTATCTCATTTTCCTGGTTCTAAGTGTGGCCAGCTGACCCTGCAGTCAGGTTGAGGCCCTCGGAGTTCCACAGCGACTTCATAGAGGAGCTACTTTGGACTTGGGGACAGCTGTCAAGATGTCTCTGTCGAGAAGGAAGTTGAAAACCAATAAGCCTCTGTCAAATATAGCCAGCAGTGTTAACTGGGGAGAGCAAATTAGGTCAGGGTGAGTGAGGGTTTGGGGTTAAAGTCATCTCCAAAAGATTGGACACCTGGGCCCTAAAATCCATTTGCCTGAGATTAAAGGCCGAACAGGAGAACTGAGCCTGTCTGAGCTAGATTTCCAGGACAGCTTTAACTGCATTTGGCCTTAAGTCATCTGCCCCTGTAAATTCTTACAAACGAATTACTCAGCAAACCAGTTATTCTCCCGTCCTCCGCCTACTTCCCTAGTGGCAGTTGTAATCTCACCCCTGTTCCCAGGTTTGTACCGAACCCCACACCCTGGCCCCCTTCCCCTCAGAGGAGGCTTCGTCTGATATTACCTGCTCTCATTCCAGATAGATATTTAAGTCTACAGCTGAATCTTCTCTTCCTTCCAGTATCAGAGGACTAGTACTTCTCTTTGCTTCTTACTCTTGTGCTTTGCTCTTGGGTGTCTCTGTTGCCCTCAACCAATATTTTTTCCCCTTTGTGGCCTCAGTCCACGAACATACAGAGCTCCTCCCTTTCTCATAAAACTTGTAGTTTAAAAATAATTATTGTAGTTTTAAATAAATTAATTATTGTAGTTTTAAATAAAATAATTATTGTAGTTTTAAAATAATTATTTATAAAATAATAAAAAGATTTAAATAGTTGTGAGAATAGTGTAAAGAACTCCTCTTTGCCCAGACTGACTAATATGGTGAACATTTTGCCGCATTTGCTTTATCATCGTATACGTTTGTTGAACCATCTGGGAATAAATTACAGATATTGTGTCCCTTTACCTTTAAATACCCAAGTGTGTATTTCCTAAGACCAAGGATGTTCTCTTGTATAACCACAGAACAGTTGTCAAAAGCAGGAAACAACATTAATTCAATATTATCTAAGAACGTAGTCATGTTTAAATTTTGCCGATGGTCCTAATAAAGGCCCTTAGACCTTTTCCCCACCCAGTCTAGGATCCAGTTCAGAATCACGCATTGCCTTTAGTTGTTAGCTCTCTCAGTCACCTTTAATCTGGAACAGTTCCTTAGTCTTTGTTCTTCATGACACAGATTTTAAGAGTAAAACCCAGTTACTTTGTAGAATGTCCTGCAGTTTGGGTTTGTCAGGTTACGTATGTTTGTGGATGGTACCGCGGAAGTGGTGATCTTGAGACCAGCACGGCAGGAGGCAGGGCCTTTGGCTCCCTCATCAGTGATGTTAACTTTAATCACATGTTAACCAGGACTTTAAAGCAAAACAAAGTATACTTGATTTCTGTATACATACCAGTGCTTTGTTGCTTAATATAAATGTGGTGATATACGTGCCTTGTGTTAGTGCAGACTTTTTTGTATTCCTTTATTCTTGGCCTACCTTTTCTGCCACATTGGCCCCCAACTCCCCATAATCCATATGTACGCATAATTTTGTATGTGCTGACAGTACAGTACCCCCTTAGACCCAGGCAAGAAGGGCCCCTGCCCCGGGCTGAGCTTTAGGGCATCCCACTCTGTCCCTCCTCTGGCCATGTCCCTCTCCACCAGATGAGGTAGGTTCAAGGGGCTAAGCAGATGGCCACTCAGGCCCCACCGGTGTGCTGCCCGCTCCGGCCCCCCCCCCCCAACCCCGTCCCCTGCTCTAAGTACTGGAATTCCCCACCCAAATCACTTTGAAGCTGATTCCAGAGTCTTTGTAGGCCTATTCCTCAGAGCGTCATTTTTGAGGGCAGCCTTGCCAAGGCTTGCAGTGGCCATGGAGCAGTGGAGGCATGGGGGACATGCAGCCTGGGTGTATGGGCTGGGGTGTCCGTCCCCGTGCCACCATCCACAAGCCCCCTCAGCAGGATGGAGAGGACATGGGGTTGGGCAGAGGTCTTGGAGGCCACACTGCCGAATTCTGTCAGTGAGCTGAGGAATTCGAGAGTTCTAAATTTGAACCTGGCCTTCCAGCTTGTTAGGAAAGTGTATTTGTGAAGGTAGGAGAATAGAATGTATTTTATTTAGCAGTGTAATAATTTATAAACATTTTAAATAACTAGACTTGCTATGTGGACCAATATTTGTTCTTTTGCTCTTGGCCCCATAATTATTAAGGGTAGTCCCATTTACAGATGTGTGTATGTGTACACACGTACTTATATGTATAAGCACGTACCTGTTTGTCATTCTTTTATAAATATTGGCATCATTCTGTGCACTCTTTTTGTATGTCATGGGAATCCCTCCTAGTCGTCTGCCGAAGGTCAGATTCATCCTTTTGATTCCTTGGGTAACGTCCTGAGTGCAGGTGTACTGATTTATTCAGTCATTCCTCTACTGATAGTCATCATTTTATTTTTTGCTGCTCTGAACGATGTTGCAGCAACCACTTTTTTTTTTTGGCTGCACTGCATGGCTTGCAGGATCTTAGTTCCCCAACCAGGAATTGAGCCCGAGCCCCAGCAGTAAAAGCGCCAAGTCCTAACCACTGGACCGCCAGGGAATTCCCAGCAACCACTCTTGTACAACGGTCTTTCACAGATGAGTAAATTGCTACCCACCATCCATTCCCTTGAAATAAATCTTAAAGATTGGTATGAACCTCTTTTGAATTAAAAAAAAAAGAGAGATGCATGATTTTAGACTGTAGAAATTCTCTGTAATCTCACCTGCCAGAAATAACTGACATTACATTTGGAGTTTATTTTTCCAGGCTCTCTTTCCATGCAGGTGGCAACATATACAGGTATATATTCTGAACAGAAATGGACTTATGAATACACCTCTGCAGCTTTCTCACTGGTGACCTTTCATCGCCGTGTTCAGTGGCCTTCATTTCTTATCATCTTGGCTCACTGTGGAGCATCCCAATCTTCCTGGTTGACCCATCCTGTCTTTTGTGTGTTTCTCCTCCTCTCTCTATCCCCTAAATGTAGCCACTCAAGTTTCAGTTCCCATATTTCTAGGTATTTGTTTTTTATTTCTAATTGGACGGCCCAACATCACATGCATTAAGCCACTTTCCCTCAATGCTCCCTTTTCTGGAAATGTTTCTGGCGTTTCCCTCAGTTACCCTGGTTCCTGGCTTCCAAGTCTCCTTTCCTTCGGCTCTTCTCTCTCCTTTGGTCCTTATAGCTGAGCTGTCGCCAAGACACAGTTAGGTTAGGACACCATGGGCCAGTCTTCCTCCTCCTCTCTCCCTCCATCTTATGCTGATGAGTTTTCATAGTTGCCTTCATGAAAGTTTTCATGCCATCCTAGAGTGCCCTCTCGATTCCTGCTGGTGACACTTGCCGATGAGGTGGATTGACGCTCCAGTAATCCTAACTCAATGCTGTCTTCCATCCTCTGTGGAGGTGCCATTGACCCAGTGGAAATGTGCCCTTTGTATTCTCAGAGCAGAGCTCCACGGAATGGAACCGTCCTCCACACTCACACCCGACCCCGTGCTGCGTGAGGAGAAGTCCTGCCTCCAGGGGCACTGAGGGCGGGTGGGTGCACACAGTGGAGAGTCGGGGGCCCATCTTGCCCCACCTTTGGTGCACGTGTTTGACCCTTTGGAAATGTGCTTGCCCCGGACCTTACTTCCCTAATCTGTGGATTATAATTGGACCCCCGCATGGCCTCCTAAGCCTTTTCTAACTCTGAAGAAAGGGTGACTCCCTTTAGGAAGCCTCTGGCATTAAGCCAGGAGTATAGTAACTTGAGAAGCCTCAGGGCCTCAGTAGGACAACTCTTTCCCATCAGAGGAAAGAAGGCTCACAGGTATAAGCTCTAGAAAAACTCCCTGTTGGAGGATCCCCTATGAGAAGACGGGTGCTCATCAAATACGGGCTGGGGGTCCATGGGCACAGGGCAGCCATCCTCTCCCTTGACCTTGACTTTTTTTCCACCCTCCTGTGAGTCAGCTAGGTCAGCCTCCCACATGGTCCTTACAGAGACTGGAGTTAAAGCAACTATGATTCCCTATTCTAGGTCAAGGCCAATGTCTTCTGAGGACTTCAGAGAGAGCTCTCTATCTCAAAAGGTAAGAAAGCCATCAGAATTGATAACGGGAGGGGGTGTTCCAGAGCCACCAGGCATCACTCATGGGCATCCAAGTCTGTCGGTTATCAGGTTATCAGCCTCTGCACAGGGAGTTGCAAGCTTAGATATTTACAAAGTAACAAGTCTACTGCAGTAGGCTGGTTTTCCATTTTAAAGCATTGTGTGGGCCAAATGCAATAAAACTGAGGCCACCAATTTGCAGTCTCTACGTGGACTGTACTTAATTTTGTCCAGCTAAGTTGTGATAATGGTGGGGTGGGCTGTACAAAGTATTATGAAGCCAGATGAGTATTTAGTGTCCATTATGTGCTTGGGGCTGGGGAAAATAGAATTAGTATAGATTAAACCAAGATAATTTTAAAATGCCCTGGCCTTCAAAGAGCTCACTATGAGATGGGGAGTAATAACAGGAGTTCTCATTGATTGTGTAATACAATTTGTTGGGGCTTCACATGTGTTCAGGTGTCATTTTATCTCACCACAACCCTTCAAGGTGGATACTGGGGAGAGATTTTGCAGATAAGGAAACTCGTGGCTCAGAGAAGTGATGTGATATGTCCACGATGAATTAGCTTGGGAGCAGGGAGCCAGGCAGAATTCTAGCCCAGAGAGCTCTGGGACTCTAGAGTTGTGTGTTTCCCATCACACCTTGCTGTCACACATATGGACAGACATGCACAGGTGTCAAGCATGCATGGCAGATAGGAACAAAGAGTTTGGAAGCACAGAGGTGGCAATGATGACTCTCACCTGAAAGTTATTGAAAAGCTCCTTGGAGGAGGTGTCATTTGAGCCAGAGCTTGAAGCATGGGTAGGAGTTCATCTCTGGGGATGGTGGTCTGTGTTGCATAGAGAGAAAGACGTGAGTAGAATTGGAATGCTGTCTGTGTTTGTGGGGTGGTGGAGAGCAGTTGGTGTGCCTGGACCATGGTGTGTGCATTAAAACTAGAAAGACAGGTCGGGGCTACATTGCAAAGGGCTTTGAGTGCCACACTCAGGAGTTGGGGATGATGGGAGTAGCCTGGAAAGTGTCAGCTGGGGTCGAGTCATGATCAGATTTGCCTTCCAGAAAGATAATTGGTGCCAGTGTATCGGGAGGTGGATTTGAAGGGAAGACCAAACTCTGGTCCCAGTTGGGGAAGGTCATTGTACTTGTCCCAGCAAAAGGCTAGGGTTTAGGGTGGGACAGGGATGTGGGAGAGGAGGGTTTAGATACAGGGGATGGATCATAGTAAGAATCAATAGGAAGGACAGTAAGAACGCAAGGGAGGCAGAGGGAAGAACCAAAGATGGTGGTGGGATTTCTAACCTCGGGGCCTGCGTGGCTGGTGAGGGCATTAACTAGCTCATCTGTTGGGCTCCATGAAGGCAGGTCTCCACTCTGTGCGATGGTGTGTCCACAGTGCCTGGCACTCACCGAATGTGCATAGACCCTGAGGGAATGAGGGAAAGTTCACAGTTGGAGGAGCACTGCGTTTGGGGAGAGTGAGTAGTCCAAACTCCACCTTGTCTTTTGACTTTCTGAAGTGAAGTCTTCTTGACTGCCCAAGGCCCAAAGCAGTGCATTTCAGTGGGCAACACCCAATGGTTATCACATAGTCCACACCTGGAGTCTTTTGGGGGAGGTGGCCTTTGATGACCTGAGTCCTCAGGAACCTGCAACACTGCTAAGTGTCAAAATGAGTCACGTGTAGGGGCAGCAGAGAGGAAGCTTTGTGGAGGGCTGGAGGGATGGGGAAGGCTGGGTGGAGAATGCGGGAAGGTGAGCAGGAGGAGGCAGAAGCCGAGAGCCCCCGATGGAGGGGACTGCATAAGCTTGGCTGCTGTGCACAGGTGATCTGACCTGATCCGGGGTGTCTGGGCTGGTCAGCACAAAATCACATTGGCTGGAGAAGATGGAGCTGGATTCCTTGGGGTCTTGAATTCTGACCACTGAAGATTTGAAACTATATAGTTACTAAACTGAAGCACCTTGTAAAGTAGAGTCCTGTGATGTGTGAGGTGGGACCTTGGCTGTGTCTGCTAACCTCGCTGAGCCTCAGTTGTGGCATCTGTAAAAGGGGAACAGTAGTTACCTCCCCAGAGTCAGGAGAAGCAGTCTAGATCTTCCTTGGGCTTCCTAGGCCTAAAAGTGGTTAAAGACTTACTTGTTTGCATCAGTAAGTAACACACCATAACACTACCTACCCCAAAGGTGTGCTCTTTCAATAAGATGTGCTTAAACTGTTCAGCTCAGGAAATCACCCCT
Organism: Balaenoptera acutorostrata; assembly: GCF_949987535.1. NCBI lineage: Eukaryota > Metazoa > Chordata > Mammalia > Artiodactyla > Balaenopteridae > Balaenoptera > Balaenoptera acutorostrata. Next base: position 63,707,478 of record NC_080078.1, read on the forward strand.
CTCAGTGCCTGGTTCTTGTAGTCATCTGTGTTCCAGGTGTCCTCTGCAGGTGGGTCCCAGAAGAACAAGGAGGTTCTCAGCTCCCCAACACCCTCCGTCTCCCTTAGCCAGACATCCGACTTCCAGCACGAGTCTGAGCTGTTCACTGAGCCACACCTGGCCCAGATGGAGAAAACGTTTCAAGATGAGGTCGACTCGACTGGAGGTGAGGCTACGTCATGGGCTCAGCCTCTGGCTTCTGCACAGGGAGGGACCCAGGACCTGGCGTGGGTGAAGGGTGCAGACTTGTCAAGCGTTTTTATATCCAGTGTCTCCTTTAAAACTTTTCATCGTTATACTGTGTGGGTATTGTAAGCCTACTAGAGGCTATTTGGGACCGAGGAAAAAAATACCCCTAATCCAAACACTTGGGTAACCTCTATCAGCATTTCAGTATGTTTTCTTCCAAACAGTTTCATATGTATGGTTCATTATCTATTGCTGTGTAGCAATAATCCCACAAAATTAGTGGCTTAAACCAACACATGTTTATTATCTCACCATTTCAGTGGTCAGGAGTCTGGGCACAGCTTAGCTGGCTTCCCTGCTCAGGGTCTCACTAGGCTGCAGCCAAAGTGTCAGCTGGGGTTGCAGCATCATCTGGGGCTCGACTGGGAAGGATCCACTTTTTTTTTTTTGCTACGTCAGGTCTTAGTTGCAGCAGGCAGGCCCTTTGTTGTGGTGCACGGGCTCCAGAGTGCATGGCCTCTGTAGTCTGCGGCACATGGGCTCTCTAGCTGAGGCACAAGGGCTCAGTAGTTGCAGTGCATGGGCTTAGTTGCCCCTCGGCATGTGGGATCTTAGTTCCCCAACCAGGGATTGAACCCACGTCCCCTGCATTGGAAGGCGGATTCTTAACCACTGGACCACCAGGGAAGTCCCGGAAGGATCCACTTCTAAGTTCGCCAGGTTGTTGGCAGAATTCATCTCCTTGAAGCTGCAGGACTGAGGGCTCTTGTTTCTTCCTGGCTATTGAAAGGCCACTGTTTTCAGCTCCTAGAGCTGCCCAGTTCCTGGCCCTGTGGGACTCACCAACACGGCTGATTTCAAGACTCAAGTCAGGCAGGAAGATAGCAACTCCAGCACGATGTGCGCTACAATCTCGTAATCATGCACACACAGTCCCGTATATCCTGTCACCTTTGCCGTATTCTGTTGGCCAGGAGCAAGTCACAGGTTCTGCCACACTCGAAGGGATCACAGGAGGGCATGAATGCCAGGAGGTGGCCATCATGGGGCCACCTTCAGCCTCTCTGTCCCAGATGGCTGTGTGTGTTTTCACATGTCTGTAATTGTACTTTATGTAATTTCAGATCCTTCTTTTGCTCTTAATGTTAATTCTTTAAGGGTTTTTTCATACTTTATGTGGTCTTCTGAATCATCATTAGCAGTGAATGCAAGTGCTCTACTGGTTGACTAAGCCATTTCCCTAAATGAAACATTTAGGTTTTATTGAGTTTAAATAACATTGTGAAGGACATCCTTTGTGCATCAAACTTTTTTTCTCTTTAGAGCTTGATTTATCCCCTTGGGAAGATACACATAAAGTTAAATTATTATTCCTATTGGAATACTTAAAGTCATCTTTATTTCTATCCACTAGACTCTGAGCGCCAATGCTGGGGCCATGGCTACTTGCCCCATCAATTTGAGTTTTACAGCCACACCGTGTTTTGGCAGGAAAGAGTAACAAATGGTCAGTTTACAAAGAGCAAAGTGAGGTGGGGGCGGGACAATTTGTGTCTGACCTGAAGCTGAGATTGTCCCTAATCAGAGTTCTTCGGCCAGGAGGTGCCACCACTGTGTCTTAGAGGACCCGACAGCCCCAGCTTTAGCCACAGTTTTTATTGTTTGTCTTTTGTTTTGAACAGGTAATATAGGCACACAGTTCAAAATTCAAAAGGTGCCATTATCTCTCCCTCTTTTCGAAGCAGACCACCATGCAGTATTTTTACAATGCTGCATTACAAACATTTTCCCAAAAAAAAAAAAATTCAAAAGGCACTTTTCTCATGATGCCTTTTCTTGGTATACAGAGAAAATGTCTCCCTGGGCCAGACTGTGCTGCTCCGTCCAGCATGCAGTCCCTGCAGGCGTTACTGCTTTCCGTTTCCCGTGACCTTCAGAAGCACAGAGTGCCTGTAGTTGCTTCCCCCTCCTTTTCATATGCACTACTGTCTACACTGCTCTACTCCTTGCTTTTCTTCCCTCCAGCTTTATTGAGGTATAATTGACAAATAAAATTGTAATGTATTTAAAGCGTGCAAAGTGATGATTTGATATCCGTATACATTGTGAAGGATCTGCACAATTGTCTACTCCTTGCTTTTTTAAAAAATAATTTTTATCTAGTTTCCCCTCTTGAATATGTCTTGACCTAATATGTCTTGAAATCTTTTCCTATCAGTGTAAAAGGAGCTTCCTCATTTTAAAATACAAAAGAGAAAACTGGCCGTGGTTTTAAATGGAGGAAAGGAAAATTCACTCTTAGTTGATGGAGGGTAAAGGAAAATAGGACCCTTTTTCTCTTTCAGAAGGCTTTAAAAGAGGTGAATTCTGAGCATGGGCTTGAAACCGTTTCTTGGGAACCCTGGCCATTTGTGCTTGCCTCGGAGGGAAGAGGGGAGATACATGGTTCTCTTCCCTGTTCTGCAAGTTCCCTTTTTGGACTGCAGTGGTTTTGCTGGTCTTGAAAGTGTCCACGTACCCCTGGCCCGCTGCCCAGGGGCGCCTGCCTTGGGGAGGCTGCAGGCTGCTCAGGGGTCGTGGGAGAACCACCGGGCTAGGGGGCCCTGCAGCTCGGCCTGCAGGCAGGGGAAGCTTACCTTCTGCTCAGGTGCTCCTGGGTGGACGTGGGTGGCACACAGGCTGAGTGCCACCCACCCTTTATGCCAACAGACATTTTACCAAGCTCTGCCGGGCCTTATGGGTTATATAGGCCTCTGCTGGATTTTATTCAGTTCTCCCAGAAGCCTTGCAGCAGGGGTCCTGACTGTCCACGGGAGGCACCTGGGGCCTCTGCGCAGACAGACATCAACCACAGGCCCCGACAGAGTGGCCAGTCCTGTGGCACCAAAGCCTGTGCCTTCTCGGGCACCCCCACCGTGTGGAGCCCCTCAGACGCTGAAGCAGATGAAGGAGGCCCCTTCAGTGAGAGCAGGGGTGTGAGTCCAGTGCCCAGCATCGTCCTGTCCTCCATGGTCTGTGTGCTGGGAAGGGCAGGCATGCGCTCCGGACAAGCGTGGGGAACAGGTGCTTATTTCCCCTGGAGGGCAGAGTGGAGGCTAGGAAACAACATTTTTCTTTTCTTTTCATTTCTTTTCTTTTCTTTTTTTCAATTGAAGTATAGTTAATGTACAGTGTTGTGTTAGTTTCAAGTATACAGCAAAGTGATTCAGTTATACATACATATATATTATTTTTCAGATTCTTTCCCATGTAAGTTATTATAAAATAACATTTTTCTTAAGTATTTTTAATATAGCATTTGTTTTTTTAAATGCTTATAAGTATATAAAAAACAGAGATAAATAATCCATTATCCTACCTCTTGGCATTACAAAGAAAGGAAGAGAAAGGGACGGGGAGCTGGGGGCACTTGGCACTGGAAGAGTACACGGGTACAAAGTTCAGACAACACAGAGAGGTGCGGGTGCAGCCGGAACCTGTCCCCCTTCCTTCACCCCTGACTCCTGCCCCACTGTGTTCAGAGGAGGTCATCCTTGACCTGCCTGGAAAGGTGAAGTGGGAGTTTCCCAGGAGATGGGGAACAGGGAGGGTCAAGGCAGGGCCTGGCATAGGAGAGGTGTTGCTGGGCTAGAGGGCGAGCGGGGCATCCTGGGGCAAGGCTGGGGGGCCAGGTGTCCCTGGGGGGGCGGTGGGTGCCCTCGGGTCAGGAGGGCCCTGAACTCCGGCAGTGGGGCTGATGGGGAGGTGGCACATCTAGACCTGTCTGAGAAAGGTAAGTGTCATGGTGGCCAGGAGGTCGGGCTGGATGTGGAGCCTGGGGGGTTTGTTGAAAGAGCTCATCATGTGATGGCCCCACTTGGGGTCCTGGAGATTATAACACAGAGGAGGAAGTCTTCTGGTTTCAAATCCCCGCTGCACCACTGTGTATCCTTGGGCAAATCCCGCACCTCTTGTGCCTCTGTGTGCTCATCTGTAAGATGGGGAGAATGACAGTGCATCATTCTAGGACCACAGGACTCACCCCTCAGGTGTTCATCTTGGGTGACTGGGTGGAGATGACGCCGTTAGCAGAGATGGTGAACACAGGAAATGGGAGCAAGTTTCGGGATAAAGATAAGAAATTGGATTTTAAACATGCTGAGTTGAAAGGGCCAGGGGGACACTTGGAAATATTCAGGGACACGGAGAGAAATTCTCTCCTGAGATGTAGAGATGGGTGAATAGATGAGGTCGTTCAAGGAGAGTGTCCAGCAGAAAAGAAAGGGACAGGGATGGGAAGAGCTGAGGCACAGGACGAGTTACAGGACAGAGCAGGCGACGGAGCCTGGGGGAGATGCAGCAGCCCGCGGAGGCGAGAGTGGCTGGTGCTTGGCTGCCAGAAGGGAGGAGGCCCCGAGGACCAGGAACGGCATCCTCAGGGGGGGTTCGAGGTCACTGGGGCTCAGAGGAGTGAGCTGGCAGGAGGCAGGGAGCCGCCCAGAAAGTCCCTCCTGCCTGATCCTAGGGTATGTAGTGGCCCCCTCCCCAGGGACATGATATTTTCACTTTTGTGCCTCGAGAGCTGTTAGTGAACCGTTTGGTGTGAGGGGTGAGCGCTTCCTTTTAGCCGTGATGAGCAGGGGACCCGACTGGCTCCCACGGTGTACATTTCCTTTCCAGGACACCCTTGTGTGTATCCTCTTGTTATACTCAACGTTTTTTCAGTAAACTGTTTTTAAGAAGGATATTAAAATAATACAGCAGTGAACAATATATACAAGTTCTTAAACACCAATGAAAGGGACTCTCCCTGTAGTGTTGTCAAGAGGGGTTTGTTCATTAACCCTGCACAAAGGCCCTTTGACTGCCAGCTCTTTCCCGAGGAGACAGCTCTGTGCTCGTGGGCTGTCCCCTGACGTCCATCTGATACACGGAGGGGCTGTTACATGTCACTCAAATGTGTAAGGCTCTTTGGCTGTCGCTTCACATCAGCAGGATGGCTCCTTCTTTAAGCAGGGCAGCTTTCGTTCAGGCTTTCATTTGTTCCTCAGTTTAGCAGTAAACAATGATAATTGTCGCTGTAGTGCCGTGCTGGGCGTTGTATGAGGAGCGTGGAATAGGGTGAGAACGTGACCCCAGATTGCTGGGGATGGTCTGGGTGCCACCACTCACCAGCCATGTGACCTTGGGCACACGACCCCACCTCTCTGTGCCACAGTTTCCTCACAGTACCCCCCCCCAGCCCCTGCCCCCGCCTGCCACCATCAGGCGGTCAGTAAGAATAAACGCAGATGGTAGTGGTCCCCAGTCATCGTCATCACGTCCCAGTGCCAACAGAAATGCTCAGGGAACAAACATTTGCTGCGCGCTGAGGACCCAGTCAGAGAGGGGACAGGCTCAGCCCTGCACTCCCCGAGCTCATGGCCAGCTGGTAAGGAGGAAGGTCGGGGGGAAGTAGGATCCAGGCATGGGGCTGGGCCACCCCCTCCTAGAGTCCCTGGGGAAAGACTTCTCTGTGGAGGAACCAGACGCTGCAAAGGCCTTGAGGTGGCAGGGTGAGAAACGGTGTGGGGACATGGTGGCTGGAGCAGAGAATGAAGGGGACTGTGGTGAGAGGTGAGGTCCGAGAGGAGCAGCCTTCAGGTCACGGCGCAAGTTCCAAATATTTGGAGGGGGTTTTAGAAGTTCTTTTTAAAGACTGTGATTCTTTTTAAAAAAATCTAGACAGGAGTAATTGATCCATTTGCAGACAGATTCCCCTGTAGCCACAAAACCCAGCAGGGGAAGAAATTTTATCCCTGCCCCTCTGCCTCTCCCCTGCCCATCTTTCCCTCCAGCCCAAGTTTGTATTTTTATTGCCTCTAAAAGGTGCGTTTCACCTCTCCCTCTATAGCTTTGAATTTATTTATGTTCCTTTGTTGCCATTGTTTACTTATGTTTTTCTTCTTTCTGTCTTTATTATTTATTTATTTATTTTGGAGTTTTCATCAGTTTTCTTTGTCTCAATGCCTGGTCTGTCTGATTTGCTCAGAAATGGGATCTGATCTTTTTTAGGACCCACCCCCGTCACTGCCATGGGACCAACACGGTGCTTTCATGCGGCAGGTGTGCAGCCAGTATTTTTGGGTGATCGCGTGTTGAACAGATGAGATGCAAAAGATGACCCAGCAATGTGATCCTCTGTGTGTTCCCCTCAGCACCCAGACACCCAAGAACACTGTGGCTGGTGATGGGGCCGAGGGACTTGCGGTGAAGTGGACGGTGTTCTTCCTTCTCTCTTTTGAAGCTCTGGACATGAAGACTTTCGTTAAGGCTGTGAAGAAGATTCTGAGCAATACGTCCAACGAGATGATAGAGGCGCTGTTTTTGAAGGTGGACATGAACTGTAACGGCTCCATCACCTGGGTGAGGAGGGCGCCCCCACTTCTGCAGGTGGCTGGAGGGTGTGGGCCTTGGCTGGTCAGTGGGGCACGCGGAGGGCCGAAGAGGGGGTAGACTCTGGGGGGCTTGCTGGGTAGAGGGAACACTTGGAGTCTTTGAGGGGGCCCTCCCGAGACCCCTGTGAGCTGGGCTCACTGCAGCTTGTTCCCCTGCCGGGGTACAGGAGAGTGTGTGACAAACGCTAGTGACCCCTGCCCGAGACCGGCTAAGCACACAGCAGTGAGCGGCAAGGACCCCGCCTGCCATGTGGCTCTCCTGCACATCAGCCTCCCATTTGGCTAAGGGGATTCCAGCCGGTGCCACAACCATCTCTTAGCCCTTTATGGTCACTCAGTGGCTGTTAAATCAAAAAATGTCAGGGTTTTAGAGCATATTAATAATAATGCTTTTTACCCCTGATTTTAAATGTTCTACAGTGAACATATATAGCATTTAAGAATGCAGAAGAACACAATAAAGTACAAAAAAACAGTCTGATGTATTGATGTAGCAATGCTGACAACGATAACTAGCATTTACACCAGACATTGTGCTGAGCAGTTTATATATTATTATACTTAAACCTCACAGGAATCCTATGGGGTACGTGCTGGTAATGTGCCTCCATTTGACAGATTGGGAAACTGAGGCAAGAGAGGAATAAATTGGCCCAGGGTTACAGAGCTAGTTAGCAGCCAGGCCAATCTTCAGACCCAGGGGTTTTGCCTCAAGAGCCCATGTGTTAACAGCTCTGTCATATCTCCCCCTCAGCATAGATGTACATTCTGTTTCTTTATGTGTGTTTTTTGCTTTCATTTCTCTAATACTCTATAGTAAACATGTTTCCAGCACTCTGTCATCTACACAATGATCTTTGTTCATAGGTCCCTCTTTTTTTTTTTTTTAATTAATTAATTAATTAATTTTAGGCTGCTTTGGGTCTTTGTTGCTGCACGTGGGCTTTCTCTGGTTGTGGTGAGCGGGGGCTACTCTTCCTTGCGGTGCATGGGCCTCTCATTGCGGTGGCTTCTCTTGTTGCGGAGCGTGGGCTCTAGGCGCGCGGGCTTCAGTAGTTGTGGCATGTGGGCTCAGTAGTTGTGGCTCGCGGGCTCTAGAGCGCAGGCTCAGTAGTTGCAGCTCGCGGGCTCTAGAGCGCAGGCTCAGTGGTTGTGGTGCACAGGCTTAGTTGCTCCGCGTCATGTGGGATCTTCCTGGACCAGGGCTCGAACCCGTGTCCCCTGCATTGGCAGGCGGATTCTCAACCACTGTGCCACCAGGGAAGTCCCCTGTCTCTTGTTACAGCTTCATATGGTGGCCAATTTCGACCTTGGCCATATTTTCGTGAGGCTGGTCAGTAGAGTCTAGATTTGCCCTCGTGGCCTGGCTTATGGGTCCTCCCCAGCTACTGACTTCTTGATATATGAGCTGGGGCAACTCATCTATACTTATATGGGCCTCAGTCTTATTATCCATAAAGTGGGGTGAATAAAGAGACTCAGATGCAATGGCAAATGTGGAGCGATGTGAGGATTATCTAGGATTACAGAAACGCGTTAAGGAGGGAGGCGCTGCTGTGCTGTCTTCACAAATGTGCGCACAGAGGCCCTTTGCCAATCCAGATCTAAGAACAGCTCTGGTGCCTGGCTGCCTCCTCTGGCCAGAGCCTCTGGGGGCTCCCGGAGTCCCTTGGAAGGGGCTGGGAGAGACAGGACAGGCACTGGAAGCCGGGGCTCAGCCAGTTTGGCCGACGCCCTCCCTGCTGGCGTTTCTTCCCGAGGCAGCAGGAGTACCTGGACTACGTGATGCGTGAGTTCAAGGGGAAGGAGAAGATGATGAGGAGCCAGTGCCGCCTGCGCTTCCACCTTCCCATGAGGATCGTACCCCTGTAAGGAGCCTCTCCCTGGACTCCCTGGACTGAAGGGTGTGTCTGGACCAGGCTGGGGCCAGCCCTGCATCGCCCCTTTCTGAGTCCCCGTGCCTGTCTGTGGGGCCACCGCGGGCCTGGCACCACGCCTGCAGCTCGGTATTCTTTAGCTCATTTCAGCCTCACAACCCCATAGGTGGGCTTGAGCATCCCCTCGTTGTGTCCCCATTTTGCAGACAAGGAAACTGAGGCTCAGAGAGGCCAAGTGACAGTGGTGGGGTCGCTCTCTTGGGCCCTCCCTATCAGCAGCATAGATGCTGCTCCTGCTTCCTGCTCTGGCTGGGGCTGAGCAGGTCTGTGGTTTCATCCACAAGGCACAGATGGCTCACATAGCGGGGATAGGGCTTTCCTCTGAGGTGACAGGAGTGAGAGCCATCACAGGAGACTGCTCCTCAAGCCCGCACCAGGCCTCGGGAGCAGCCCCTGCATCACTCCTGGCGCAAGTGACTCCTGTCCCTGCCTTGATCTGTGCCTGACCCTGCGGGCTCTCTCCTCCATGTGGCTCCTCCTCTCTCTGTGCCCTGGCCCTGTCTTCCCCCACCCCTCCAAACTCCCTAAGAACGAGGAACATTCTAGTGGATCCAGCCCGTGGGCCCAGGCCTCCTGAGCTGGGCTGCTGCAGGCTCCTTGCTCTCCTCTGGAGTCCGCCTTGGTTGGGGCACCAGATGCCCCGTGCAGGCGGCTGGGGCCCGGGAGCCGGGTCCTGTGGTAACAGATGTGGTGGCCTCCATTTGTGGCCTGGTTAGGAGGGGCTGTGGGTGAGTTTGTCTCCGGGGACCACACCCAGAGCAGGCCACGGAGAAGACCACAAACTAGAAGGGTGTCTCTGCCCTCAACCAACCTGAAGTTTAATAGAGAAGATGGTGTGATGAAAATCACAAAAGGGTAACTTTGAAAACAATTTGGTCAAGATTTAATTGAGGAATAGCCAATAAATATGAGTGATGACACACTTTGTAACCATAAATTTCTACATGAAAACTTTGCTGGGTGTCGTCATACCTTTGCTGGTCTATTTCCTGGGACGTTTGATTCCCCAGGGTGATCCCAAGGGCCTGAAACAAGAAGCTTATCCCTGTTTTCTCCTATTTATTTGCTCAACCTACTAACCTGGAGGGCATGTCCAACTTGGTGGAGAAGATAGCCAAATAATATTTCATCACCATCAGGAAAGGGGAACTTTGAAAACTGGCTCACCTGTACTGAGCCTGGGCCAAGCTCACCTAGCGCACCATCTCCTTGATCCCGTGGAGGTGCTGTCACTGTGGAGATGAGGAAGCTGCGACCTCAGGAGGGGACAGCTTCCTGGGGCACTCTTCACTTTAGAGCTCTCACCTCTTGGGTCTGTTCCCTACAGTCTCTTGGCCCTGACAGAGGAGGCAGAATTGGAAGGGACGGCTAGAGGGGTGACTGAGAAAATTGGTCAGGCTCTGAGCAGAGCCGTGGGCTGAGGGCAAGAGAGGGGAGAGCCGTGTCCAGATAACGAGTCCCCGTCTCTTGTGCAGAGTCTGTAACACAGTAGAATTTCCCAGTGACGTGGGTTATCCTTAAGTCACGGCTCAGCTCACGTCCATGGCAACGTGTGGAAAGGGCTCCGGCTGGAGTTGGAGTCGAGGTGCCTGGGTTCTAGTCCCAGCTCTGCTGGGAACCAGGACATAACTCCAGGCAGACGGTTAGCCCCTGACTCCCTGTAAGGTGAGGCAACATCACCTGCCCTTCTGGGGCCCAGAGGTGTGGGCACATCAAGTGGTAGAGGGTGTGCTGTGCTGTGTCTGGCCCTTTAATAGCCAGTTGGCTTAGCCAGCTTGGGGACAGGAAAGAAGCCACTGGAAGGTGGCATTGAAATTTGCTGGGAAGGCCGTTCAGTGGCTTCCTGCGAGGCCAGGCATGCCCCAGGAGCTATTAGCTATGCTCAGGGCATGATTTTGGAGATGAAGAGTTGGGTTCACAAGGCCCTGATTTCTCACCATCCCTTTATCTACTTTTATCTCGTTCTTGGGCCCTATTCCCCCCCCCCCCCCCCCATCTCTAAGCACTAGAGTAGTTGCTGGAAACACTGTTATTTTGCAGTTTTCCTCACAAGCCCCACTCCACTCGCCTCCTGTGGACTGTTTTTCCTGTGAAAGAACATCTGTTCCCTGTCTCGTCTGGCCCATCCCATCATGAGGAAGCTGACTGGCTATTTCATGGGGTAAACTTACTGCTCTGGAAGCCCCGTGTCAGCCCAGCATCCCATGTGGGTCTCCTTTCCTTCTGGCCACGGTTGTTAGTGGTGACAGTCCCCTTTGGAGGAGGGGCAGAGCCCACGTCTCACAGAAACTCACCCGAGTTTCTCGTGGTGCCTGTGAGGGAAGCTTTGTCCTTCCTCCTCTGTGCTCTTTGTTCTGGTTTGGTTTGGGCTCCTCTCTCTTATCACCTTCCGCAGGAATCATGGGTGTGAGATTGTGAAAGTGGAGTTCTTAGTCCAGCGGTTCAAGAAGATCGGGCATTTCCTGACTGTCACCAAGGACGGGATCCTGCAATTCTGGTCGGAGTCCTTCTCACTGACCAGCTCCTTTACGGTGAGTGGGGCCCACGTGGGTGGTTGGAAAGCCTCTGCCTTCATGCCCTGGACCCGAGTGGGCTCCTTCTCTGGACCTGTGGGCTAGACAGCCACACTTGCTCCTGGGAGCAGGTCCTGGCTTCCCCATGGGACCATGAGCCTCGCATTTCTCTTCTGAAAGCAGGATTCCACCTGGATGTCCATTGCACTTAGATGTCCAACAGACACCCTAAACCCACTTTGTTCAAACTGAATGTCACTGTAGCCCTCCCTGCCCACCAGGCTTCCTTCTCCTGTGCCTCCAGGTCAGTGAATGGCATCATCATCCACCAGGGTTCTCGTGCTGGAGATCAACCTCCTTTCCTTTCCCTGTCACACCCATTCCACCCCCAAGTCCTGCTGGTTCAAATCCTCTACTTGGACCAGGGAGGAAGTCACAGTGACTGTGAACATGGGCTCCGGAGCCCAACTGCCAGACGTAGAGCCCTGACTGTACCACCTCCCAGCTCTGTGACCTTGGAAGTTACTATATTGCTCTCTGTGCATCAGTTTCCTCATCTGTCAAGTGGGGTTAATAATAGTATCCCCTACAGACAGGGTTGTTGGGAGGATTTAATGACATAATCCATGCCTGGTGCTTGGAGCAGGGCAAGGCATGCAGCAAGCACCTGATAAACATAACTGACATCGTCGTCGTCATGGTCATTTGTGCCATCAGCTCCTGGCCAAGCGCAGTAAATGATAAAATGCTCAGGAAAACCCCGGTGTACTTGCTGTTGGCCAGGCCAAGCCAGAGTCCTCCAGCAGATGAGGGCCCAGCTCTGCAGAGAAGGCTGAGTGAGCATGCTCTGTGCCTGCAGAGTGTTTCCTAAGTGCATCAGGGGTCATCCTTTGGGGCAGGAGGATTCTGTATCATCCTCCTGACCCCAGTTGCCAAGGGAGAGAACCAAGGTGTGTGGAGTTCTAGTGACTCTCTTGGGTGCACTTGGTAGCCTAGGACCAAGGGGGATTCTCACCTGTACTCCTGAGGCTGGGGTTTCTGGCACATTCCACCCTCTTTTTCTCTGTGTGCTTATCAGGGGGGCACATTATAGCCTGAGCTCCTGCTTGTGGCTACTACATGGTCACCTCAGCGCTCCTGAGGGCCAAAGCCTGGGAGGGCAGAAGAGGACAGAGAGGCTCCCCCAGAAGGCCCACAGACCTGGGCATCCTTCCCTGAGGGGCTGCTTTGGCAAGTAGATATTGGCAAGAGTGAGCTGCCAAGCACCATCCTTGAACACTCACTGCATGGCCACGGTTGTGCAGCTGGAAGGCCCTGGAGTCTGGGCTTCACTTACCAGCTGTGCAACCTCGGGCAAGTCTCTGAGGCTCCCCAGGGCTCTCAGTTTCTGGTGTGAACACGGGTCTAGGGGGGTGATGGGCATTACCATCATTGTGTGTGGGTTAGACCCCAGTCCTGGGCCCAAGAGGGGCCTTGGGGGCCCTGGTGCATTGTTTGAGCCATTAGCTCAGGCCCCTGCTCTTGGTGCTCTGAGTTCTGATGGGACAGTTCGGAGCCCGCGTGGCGCTACTCAGGGAGTAAAATACAAGTTCCGCCGCTGGCCACCCCTCACTCATGGCCCGTCCTCTCCAACCCAGACCTGTCGGGCTGGCCTCCTCTTCCCTGGGCGTGGCAGCTCATTTCTGCTGACTTGCCTTTGTTCGTGGTGTCCCCTGCCTGGAGTGCCGGCTCAAATTCTGTCTGTGTAAGGGTTGTGTGAGGCTGACACCGGGGCAGGAGGCACCCATGCCGGCCCAGCTCCTCCCAGTGCCGGCAGCACATGGATGCTTTAGCTGTCACGGCTCCATTCGTTCCTCACAACCTGGCAGGACGGTTTCTCGTTGATAAGCCGCTTTGACCAGGCAACACCGGCAGATGGTAAACAAGATTCGGACAAAACAAACAAAACGAATACCAGTATTATACGTCAATTACATCTCAATAAAAATCAGAGAAAAAAGATTCAGGCAGAGAGGAGCAGGTCGTGGAAAAGTCGGTCTTCCTCTCCCAGACCCTAATTCCTCTCACTGGAGGCAACTGCTGTGACCACTTTGGGGTTACTTTTCCATGGACAGCCTGTACATACACCGACCCCCTTCTCTTTAAATACACAAATGGTAGCACATTATAATGCTGCTGGTCACCTTGCTTTTTCACTAATAACAGATCTTGGCAACTATTCTGCATTGTATGTACACAGCTCCCTCGTTCTTAATGTCCGGGCAGTGATCGGTGGTGTGGGTTTGTAAGGTGTCATTTCCAGGCACAGACTCTGGCCTGTTGCTGTTGTAGCTGGGCAGCAGTGCCCGTTCCTGCTTACACTTCTCTGTGAGTACCTGCAAACACATCCGTAGATGCTTCTTGGAATGGATCCTGGGATCACAAACTATGCACATTTAAAACTTTGTTGAGGGGCTTCCCTGGTGGCACAGTGGTTGAGAATCCGCCTGCCAATGCAGGGGACACCGGTTCGAGCCCTGGTCTGGGAAGATCCCACATGCCGCAGAGCAACTGGGCCCGTGAGCCACAACTACTGAACCTGCGTGTCTGGAGCCTGTGCTCCGCAACAAGAGAGGCCGCGATGGTGAGGGGCCCGCGCACCGCGATGAAGAGTGGCCCCCGCTTGCCACAACTAGAGAAAGCCCTCGCACGGAAACGAAGACCCAACACAGCCAAAGATAAATAAGTAAAATTAAAAAAAAAAAAAAATTAAAAAAAACCTTTGATGAGCTTGTCAAACTCCCTAAAGGGTTGTGAGGATGAGTGTTCTTTAAGCCCATTTTACAGATATGGAAACTGAGACTCAGGGCAGGGAGTTTATCCAAGACCCCACCGTTGGTAGTTGGTGGTAAGGCTGGGCTCCAAGACCCCACCGTTGGTAGTTGGTGGTAAGGCTGTGCCTGGCTCCAGGGCCTTGGGTGGCAGGAGAGGGTTTGTGGGGAGGCTGTGTTCCTGGCGTGCTCTCCTGGTCAGCCTCCCCAGCCCAGGTCTCCTCTGCTCTCCCTCTGGCAGCTTTACCAGATCCATCCACTCCACAACCAGCAGATGTGGGTCATTGACATGGTGTGTCTGCACAACATGAACCTGGTTGCGATTGCGTCGACCGACCAGAAGATAGGTGAGTCCCTGAGGCTCCCCAGGCCAGCGCCTGGCCACTGGAAGCCATGCAAGCCATGCATTTGCACTTGGAGAGGGCTGTCACCCAGCCAACTGTGAGCATGAATTAGAGTCCCCTGAGAGTATTGCTGGGTGGTGGGTAGTGAGGCTTCTCACTGTCACCAGAGACTCCTGAGGCCTGGGACGTGGGTTTGGGTTCATGTGTGCCTTCCCTTCTGTCTCTTCCCCAGAGTTCTTTGATATCAGTAACCGTAAATGTGTCCGGGCCTTCACCTTCATAGATCTGGACAGCTGCGTCCTGACCTTGGACTACTGGTGAGTCTCCTGGGAGACTGGTGCAGGGGCTTGGCAGCAGTGGGGCTGGGACCCCCAGAAAGCCACTCTGGAAGCAGCACTGGAAAGATCCCCACCCTCTGTGCCTGTGTCCTCTTCCCCTCAAGCTGCTTCTCTCTTGGGTCCCCTTTCATGGTCACTCAGACCTCAGAGTCATTGTCGGCCCCTCTTCCTTTCACCAAGTCAGCCATCAAGCCCGGCCTGTCCCGCTGTGTCTCTGGGAACATCATGGTCCATCAGTAGGGTGACTTGACAAAGAGCAGCTGAAGGACCAGGGATTCATTTATTCTGGTTAAAAAAAAGTGTTGATTTCTCTTGGACCTGGTTCACCAACGGTCTGGATCTGGGCGGCTGGGCCCACGTTTGTCAGCTGTTGAGGTCAAGGCTGGAAAGTTGTGTGGGATCTGCCCTCGCTTCCAAGGTGGAGGAGGGCCTCGGAGGCCGGGGAGGGGCGGAGGGTTGCACCGGACACACCCAGCCGGCTCCGTGGCCTCTTCTGTCTCCCTCTTTTCCCAGGTCTGACTATCACAGGGCTGTGTTCTGCTATGGGGACACCAAAGGCAATGTCATCGTCTTCACCTCCAATGATGTGACCAATGGACTGTTCAACCCCCGAATCCTCCCCAGGACCTCCAAATGGGGTAGCGGAGACGTGGGGAGTGGGGAGAGATGGTTCTGCCCTCGGAGCTCTTCCCCCTCCCTGCTTCCCTGCTCGAGAGCGCCTGGGAAGGCGGTGCATCCACATGCTCAGCTCAGAGCCGCCTGTGACAGATGGGGTGATGGCGTGACAGCGGGACACGGGACAGGGCTGGGGAGCTGGGCAATCTCTCTGAAGGTGGGAAGTTGTGCACGTGAGGGCTGGTGCGGAGGTGGGGGTCTTCAGGACCCTCCTCATCCCAGGAAGAAAGAACCTGTGGCAGCTGTGTAACCCTCCCTGGGCCTTGGGGAGGTGGCACTGGCTTCCTCCATGGCGTGAGGAGGGTTCTGCTCTCCTTGGCTGGGAGCTGCCTGTGGGTGGGTGGTGGGGTGGGGCGGAGAGGCTGCCAGAGGTGGGCTTTGCAGCGCCTGGAGGAAGGCCCGACTCCGCACGAGCAGCATGAATCAGCACAGGGACACTTGCTGAGCCCTTGGGTGCTGAGTGCTTTGGGCAGTCACCTCCTGCAGTTCCCGCCTGCTGCGTGGAGGGGCTGCTGTCGTCACAGCCTGTTAAGGGAGAAGGAGCAGGGGGTTTAGGGGGAGAAGCGCTTACACTGGCCCCACAATGACTAAGCGTGGCTGAGATCTGAGGCAGGCAGTCTGCGCCAGAGCCTGCACTTGAACCACTTGCTAGGCTGTATCCCAAACCGACTAAATGCTGGAGGATGCTGTCTGGGGCTGCTCTGCCTAGGGGCACGAGATCCCGAGGCCTCGGGGCCTGGGGCGTTCGGGGACATATCTGAACTGGACCCTGCCCGGGATTGAGCCTTCGACCTGCAGTGTCAGGCCCCCAGGCCGCTCTGCATCCATCTGGAGGGGGCCCCAGCCCCCAGGGACACTGACTCCGCTCCATCCAGGACTCCAGAACGGCCACTTGGGCTTCTAGCCAGAGTTTCTGAGCAGGGGCTCCAGGGGCCCCCAGGGCTCAGTGACACCTCCTGCCCAGCTTGTTGGGGCCGCATCCGCCACTGGCCAGACAGAAGATGGATCCTGCCCCGGACGCAGCAGGGGGCTGGCACCCTGCTGTGTCCTGTCTCGTCAGCCTCTGCCCCTGGTGCCCGACCTGCCCTGACCCAACCCACCGTGGTCGCTCTGTGCCACCCTGGGAATTGGCACAGGAGGTGGTGGTCTTTGAGCCGAGTGGTGGACAGGAAATCGGAGGGGAGGCAGATGAGCCTGGAGTGTTGGATGGGAGTCCTTCCATGCCGCATGCAGACTGAAGGCTGGGGACAAACAGGAAGGAGGGCCCAGCAGCGTGTTGACTTGGGAGGGACTGGACAGACCAGCTCTGTGTGACTTAGATCCAGTTGCTTAACCTCTCTGTGCCTCAGTTCCCTTATTCAAATGGGGCTGAGCACAGTCAGTTCATGGATTTCTTAGAAGGTGGAAGGAGAGAAAAGTGGGAGGGCAAGGCTGTGCTTACTGCGCTTGCTCCAGCCAGACACACTTGCTTTACGACGCATGCATGCAAGTTCTCCTTCTTGGAACTTGTATTTGCCAGACAAGGGGGGCATGTATTCAGTAGTTTGAAGCATGATGGCAAACTCCCAAATGATTATTTTCAGAATGAATAAGAGCCCAGGATCTCAGTTCATTCTCCGCTCCAGCAGAGTCAGAGCTCCCTAATGGAGACTCAACCAGCTGGGGAGAGTGAGGAGCCCCGAAATCTGGTTCCAGCTCTGCTAGGAGCTGGCAGGGGGACTCTGGGCAGCAGTGTTTATTGGCCCCGGTCTGTTTTCTGGGTGCCGAGTTCACCCCACTGAACTTACCAGGACACAGGGAGGCTTGAGTGAGCGTTTGGATGGGAAAGCCTTTTGGGATGCACGGGAGTTGCAAACCAACTCAAGGGGTCTTCTGAGGTCTCGCTTGTTCTACAAACGAGGAGAGCTGGTGACATGGGCCTTGATTTTCTCCCCTATCAGATCACTGGACCAATGTTTCCACACGGAAGCTCTTAAATGAGAAGTCCCCTATGTATAGAAATTACCGGCTGAGGGTAAGTGGGATTTTTCCTTGGCTGTAACCATGGTAATTAGCTGTACACAGGTAAAATAACAAAAATGCAGCAGGTGGATCTGCCCTTCGGTCTCTGGCCTTGGGGCTTGGTCTCTGGGGATCGGGTGGAGGCAGCTGCTGGATCCCGTCCGCTCTTTCTGCGGAATCCAAACCATCCCAGGTGTGACTAGTCTCTCTCACCGCCTTCATTGCTCAGGCACCAGCCCTCCTGGGTGGCTGCAGCGGCTTCTCGCCGTCTCCCCACGTCCTTTGTCTATGCAGTGCTTTCTCCATTCGGCAGCCTCAGGAATCCTGAGCTAGAAATACAGTCATGTCACTCCTCTGCTCAAAATCCCCCAGTAGCTCTCTTGTCTTGCACAAAATCTCAAGTGCTCCCCCACGACCGTCAGGACACGAGGGGACCTGGCCCTTGGCTTGTTCCCAGTCTTGCTTTCTACCTTTCTCCTCCTTACTCTGACACAGAGATGCCAGCATCCTGGCTGTTCTCTGAACATGAAGCCCTTTCCCACCTCAGGGCCTTGACACACGCCGTTCCTTCAGGCTGCCGTGCTCTCCCCCCACATACTGTACGCCCCCCTCTACTTCCCTTGGGTCCCTAACCAGCCAGCCTAGAACAGCCCTGCTCCATCAGCCTCTGCCTTCATCCCTTTACCTGCAGCACTTACAGGATTCTGACACCCATTACAGCGTGTGTTTTTTTCCCACATCTCCAAGCGATTCTCTGACACGAGCTGGGTGTCCTACAATTCAACTCAATTCTGACACTGTCTACCCCGAGATAGCGTCAGATCCTGCAGTTTAAGGGTCCCACAAGACTGCCCTCCCCTTCAGATGCCAATCCCAAGTTCAGGTTGTTACCTGTGCTTCTGACCCACTGGCATTAATCAGAGGTTTCCACGACCCCCTCCTTGGGTTCGGTTAATTTGCTAGAACAGCTCAGAACTCAGAGAAATGTTTTACTTTACTAGATCACTGGTTTATTAGAAAAGAATATAACTTAGGAACAGCCAGATAGAAGAGATGAGGATGGCAAGGTATGTGGAAGAGGCACGGAGCTTCCGTGCCCTGTCCGGGTCTCCACTCTCCCTGCACCTCCGTGTGTTCTCCAGCCCAGAAGCTCTCAGAACCCCATCCTTTCGGGTTTTTATGGAGGCTTCATTACACAGGCATGATTGATTATGTCATTGGCCATTGGTGATCAAACCATCCTCCAGCCTTCACCATGACAGACACTTGGTGAAACAGCTCATGCAAAACCCAGCTCACCTCGCCTCCATTCTTGTCTTGGAGAGGAAAATCTCCTGATTGGGAGGCCAAGCACTGGGCCAGAACACAGAGCCTGTCCAGCCAGGCCATGCCCTTGACCTGTGGGTCCCAGCCTTTATTTTTTTTTCACCACACCACGCGGCTTGCGGGATCTTAGTTCCCTGATCAGGGATCGAAACCAGGCCCTGGCAGTGGGAACGCGGAGTCTTAACCGCTGGACCGCCAGGGAAGTCCCAGTCTCAGGGAAGTCCCGATGTCGCCCAAGTTGCACCAGATAACATCTTCGCTCACTGCAGACCACTTTCCGACAAACACGAAGGGCAGTGGTGGGGCCGGGAAGTGCAGGCTCACCCATGGTGGGCGCCCCGTGGATGATAGGGACTGTGGACTAGGCAGACTTGGATCCGTCCTTCCTCCCACCTTGGCATGGGGCCACAGACAATGGTATTAGTATGGACCAGACCTTGCCTGTCCTCTCACTTATAAGCGAGAGTTCACCTGACAGCAGATTTCAGTGCTTTTAACCTGTTCCACTGATAAATGATGGCCACACACCCCTGATCACATGACCTGGGCTAGGACTGTGGGGCTGGAGCACTTTGTCAGAGCTGTGATAACTAGACGGGCACTAGACTTGGGGATCTCCTGGCCCCTCTAGCCCCCAACCCCTGCCACGTTCTGGCGGCTGGGCCTGGATGACTGTCCTTGGGTTGGGTCTCCCACCACCACCGCTCTCTTCCCAGGCTCTCCACCCCAACTGGTGTCAACAGGTCAAGTTCATCCCCCAGCTGAACCTGGTGGCTTCCTGTTCAGCCATCGACAAGTCCTCTCTGGTGCTGACCATATTGCCGTCCAAAGTCCCAGAGAGCCCCAAGTAAGGAGCACCTGTCTCCAGGCAGAGGTGGTGGGGCTGGGAGGGGGTGGGTGGTGACAGTGACTCTGGGACTCTGGCTTCACTTCAGCCACAGGTGGCCGTCCCTCCTGAGAGGGGACCTGCCTCCGGGACAGTGGCATCTCCTGTGGGCAGTAATACAGTGTCCTGTGGATCATGCTGGGTCCAAGGAAGCACTGTTTCCTATGGGCCAACAGTGAGGTGTGGTGGTTAGAATATGGGCTCTGGAGTCTGTTTTTTTTAAAAAATTGAGGTTGTCAGTTTAGAAAATTGACATATAACATTATATTAAGTTTATATTAAGATGTATAACATAACGATTTGATATTTGTATATATTGTGAAACGATCACAAGTCTAGTTAACATCCATCACCACACACAGTTGTGCATTATTTTCCCCTGTGATGAGAACTTTTATGGAATCTGGTTTTAATCATTCTGGCATTGCCACCAGCAGCAAAAATATGAGGCCTCTGTTATCCACCAATTTATAAACAAAACTCAGCACAGAAGCTGGCACATAGTGTAAGGAGACAGTCAGAAAAATGTTCTCTGAATGAAGGAATGAATGTGAGTTGCTTCACCTCTGTGAGCCTCAGTTTTCTTGTCTGTAAAAGGGGGTGATAATAGCCCTTCACTTATCTCAAGGCTTACATGAGTGAGTGTTGTACATGGCATGTATTCAGTAGTTGGCCACATTAATTCTTTGGAGATGGTTCTAATCTATTTCCTTCATTCTAGATTCCTCTACCCTAGGGGGCATCTTTTCCTCTTCTGTCTTTTTTATTTTTTAAAATCAACCGTTGGGAATTCCCTGGTGGTCCAGTGGTTAGGACTCTGCATTTTCACTGCTGGGCTCGCGGGTTCAATCCCTGGTCAGGGAACTAAGATCATGCATGATGAGCAGTGCGGCCAAAAACAAAAAACAAACAAAAAAAAGAAACAACTCAACTGTTAGTCACACAGGTATATGTACATATGTAAAAAATTCAAGCACTGTAAATAAAGCCGGAATCCTGTGGGCTTTCCTCCCCGTTCCCTTATCCAATCCCCAAGTCCTGGAACTAACTGCAGGTTGCAGGAGGGGAGTGTATGCCTGTGGCGGTGGGGAATCTTCTGTCTTGGTTTTTGTGCTTTGAGTGGGGCGGTGTGGTGGGATTTTGCTTGGAGCTGGTTTGCTGAGGTCTGTCTCTCTGCTTTGGTGTGAGTATTACCTCATGTCTGTGATATGCCTTTCATTCAGCTTCTTGTTTTATTGGGTCTCAAGGGCAGGAGGCTATGACAGGCTCCTTGGTCTGGCCCTGCCACCTTCCCACTCCAGCCACACGGGGCCCCCTCACACAGCTCACACATGTTCCTGCCCCCAAGCCTTTGCATTGCTCCTCTCTGCCTGTTTTTTTTTGTTTTTTAAACATTTTTATTATGAAAGATTTTTAAACACACACAAAAGTAGAGAAATAGTATAATGTTTTAATATCACTAGTACTAGTCCAAGTTAATCTTTACCCAAGTGTCTCAAAAATATCTTTTTATGATTATTTGAAATCAGATATAGACAAGGTTCTAGGATGGTTCTGAGCTGAGGAATGGTGTGGTCTGGTGTGTGGGAGCATCCTTCTGGCCGCTCTATTGCAAGTGGAATGTACGTCTGTGGGCAGGAGGGGAGATGGGGACACCAGTGAGGATGCCATTGTAATAATCCAGACTACATGTGATGGTGGTCTGGAGTCTGCCTGGAGTGGAGACGGAGGGATTTGAGATATATTTTAGGGGTGGGTTGCAGAATATAGTTATACACATGAGCACACATCCCCTTCCTTCTTGTCTGACTGCAGTACACACACTGGCCAGCAGGTGGCACCATTGACTGCTGGCTGGTCTCTTGTTCCGGTGATGCCCTCTTGGGGCGTAGCCTCCGCAGGTGGGGCTTGGCACTGCCAACCCAAATTCTGCCTCTGGAGTGGCCTTGTAGACTTCTTCCCTGCGTCCCCTCTGACCTTCCAGTCCCTTCTCTGCACAGCAGCCATCTGTGCAGAGACCTGGTCTCCTCCAGCCAGCCGTCCTGTCAAAGCCACCTGCTTATTTCCCTGCAGGACTTGCCATGACGTGTACATGTCCGTCTCCCTGTGCCTCTGTTCCTTTCCTTGCTCAGGCTGTTTTCCTCCAGAAGAAAAGCTCCAGTGAAGGCAGGGACATCCTGTCTGCGCCTCTGGTCATCCTGGAAGGGCATAAGAGCCAGGAAATCTTTGTTGAATGAATGGGTGAATCAGCCTGAAATGATTTCTAGTAATGTTTTGTGACTGTTCTTCCAGAAAATTTCTCTGCACACATAAGCATGGAGGGAGACTTATCTGGTTTGACAATACAGGTATTTGATATGCTCTTCTTGAAGTTTTTTTTTTTTTTTTATAAATTTTTTTTTTAAAGACTTTTTTTTAAAGGAATTCCTTTATTTTTATTATTTATTTATTTATTTATTTATTTATTTTTGGCTGTGTTGGGTCTTCGTTTCTGTGCAAGGGCTTTCTCTAGTTGTGGCAAGCGGGGGCCACTCTTCATCGCGGTGCGCGGGCCTCTCACTATCGCGGCCTCTCTTGTTGCGGAGCACAAGCTCCAGATGCGCAGGCTCAGTAGTTGTGGCTCACGGGCCCAGTTGCTCCTTGGCATGTGGGATCTTCCCAGACCAGGGCTCGAACCCGTGTCCCCTGCATTAGCAGGCAGATTCTCAACCACTGCACCACCAGGGAAGCCCTTGAAGTTTTTTAATTTTCTTTTTTTTTTTTGGCCGCACCGCGCGTCATGCGGGATCTTAGTTCCCTGACTAGGGTTTTTTGGTGACGTTTTGACTTTTAGAGGAATCCTTCTGGCTGTGGAGTGGGGAGCACAGGGGAGTGGGAGCAAGGCGGGAGGTTAAGAGGCCCTCCTGGGAGGCTGATGCAGAAATGAAGGGACCCTGGGCTGTGGTGGGACGTGAACAAAGAGGATTTGGGGCCCAGATGAATAATGGGAGCGCAGGAGAGGGAGCCTCTAGGGTGATAACCAGGCTTAGTTCCCTGGGGAGTAGCAGAGGTGCAGTTCAGGGGCAAGTTCAGTGGAGAGCATGCTGAGTTGGAGGCCTTGGAGTTGAGTTTTGAAGGGAGAGTTTGAGTGGAAAGAGCTGGCGGGGCAGGATGTGTGGATATGAGGGAATAGCACACGCAAGGCACAGAGCTCCCAGGGCTCTGGGGCCCGTGAGGGCTGTTGGGCCTGACCTTTCCCCTGA
Organism: Balaenoptera acutorostrata; assembly: GCF_949987535.1. Lineage (NCBI taxonomy): Eukaryota > Metazoa > Chordata > Mammalia > Artiodactyla > Balaenopteridae > Balaenoptera > Balaenoptera acutorostrata. The sequence continues at coordinate 63,730,194 of NC_080078.1, forward strand.
CCTTCCCAGAAGCCCTGCCTGGGTCCCCTGGCCCTCCTGAGCACCCCAACCGCCTCCTGGCCCCCCATCCCCCGGGCCTCCAGCCCTGCCACACCGCTTCCTGTCCTGGAGCTCTGGTTCCTGAGCCTGCTGCCTCTCCCTGCCACGCCCACCCTGGGTCTGAACACTGACCCCCCACCTTGTCAGCCATGGGACCTTGGGAAAGCTCCTTAATTTCCTTCTGTGTCCTCCTCACGGCACAGGGCTGATGACAGTCTTCAGGGTTGTGTGAGGGGTCCAGGTGACTCACAAGACAGCATGCAGCACAGGGACCAGCACGTAGCAGGGACACTTTGTTCTCTTCCCCTAGCCTTTGGGGGACCCCCTTCCACCTTTTGGTCTGTGTCATGGGTGGGAGGACACCCGTCCCGGTATAGTGAAGGTGCACATCAAGTTAAGTTTGCCCTTGGAGCGAGGCGAGCATGGTACAGCTGTAGGAGTCACTCCTGCTTTGGGGCTGCTTTCACCTTCATGTGCAGGCGAGAGGTGGGTGTCTCCTCAGGCACTGCTGGTTTCGGGCCGAGGGGGGGCTGCTGCTCTGCTGGCGGTGCTGGCCCTGCCTTGGCTGCAGGGTGAGCCCAGGGCAGGATTCTGGGGGCTGCTCCTCTCCTTGGGTGGAGACGTGGTGACTTCTCCCTCCTGGCGGCCCTGCCTCTAGCTCCTCCACACCCCAGCCTCAGAGGCTCTCTGGAGGCCTCTGGTCACAGCCTTCCCCCTGTGCTGTTGTAGGCTTTCAGTGCTGAATTTAAGAAAAGGGATTCTTTGCTTTGATTACTGCCCAGAAAAGAATGTCCTGGGTAAGTAACGTTTGTATCACACGAGGCTGCTGGTCTGGCAGAACTAGGGTGAGAGGGCTGCTGGGGAGGTGGGGCCCATCAGAGCGGAGGAGGAGGCCCTGCAGTGTCTGCTGCGGGCCACACTGGTCCCCGCTCCTGGGCACTTGGGGTGGAGTGGTGACATGGGCTTGCTTGGCATGGTGGTGGAGGGGGCGGGGCGGGAAGGGCAGAGGGATGGATCATAGCGACGCCCCCCATCTGCCGAGCCTGGCTGGAGTCCGAGGCCTGGCCCCAGGACAGGGTCCCAGCGCAGGCCCCCAGTGGCTGATACCCGGTTTTCAACTCCAGTGACTGGTGGCCATGACCCCCTCATCCGCCTGTGGAACCCCTTCTTCTCGAAGAAGCCTGTGTGGCTGATGAAGGGGCATCAGACCTCGGTGACACACATTCTCGTGAACAGCAAGCACGGCGTCCTCCTCAGCATCTCCAAGGACAAGGTGTGCTCAGGGAGCTCGGCCCTGACGCCCGCCACTAGCTGCTGTTCCCCAGCAGAGATGCTGGCCCAGGGATAACGATCTAGCTCAGCCAGCCAGGGAGCTGGCTGGCAGTTGGCAGGAGCCTGAGGCCCAGGGCAGTGGTGTGACCTCCCTGTCCATGGTCGCACCCTGGCCTGAGGCCTAGAGGGAGGTACCCCAGGTGGCACCATGAGGGGGCCGTGGGTCTCTGACCACCCCCACAGGGACCTGAGCCCAGCTCTGAGCAGCCCACCCGAGCTGGGCAGGGCCCTTCCCTTTATGGGGTCTCAGTCTCTTCATCCAGAGAATGGGTGTTGAGTGGTTTAGAGAAGAGCTGCTGGTAAAAGCAGAGGAATGTCTGGCGCATAGTAGGTGTACAACAGATGTGAGCCTTTCCCTCCCCACAGACCCGAACTTGCTTCTCTCAGCTCTCCCAGTGACCACTGCTTGGCTGCCCTGGCTGCAGGGCCTGACTAGACCTTTTTCAAATGCCCGGGGTTCCCCTGATCAGGCCCGTTACTCTGCTCCTCTGAGCTATGGGTTTAGGGTCTCTCCCCACCTGCTGGGAGATGCAGGCCAATGGTTCCAGGTGCCCTCCTTCAGGGGACAAGTTTGTGTCTTCTGGGACTCAGTAGATCAGGAGCTGGCAGGGCCCTGGTTCACCAGGCCACGCTGCCCACACATCCCCACACTTGCTACTGTCTGGAATTCTCCTGGCAGCGCTGGGAGCTGGGCATCGTCACCTCTGATGAAGGCTCCGAGGCTGGAGGGGTGGGGGACAGAAATGGACTTGCCCAAACCTTCCTGGGCAGCGCTGGGCAGAGCCACGGTGAGGACGGGAGTCTGTGGCCTCCAAGCCCATGCCGTGTCCAGCTTGCTGCCGATGCCCCGAGTGAGGAGTGTCCTGGAGGGACTTCCACGGGGCCCCTCTGGGGACACTTCCTCAACCTGGGAGGAACTCGAGGGGGACAGGCGAGCCTTTTGGGCAACGATGTTGGCAGCTCTTTCTGTGCCCTGCCTGGCTTTACTCGAGGGAGGCTGGGGTGGGAGCTAGCGAGGGTCTGCAGGGGCAAGTGCTGCCTTGTGAGGTCTTCATCCTCAGCCGATGAGCAGCAGCTGCTCAAGCAGGGTAGAGGCCCTGGGGGAGGCTGGGGGGGGCGTGCCTCAGTTTCCTCATTTGAGCATAAGCACAGCGTCTCTGTCATAGGGTTGTGATCCATGGCAGTCACTTAGTGTGGTGGGTGTGTCTTGGAAGTGCTTGCACTGGGTGCCCTGGCCCCGCTCCCAGGAGAACCCCAAGGCCTCAGGTGCCAGCTGCATCCCCGAGAACCCACCCTTGGCCTCTTTGCCTGTTTCTCACCCCCGCAGAATATTCGCATGTGGGACATGCAGGACTACGAATGCCTCCAGTCCTTCTGCGGGAAGCATTTTGCCCTGGGACACTGCCCCATCACCAGCGCATACTTCCACAAGGATGACGGCAGCCTCATCTGTAGCACCTATTCAGTGAGTGCTGCACGGGAGGGAGGTGGGACCGTGGCTGCACCCAGAGGGGAGGGGCCGTGGCTGCGGTCCGCAGTCCCATGGGACACCGAGGGGTGGTCACATCCTGTCCGTCCTGAGACTGCTTCGTGCCATGAGGACAAAGCTGCTAGACTCTGTGACCTGGTCCTCAAAGCTCCCGTCTCCTGGGATTTCCTGGGGGACTGTTTCGAGGCCCTCAGTGGTCACCCTCTACGCTGCTGTCCTCCTGGCCCGTGCATCCTCGAGACTCTCCTTCTCGAAGCCCACCTCAAGGCCCGGGCTGGCTTAGAAGTCCCCCCACCCGCCCCCACCGCTCCAAGCTCCCTTGCCTCCCCTTGATCACGGCCCTTATAACTCTGTCCTGTCATGGTTACATGCCTGTCCTTCCTGCCAAATCGTGAACCCCAGGAGGGCAGGGCCCATACCCGAGCAGCCCCTCTGAAGGAGAGAGCCTGGAGGGACCTGGCATGAACACCGTCTATGAGCCATGACTTAGCTGGTGCCCATGTGAGGTCTGTCCTGACTCTGGAGGACAGGACAGCCTGGGAGAAGCACAGGGGGCTGACCGTCCAGGGTGACAGGGGGACCTGTGACAAGATGGGAGACAATCAGCAGCCAGTAGAGGGGGAGGTTCTATCTAGAAAGGGAGGCGAGGTGTCATTTGTGGTTGAGAGGAAGGGGAAGCCCCACTGAGACCTCCTTCCCACTGTTGGCCAGGTGACACACACGCTGTCCTTGTGCCCTTGGCTGGCTCTCCCAGGTGGCAGGTTTTTCTTGAGAAGGGAGTTGGTGGGTTCCTTCGTCTCTGCTGAGTGTCAGACTGGCTGCCAGCATTTGTTGAATTAAATAGACCTTTGAAGTTCATTTCAAATCATCACACGTTATCAGCCCTCTGATCTTTGTCAGGAGCAGAGAATATATTAATTAGGCACTGTCCCATCCCTCAAGGAACTTATGGGGTAGTAGGAGAACACAAAATTTTAGTAGAAAATGCTGTGTGTTATGATGGAGATGTGTGCTAGGTGCTTCATCGAGCACAGAGAAAGGATCCTTAGCCTAGCCTGAGGCAGAGGTAGTCAGGGAAGGCTTCCTGGACGAGGGGACACCAGATTGAGGCTTTATGCTTTTCAGAAGTTATAAAAGGGACCTTGGACTTGGATTTTGGGCTTGTGGGAACACGAGATTTGGGAGCCCTGATCTCAGGAAGTGGGGGCCATGGAGTAGGGGTGAGCTATCAGCAGGCCTGCGTGTAGTCGAGGATATCTTGATGTCTCAGTTTACTGGAAGTTTCTCCCTGGGGCCAGTCACTGAGGGCAGGCCCCTTCTGACTGCCCAACTGTCTGCCCCTCCTCACCTGTAGATTGGCGTCCTAAAAGGCCACTTGGAGACGCAGGGGCCTGGGAGAGCAGAAGAGAAGACCACGACTTACAGCACGCCCCTGTGCGCCATCCTCTACAGCAAGGTTTTCAAGCAGGTAAGTGGGCAGCAGCTCGTCTCTGAGGCCATCAGGGGTTGGGATGGGACAGGACGCTGGCAGCTTGGGTGGTGGTGCAGCGCAGTGGGAGGTGGGCGGGCAGCAGCCCTGCAGAGGGGTCACCCCAGGTAAGATAGGAGCTCCACCACGTGGTCAGTGGGTCACCAAACTCCTGTGAGCCTGTGCGCCCCTGGCTACTGCCCCAGGTCGGTTCTGGACGGGCAGCCTTCTTTATACAGTGTGAGATGGAACACAAGGTGTGAGCTGCGATTCGAGGCTCCCCGGGTGGGTGTGGGTGCTGCTCCTGGGGGCCGTTTCCAGGGAAGCCCTGGTTCAGCGTTGTCCATCGTGGGAGGGGAGGGAGGCCCAGGCTGTGGACAGCCCCCTGGTCCTGAGTAGAGATCTCTGCATTGGGCAGGGCAACTGGGAACGTGGATTCTGAAGTGTGGGGACACAAAGGGCTCCTGGGCCCTCTGCCCACTGCCACTGGGCCCCCTTTCCTGGCCCCGCCGCGTCTGCTGCAGCGTGGCCTTGGCTGCGCGAGGCCAGAGCTCACCTCTTTGGGTTTCCCTCTCTTTCGGACCCCTGGCACCACCACCCCTCATACCTTAGGGCTCTTCAGTGCCTTCCAGCAGTTTCAAAAAAAAATCCCCCTTCCCCAGCTTTTCTAGATGTCCTCATCAGGAAGGTTGGTCTGAAGTAGGCTCACCTGTTACTGTTTCATTGTAATAGTTGGAATGTCACCTTAGGTGGAGTGACCTACCTTTACTCCACCTTTCCCTACTTAAGGGACAGTTAGTGTATTTCCTGATGTTTTTTTCTATCCCCCATGATTAATGACTTTGCAGTAAATGTCTTTTCTGAATTAGGGATTATTTTCTCTGGATAGATTCTGATAAATGCCATTTCTGAGTTAAAGGGGATTTCACCAAACTGGTTCCTTCTGAAAAAACTGTGCCTGTTTGCACCGCCGTGGGCCTCAGGGCCGAGGAAAGCCTGTTTTCAAGAGTGGCTTATCCTGCAGTAGGAGGGCCCAGAGCGCCTGTCTTCTTGGTACACAGAGTGGCAGCTGAGCTACCCGCAGTCATGCCAGCTGGAGGCTGCCCTTGGGAGTGGGGGCCCTCTCCTCTCCAGGAGCCCTGGCTGTGTGCTCCCCCACAGGTGGTGAGCGGCTGCCTGAGTGGCATGGTGAGCGTGTGGGAGGTCGTGACGGGCAAGAGGATGACGGAGTTCTCCATGACTGGTGACCAGCACGTGGAGCTGACCGCCATGTCCCTGGATGAGTCAGAGGCGTGCCTGCTCACGGGTCTGCGTGACGGCACCATGAAGATGTGGAACTACAGCGTTGGTGAATGCCTGCTGACCTTCCCCAACCTGGACCAGATGGAGGTCAGTCTGGTCCATCAGCTGGGGCCTGGGGGCCCCTCGCAGCTCCTGTGACCCTGGGACATGCTATTGTCCATGCCTCTCTGAAAGGCTGTGCACACAGACTGCCTGGCCTCGTGCCTGCCTGAGCCTTTGTGTCCTTGTGCAAAAAATGAAGACAGGTAACAGGGCCTGTCCTTCATAGGTGTTCTACAAATGTTAGCTACTCTTGCTCTTTTGGTGTGTTAGCACTTCTTACCCTACAACTTGGAGCTTTGGATGGCATTGCTAGCAGTGGGGTCACATGATTCAGAGCCACCCGTACCCCTATTTGGGAAATGACTGCCAGGGTTATAGGGATGGTCTGTGGGTGTGACAAAGTGCAAAGCCAGCAGTCCCACTTTGGGACTTGCGCCCATTAGTAACCCCCGTGACACAGTCCTTTAACCAACTCAGAAGGAGCTCTTGGCCAAGAAGCTGGGGATTTAGAGGACTGGTCCAGATCCTATCACTCAGTCGTTTGACCTTAGCCAAGTCACTTGTCTGTTTCCCTGCTATCCCCCTATAAGACGGACATGGATACCTACCCAATCTGCCCCCTCCAAGTCCATCAAATGGATAATGGGATGTGAGAGCGCTCTGAAAAAAATATGGTGGTATCACCTCTAGGGAATTCTCATCATTATGGGGAGTTTTGATTTCTTGCTTGGTATAATTAGGAAGACATTTGGGGCCTGGAGCCATTTCCTCTGAGGTACCTTGGAGTTCTGTTTCCTTTCATCTTCAACAGATTAGTGGGATTGTCCATATGAACAAAGTGTTCTACATGACCGGATGGAGTAAGAGAATCACTTATTTCACGTGAGTAGCCAGGGTGCACGTGGGAGGTGAGGGCAGCTAACTGTTCTCTCTTTACTTCAGATGGGTTCCTCCATTCCTAGCTTTGCTGGTGGTTGGAACACCAAGCAGGAAATTAGTGCTGGGTGATGTCTATTGCTTCACCCACTCATCTGTCCATTTATTCATCACTCCATGCAGCCGATATGTTCTAGGCTTTGTACTAGGTGCTGGTGACAGGTATAAGCAAGAATATGGAGTCTTCATCCTCCTGGAGCTCCTCCTGGAGCTCCCAGGGGGAGGCAGACACTAATCAAATAACTTCATTTGTGATAGTCTGTTGAGTGCTATGAAAAAAAAAAAGTACAGGTTTCTATGGGGAGGGGACAGAAATCTGATCTAGTCTCAGGGGCCATCAGAAAAGGGTCAGCTGAGGATGTCATGGGTGGAGTGGGATCTGAAGAGTGAGCAGGAGGGGTCTCAGTGAAGCAGTGAGGGGCTAGGGACAGGAGGGACGTTCCAGGCAGAGGGAACAGCATGTGCAGGGTCCCTTCCTCTTCAGAGGGCCTTTCTAGGGCCATGGTTTCCCCTTCTTTCAACCTGAATCCTTACTCAGGTGTCTGAATGGGGCAAATCTGTGAGATTAGTGTACATAAAGCCCCTAGGACCAGACCTTTATAGCAGGCACATAGTAGGTGCTTAGTAAATGCAGTCAGCAGGGCAGAGCTTCAACCCTGATCTACACCTCCTCTGGAGTGTCCTCCTCTGGGTCAGCGCTCCAAATCCTAGAGGCCTTGATGGTCTCCCAGGAGACCAATAAGGCTGAGCTCTCAGCCCTTCTGCCTCTGGCCATGTGTGCAGGTTCCACAAGACCAAGCCAGTGCTCTTGTGCTACCACTGGCAGACCTTCCACACGGAGGATGTCCTGAGCATGGCCAGGTACCAGAACCAGTTCCTTGGGACTTCCTCCTACAATGGGGACATCCTCTTCTGGAACATCAGCATGTTCAGGCCCATCCTCCATTTCAACGCCTCTCAGAGTCCCTTGCCCTCACTGCCCAAGAGGGTAAGGTCAACAGAAACAAGCTGTCCTCTTCCTTCTTTCTCAGCTGTGGGCCAGAACCACGTAGGGCTGGTGGGTGGGTAGGGGACACCCTGGGAAGTGGAGGGAATTGTGGTGGCTTGTTCTGGAGGAGGTTGGGAGCTAGGGATGTAGGTGGTAGTTTTTATAATTATCCTCATTTGACAGATGAGGAAACTGAGGCACAGAGAGGTTAAGCATCTCGCCTAAGGTCACACAGCCAAGAAGTAATAGATCCAAATCTAGGCAGTCTGACTCCAGAGCCTGGTGGTGCTAGTCCTGTTCTCCCAAGATTACTGTCTCCTTGAAGGTGGCTCACTTCTGACCCATCGCTACTACAGCTTACTGCTCTGGTCTCACTGGGCTCTTGGTAGGACTTAGGAAGCCATACAGTCTCTGAATGACCATATCTTTGCAGATTAAAGCTGGAAGGGGCCTTCGGGGTCACCCTGTCCAGTAGTTTTCCAAACATGTTGTGGAGAGATGCTTGGAGGCTATTACAGCGGCTTCTCCAGAGCACTTCAGCTTTTTATCTATTTTACACTTTGGAGTTTCCCTTCAGATTAAAAAATACCTCAAAAATACTTGGAAAGCACTGTTCACTTTACAGATGGGGAGATGGAGTCCCTCATGGGCGCCATCTCCTGCCCGTGGATGCTCAGGGCATGAATGGTGGCTCGGGGACAGGCTTCTAAGCTCTGGTTCGATGCCGTTAAGGGTACAGGGTTTCTGGGAAACAAACCCCCGGGGCTCCTGGAGGGCCCTGTGGTGTTGGCATTGGGTGGGGAGGCCTCCCTCCCCTCCGGGATGTGCTCAGCAGCGCCTCAGGGCGGTTCCCTCCCCGGCACAGGTGCAGGACGCGGCTGACTGCGCCACGACTGAGAGCCACAGGCCCAGTAAGCCCTGCGCCGGGCAGCAGAAGTGGGCACACAAACTGCACACGCAGCCCCCGGGCCCCAGCTCCAGGGCCATGGCCAACGCCAACCTGCGGCGGAATCTGATGTCGGCACCCCCAGTGATGAGATGCCCGAGAGACAAGGAGCCGGCGGGGCCGGCGCCCCTGCAGGTGGCCGCCCCCAACCCCCCGCCACCCGAGGAGGTGCCTTGGCCAGGGGTCCCTCCCCAGTTAGGCCCACCGCTGCCTCGAGCCTGGGCCCTGTCCCTTCCCGGAGCGCGGCCAGTACAGACCCAGCGTCTGCAGGCTCGGGTGCAGGACCAGAGGGAACACCAGCCGGAGAACCTATGGCTGGGGCTTAAAGCCTTTCTCCATCCTCGGGCTCCTGTCGCCCAGGCAGAGATGAGCCACCTGGCCGCCTCGTCCAACAAGCCGTCTCACTCCCGAGAACAGGCTCCAGGGGCCTGAGGCCCAGATGCAGCAACCGCTTCCCTCCCACTCTGAGCCCTGGCCTCTGCCCCGGATTAATCTTTCCAGGCTTGACTGATGGTCCTGTTTTTGGGGGAGTAGGGAGGAAGAGCAGGGGAGCTACCCTCTCTACTCACACAGGGTGCTTTGGCCTCTGACCCTCAGCAGCGAAAACAGTGATCTCTCGTGAGGGGCTTGAGGGACCAGTCAGATTGTCTCAGCAACCAAAGTCTGATTCCCATTCCGGGGAGCCGGGCTTGAATGAGAAACCCCACCTTCCCCAGACACACGATGCTTGTGCGGCATAGGGCAGTCCACACCTAGACCCACACGACCTGCCAGACACAGTTCTGCTGTGAGATGCACATATGTCTGTCGCTCTGAGGCTCTCAAACCATCCTCGAAGTGTCAGGGTTGCACCACCGCATTCACATCTTCTAGAGCAAGGGGTATACACACCCCTTTATCCTCACCTCTAGCCAGACTCTCTCTTCCAGGACAAAGAAGGGGCCTTCCCCAAGGACAACTCCAGTCTCTGCCCTGAGAGCAGAAGCTGCCAGTAACTTAAAATGGAGACTCTCCAGCCTCAGAGTGTCTTTACGCCCAGGATCCTTTAGACACGCAGCTTTCACAGTACCTTTCACAGGAGGGTGTATCTACTGAGTGGGGCTGGGGTGGTTGCTCTTTCAGCATCTGCCTCTGTCTCTGTTCCCCAGAGACCTTCTCATGCTGACCTGGGAGGCCCATTTTGCTTTTCAGAAACCTCTCAGCGCCAGCAGCCTCAGTCGGTCAAGATCACCCCATGGCAGACCATCAGTTTTCAGAGAGGCTGAAAGGAGAAAAGGGGAATTCCACAAGAAGCTATTGCTGCAGTCCAATGCATCGGTGGAGAAGGTTGGCCATGCTCAGGCAGGGTCTGGGTTGTGAGCTAGGGGCTGGACAGTTGGGATGCGGCCGGGAAATGCAGCGCCTGGGAGCCTGGGGGCCCGGGGGCCCGGGGACCCGGGGGCCCAGGGGCCCAGCCTGGTTCTCTCCAGGGCCCGGAGAGGCATGCTGGAGATGATGGTAGCACTCAGGATCTTGGCTGCAGGGCCGCTGTTTGGGGGGAGGTCTCCAGTGTGGGGGGCTGTCTAGGGAGGTGAGCAGTGTGCCCTCCTGGTTGGGGGGCTGGACAGGGAGGTAGGAGAGGTGGCATTTCCAGAACCCACTGTTAAAAGGCCCTCCTGAGTTTTGCATGACACATGAGTGGGGATTGGGTCATCTCTGTTCTTCTCCCTTCCTCCTGTACCTTTCCCCTTTCTGACCCAGGACGCATCTCCCTGTGCTGTCACCCCGGGCGAGGTGGCCTCTAAGGTCCCTTCCAGCTTTAATCTGCAAAGATAGGGTAATTCAGAGACTCTATGGGTTTCCTAAGTCCCTACCATGAATCCAGTGAGAATACAATTCATAGTTGTAGGGTTCGGCAGGTCTGCCCCATGGCCCAGCCCCAGGGGACTGGGGACTCGAGAACAGGGGAGCGGTGTCCTGTGGGACTGGGTCCTATAAGGTGGAGCAGAGAGCTCCAGTGGCTGGACTTTCTCTCTTCCAGGTTCTGAATGTGCTTTCCTCTCTTTTAAAAAAATGCCTTTTAAAAAACCCCAAAACTTTTAAAAGTAGAAATGCTGATTGGTTAAAAAAAAAAAGAATAGAAATATGTGTAAAGCAAAAAATAAAGGTCCCTATTTCTCACCGTGTACTCCATCTCATCCCAACAGCAGTAGTCACAAACACTGCTAACAGACTGGTTTAGCTTTGTCTTTTTTTTTTTTTTAAGGGCAATGATGTAAAATTATAGCTATGTCCATTTGCCTTTTTTTTTTTAAACAACTTTTTTGTGAGTGCTACAAGCTACTGCTTATCTTTGGTTTTTATTATTATTATTATTGTTATTATTATTTGGCTGTGTTGGGTCTTCGTTGCTGTGCGGGCTTTCTCTAGTAGTGGGGAGCGGGGGCTACTCTTTGTTGTGGTGTGTGCTTCACATTGCGGTGGCTTCTCTTGTTGCGGAGCACGGGCTGTAGGCGTGCGGGCTTCAGTAGTTGTGGCACGTGGGCTCTAGAGCACAGGCTCAGTAGTTGTGGCACACGGGCTTCATTGCTCTGCGGCATGTGGGGATCTTCCTGGACCAAGGCTGGAACCCGTGTCCCCTGCATTGGCAGGCGGATTCTTAACCACTGTGCCACCCAGGAAGTCCTCCATTTGCTTTTTAAATTGAACTATATATTATGGATATGTTTTCACATTAGTAATTTAGATTCAGCTTATTCCTTTGTTAAGTTTAAAAATTCTTTTAAATGATTGCATAGTGCCCCATAGTTTGGATGTATCATAAACTATGAAGCCAGTCTTTCATTGATAGACAAGTAGGTTAGTCCCAGTTTTTAACTTTTATGAGCAGCACGGCATTGCACATCCTTGTACCTACATTTCTGTGCACCTGGGTGAGTGTATTGAAAAGATGGATTCCTGGAAGCAGCAGACCCCATCCCTTTCAATCTGTGAATCTGACCGAAGTGGCTGACTCAAAGCCTGACCTCCTGGGTTGGTGACCTAGTCCCATCAGGGCATAGACAGTTGTTAGCTGAGCATTTACACATGCCAGGTACTGGGGAGGTAGCAGTGAATAGAGGAGACAAAAACCCGTGCCCTCGTGGAGCTGATGTTCTAGTTGGGGTGAGACTGACAGTTAACCAGTGAGTGAAATAGATGGTGGGTCACAGGGCGAGCAAGTTCAGTGCTTGGGTGGATAAGAAAACTGGGCCGAGGGTAGTGAGAACAGCATGGGTGGTGGAGAGGGCGCTGCCGTTTTAACAGGGAGGTCAGGGAGTGCTTCATGGAGGAGGTGGCATTTGCTTAGAGCGTGAAGTCTGTGGTTATCTGGAAGGAGGGTTATCCAGGCAGAGGGAACAGCAGGCACAAAGGCCCTCACAGGAGACCTTATTTGGAATGTTCAAGAAAGAGCACTTCTCCCCCTCTCTCTCTTTTTTTTTTTTTTTCATCCTAGGTTTCAGTTTATTTCAAATATTTGAGTACAGTGACCAGTATACACTAAAAAATAGTCAGGTACACAAGGAAATAACACATCATGAGCAAAATGTGACAAGGACTTCAGATGTTGGTATTATCTGACACAGTATAAAGCAGCTGTGCTGACTAAAAGAAATGACAGATTCGACGGTATCTGAGAACAGCAGCTGAAAGCAGAAGGGGTCTGTACCCCACAATGGATGAGGACAAGGAGTCCACAGCCAAGACTGAAGGGGCCCTGGGAACCCTCAGAATTCAGCAGCCGTAGCTTCCTTCCAGAACTAGGTCACACTGGGGAGAAACATACAAGCCAGCAGTTCCCCTCCTAGGTATCTTTTAAAGATGGTAGTTTTTGAAGTTCTCTGTTATTGCTGGCGCTAAACCTGGAAGAATTTTGCCGTTTGTCTTTCTTCACTATGGGCTGAGGGACTGGCACATTTATTTTACTAGATACTGCAGACCGGGCAGCAACAAGACTGTTTTTCCTGCTGGGAATCTCAGATTCTGTTATATCTTATCCTTCTTTTGAACTTTTCCCACTTTTCCCTGCTTTTGGTCATTCTTTCTCCTCCTTGTTTTTATCTGGCCTGGCTGGTGTGGACCACCGCCGCCTGCCCCCAAAGCAGCAGCGCCCCCGCCTCACCCCCCCCCTCCGCCGCCGCCTCCTCAGCCCGGGGAGTAAGTCATTTGCCCGCTCAGTGTTCCCCTTTTCCAGGCTCCCAGAGGCTGCGGCAGCTGTGGCGGCGTCGGCGGAGGCAGCAGCAGCTCTCCCTCTCTCTTTAATCAGAAAGTGATATATGTCCTTCATGAAAACTAAAGCCTTATAGGAGAGTATAAAGGAAAAGAATGACTGACTACTTCCTCCATCTCCAGAGGTCTAGTAACTCTTAAGACCTGTTTTCCTGTTCCTATACAAGTGCACAAACATGTTGCAATGTATACATGTGCCTATAGATGTTTTTTTACCAAATGGTCTGTGTGTAATACGGATTTGTATCATGAATCTTGAGTGAATTTTTAATTGGAGAGTTGCATGCAAAGGACTGAAAGTCTGTTGGTGAGATTTCAGGCACCACGGCTGGCAGAGGGGTGTGTGTGCGTGTGTGTGCATGTGTGACTGGCAGTCACCGTCTCTGATGCTGGCCCACCTCTGATGCTGACCCTCACCTCTGGCTTCTAAGTGCTCTGCCTCCCACCCCCACTGCTCCTTAAGCAGAAAAGTCCTTTCCCTCTGGGGACCTGGGCAGCAGACAGAGTGAAACTTCTCAGGATGGTGCCCTGGAGAGGGTCCAGAGCTGGTGGGTCACCCTTGGTCCCAGCCTTTCCTTAGTGGGGTGAGGGTGGGCTAGGACAAGGATACCTGGGGTGGAGGGTCTTGCCTGTCAGGTCTTCCTTCCCACCATTTCTGCTTGGCCATCTCAGAAGACTGTGCAGTATGGCAGTCTCCTTCCTGGGAAGGAGGCAGGGATGTGGATCCAGGCGCAGCTGTGCCCCGACAGTCTGTAGATGAGCCCCAAGCTCTCCCTGGTAGTAAAGGACCGAAGAGGTGAAGAGTGGCGAATTGCTCTGAAAGGTATGAAGCCTAGCCTGGGTGTAGCCTCTGCTTCCTCTGAAGGGCCTGCTGGGAGACGTTTGGTCCCCTGTGGTTGAGAACCGTCTGAGACCCCTCGGCTGAGTGAGGCTGGAATGCCCACCTTCAGTCTGGCTGCTCGTTCCAAACTGGGCAGGGGACTACGTCAGAGGTTTCCGGGGCTGGGTGCAAAGTGCAGAAGGAATAGTGTTGGTTCTGCCTCCCAGCCACCCGGGTCCCGCTCTGTCCTGCGCTGTGCCCCTCTTCTCTGTGCCTGCTCCTGACACTGGCCACACAGCCCTGCCCATGTGCTCCCAGCCACAGTCCTTTCTGCTCAGTCACCTCCAGCCTGCCCTCTTTAGCTGTCCCAGGGCTGGTGGAGGAAGCTTTGGGAAGGAAAGCTCAGCTTTTCCCCAGTTCAGAAAAGGGAGATCTTCATGGCACATATTTTTGGTAAATTCTGTGTAGCTATGAGGAATCATGTTTTAGAAGTTGGTAAATTCTGTGTAGCTATGAGGAATCATGTTTTAGAAGAACACTTAAGGATCTGGAGAATGCTTATGACAAAATTTTTAAATTTTCCCTAAAAATGATAAATAATGACTACTATAAAAATTGTGTGCATCTTTGAGATGTATTTTTTATATGTCTATATGCTATATATACACAAGTATAGCTTTGGTTTTCAAATAAAACCGGGAGTGCTTGAGACTGTAGTTCAGCTGTTTGCCTTTTTTTTTGTTTGTTTTAAGCTAGCAATGTACAGTGGACAACTTTTCCTCTCGGTACATATAACTCTATCTACTTCATTGTTTTTTTTTTTTTTTTTTAAAGAAATTCACGTTCTTTTATTTATTTATTTATTTATTTATGACTGTGTTGAGTCTTCGTTTCCGTGCGAGGGCTTTCTCTAGTTGCGGCAAGTGGGGACCACTCTTCATCGCGATGCGCGGGCCTCTCACCATCGCGGCCTCTCTTGTTGCGGAGCACAGGCTCCAGACGCACAGGCTCAGTAATTGTGGCTCACGGGCCCAGTTGCTCCGTGGCATGTGGGATCTTCCCAGACCAGGGCTCGAACCCGTGTCCCCTGCATTGGCAGGCAGATTCTCAACCACTGCACCACCAGGGAAGCCCCTACTTCATTCTTTTTAATAGCTTCATATAGGGGGCGGATCTAGGTTTTTTAGAGCCTGGAACTTACACAATTTGGGAGGCACCTATAAGAAAAATAACATAAACTTTACGAATATAAAGTTAGATACAAAAGTGAAAATTTAGTTAGAATGAGAAAAGAAATGATAGCATATTTCAAAACTTACAAAGTTGACAGTTACAGTAGTCACTGCATGTTGCTAGTTCCTCCCATGACCTTGGAAGAGCTTTGAACTTGACCTTGATTTTACTTGGCCTTGAGTTTTGTGAACTTCAGTGGTAATTCTGCCCCTGGCTGCAGTGTATTTCCTTGAATTTGCCATAATTTATTTAATGAAAGCCCAACTGATACACATTGAAGTTGTTCCTAGTTTTTTGCTATTGTAAACAATGGTGCAGTTGAGACTCTTTATAGGTTTATCTCTGCAGGTTATGCTAGATTTCCTAGAAGGAGGATTGAGGGATCACCAATTGTGCACAGTTTATGTTTTGATTGATCAAGCCAGTTTTATCTCCAGGAAGACTGTGATGATCTACATTCCTTTAACAGTACGTGAGTCTGCCTTTGTCCTCACGCTAAGCCAATTCTAGACATCAGCCTTTTCTTCATTTCTGCCAGTCTGATAGGTGGAAAATAGCATTGTCTTTTGATATTTCTTTGATTATTGGTGATATTGAGCTTTTTGTATATTTGTTAGACATTTGCATTTCTTCAGTGGAATAAATATATATTCATATCATTTTCCTTTCTTTTTTTATTAATTTCTTGGAGATGTCTCTATGCTCTGGAAATGAATCCTTTGCACATATTTTCACCTCATCTGCCTTCATGGTATCACACTGAGGTTTTAATTTTTATCTAGCCATCTTTGTTATTTACCTTTGTGACAATAAAGGCATTGTTTATCCCAAGATCACAGAAATTTTTGTTATATTTTCTTCTAGACATTTATAATTTTATATATTTTAGTCAGCTTTTTGTCCTGTATAAGTAATTTTGAGTATGGTGTGATGTATAAATCTAATTTTTTTTTTCTAAATTGGTAGACAGTTGTTCAAATACCATTTATTGAATAGTTTATCTTTCTCCACTGGCTTGAAATTCTATCATCATTATATAAAAGGTTTTAGCTTATTAATCCTCTCATGAAAAATCTGCACAATCACTGCAGATACAGTTACTGAAGAATCTTTATTCCTTCTTTTTGCCAACACCAACAATGGCCTTTGCAGTCGCCCTGACTTTCTTCATTCTGTCCTCGCGTTCCTTTCGCTATTTTCTTGAGGTCTTTTTCTTCTCATACAGGCCATGTCTTGCAAGCCTGTGTTTGGGCTCATTCTTTGTGTAATCCAAGGAATCGTGATTCATGCCAAAGAAGTTGTCTTGCCACCACCAAAATGGGTTCTGAATCCAAATACAAAGATGACATCAGGTGTGGTCTTATACATTTTGGCTAGTTTTTCCCGAATTTCTGTCTTAGGTACTGTTGCCTTCTCATCAATGACCATTTGTTTTTGCTGAAGTAGTTGGTTGATCATGAACTTCCTGGTCCGGGTAGTTACTGTGTTGTTCATGATGGCGGCTGATCTGCAAGCAGCCAAGGAGCAAAAAAAATCTCTATCATCATTATATAGCGTAGTCTTCTGTAATCTATTTCTGGACCCTCTCTATTATTCCATTAGTATATTTGTCTATTCTTTTTTAATAGAATTTCACTTTATTATTTTTAAATGAAATTTTATTTTTAAAATTTATTTTATTGAAGTATAGTTGATTTACAATGTGTTAATTTCTACTGTACAGCAAAGTAATTCAGTTATACATATATATATACACATTCTTTTTCATATTCTTTTCCATTATTATGGTTTATCACAGGATATTGAATATAGTTCCCTTATTTGTCTATTCTTGCATGTATATTTCATAATTTTAAAAGATATGATAAAATTCTTTATAGACAATGTAATTAGAAAAAAGCTGGAAGGAAATGCATTAATATCTTTTTTTTAAAAATTTATTTATTATTTATTTTTGGCTGTGTTGGGTCTTCGTTTCTGTGGGAGGGCTTTCTCTAGTTGCGGCAAGCGGGGGCCACTCTTCATCGCGATGCGCGGGCCTCTCACTATCGCGGCCTCTCTTGTTGCGGAGCACAGGCTCCAGACGCGCAGGCTCAGTTGTTGTGGCTCACGGGCCTAGTTGCTCCTCGGCATGTGGGATCTTCCCAGACCAGGGCTCGAACCCGTGTCCCCTGCATTGGCAGGCAGATTCTCAACCACTGCGCCACCAGGGAAGCCCATGCATTAATATCTTAATGGTGGTTATTTCTGGGTATTGGGATTCTGTGGGTGATTTTGATTTCTTTTCATCTGTGCTGTCCACATTTTGTACAGTGTGCAAAGTACACTTATGTAAAATGGGAAAATACTTGCCCTTTGTCTTTGGTTTAGAGACTCCTGGTTTTGTGACCCTGGAACCTGGGTCAATGGGACACAGGCTGAGTATTTTGTTTTGGGTCTCTGTGACAATAAGGATAATCAAAAATTTTGTTGTTGTTGTTGGCAACATGGGGACACATAAGCTACCACACTGGAATTTTTGATTTAGCAGGAGTGGGGAAGCCTCCAATTTCTCGTGCCAGGTCTGACTCGCTCTACCCCTGACTCTGTGCTCTCTCTGCCTCACACATGGTGGGTACCAGGCAAGCAACTCTCTTCTCATGCTAACCATTCAGGGTGGGGGCCACAGGAGTGACGTGTAAGGTGAAAGTGAGGAGAGCAGAGATTTAGCAAAGAGCATGATCCAACCAAGACTTGAGGAAGAATTTGGTTAAAATGCTTTCTTGGTGATTGGCTGGCAAATACGGGATTTCACTGTAGATATATATGAAGGGGAATGAGTTTGTTCACCACATCGCTTTGAGTTGAGGTCAGGTCTTAGAAAATCTAGTTTGAGCCTTAGGACAAAATCAAACTTGTATGTCTTCATTCAATAACCATTCATTGATCAGTTATGATGTGTCAGGCAGCATTGTAGTTGCTGCTGAGGATAAAGTAGTGAACAACAACAAAAAGAACCACAAATCCCTGTCCTCAAGGAGCTCATAGTCTGGCCAAATGTTCCTGGTCGCCAGCTAGGTAGGAAAGGTGGTATCCCATCACCATTCTCAGCGGGCATCTAGGAAACTGGGGTACCAGGTGGGTGTGGCTCCTTGCCCAGGCCCCTCAGTACCTGTGACGGCGGCCAGGGTGAGCTCCAGCTCCCAGCACCGCTAAGCGGGATCACCTCTCTTGCACAGATAATCTTCTTGCAGAGCAGGCCTCGCCTGCCACACACGGCTGCCCTGCTGAGCAGCTGCATGGACGGCTACATCTATGCCTGGTCCATCCACGGGAGCGGAGGCCTGCTGGGGAAGTTCCCCGTGGACGCTGAAGACAAAGGGGATGTGGTGGTGGGTGCCATGGCCACTAATGAAAATGACTGGATTCTTGTCACAGGGGATTGTAAAGGACACATCAAGGTGAGGAAGCACTGGCGTTGAGATTGAGGGACTGGCATCAGCCAAGCTCTGGCCACCTCTTTGCCATATGTGGCCCTTGCCTAGTCCCTATGCCCTCTGGGTACTGGTTGCACTTGTAAAACAGTGGGCAGTGGGGTGGGGTTACCTAGAGGAGTCCTCTTCTGCTCTCGTGGGCCCAGTGAAATGAGGAAGGGCTTGGTCAGGAGGCCCCTCTAAGAAGCCTTCCCCGTGGGTCCTGTGCTCCATCATTCTTTTCCTGCAACTCCCTCACCCCCAGCCATGCATCTGATCTGTGATCAGCTGTCTCAGGAGCTGATTTTGTGCTTGGTGGTGACATGAGGTGAGAGTGTCCTGACCTTGGGTCACTCACACCCTCCCTACATGCTAGCTCAGGGTCTGGTCTAGAAGATCCTGTGGGCCCCTTCCGGCCCTGAGTGTCTGGGTATCTCAGAGGTGTGAGTAAGAACTATCCCCCTAAAGTGAAGAGACATGGTCTGGGAGGGACCCCCAGAGTGACCTGTAATCAAGGAGTGCTGGGCCACTAATCCACAATTTGTGCCTAGATCTGGGACATCAAGAATTACTGCAGACTTACTGACAAGCAGCCAACCTATCCTAGTAAAATAAACAAGTTTCCATTCTTAATTCCTAAACGGATTCAGATCAACCTCCCAAACTACAGTCCCTCGGAGGAGAAAAAGGTAGGAAGATTCCTGGACAGTTGCTCAGAATAGTGCCTCTGAGCCCCACCAGCGAGCAGGGACCATGGTTCCCGTACTGAGATTCTGAATCTTTTATGTTTTCTGTTCCAGATTGTCTGGTTGATATGGAAAAGTTTCTACTAACCAGAAGTCACCATTGACCCGTAAAACACAAGTATGCACACACCAAATACACCCACATACTCGCACATGTACACACACACACACACATATACAAACCTTCCATGGGCTTTGATCTTTGTAATGAAGGCCCTGGAGTCATGAATTCTTTTTAAAAATAATGAAAATATTTATGTATTTTCTTGAGTAGGTAATGCATTTACATAGTTAAAAATCACTTGATATTTCCCTGATGAGTAGTGAAGTTGAACATCTTTTCCTTAGTTATCAGGAAAATGCAAATTAAAGCCACAAGGTGATACCACTACACACCTACCAGAATGACTAAAACTGAAAGGACAGGCAATGCCAAATGTTGACAAGGATATAGGTCAACTGGTGATGAATGGTTATGATGGTGGTTGCAGAATCTGTGAAAATACTAAAAACCATTGAAGCCAGCACTTTAAATGGGTAAATTGCATGTGAAATGTATTTCAATAAAACTGTGTTTAAAAGCTATAGAAATGATAGAGCAAATACTCTTTTTCACAAGTCTTTGTTTGTAGTTGTTTATCTACACATCTGGTAATTTATACCAAGGAAGT
This sequence comes from Balaenoptera acutorostrata, assembly GCF_949987535.1. Classification (NCBI taxonomy): domain Eukaryota; kingdom Metazoa; phylum Chordata; class Mammalia; order Artiodactyla; family Balaenopteridae; genus Balaenoptera; species Balaenoptera acutorostrata. The sequence continues at coordinate 63,749,906 of NC_080078.1, forward strand.
AGTATGTAAAAGAACATAAAGCTAAGGCCTTTAACGTGTACTGCCAAACTGCATTCCAGAAAGTTTATACAGGTTTGCACTTTATTAGCCTGTTTTGCTTTATCCTTGACAACATAAGGTTTTTATTTCTAGCAGTAGTTATCTGAGTAAGTGTCCCCTGGGTCTATCAGAGTGCCTTGCTTAGAGAAGACATTCAATAAAAAAATGTTTAAAGTGAAAAAAAAACTTTCAGTTGATTTTTAGATACAGTTTCTTTTGATTTTAATTAAAATGTTTGCTTGTTAGTGATGTTGACATCTGTCCTCATTTTATTGGCCATATATAATTTTGTGAATTGCCTCTTCATGCCCTTGGCCCATTTTTCTATTGTGGTAACCATCTTTTATAAATGATAAAATAATCATTTATAAAATCATGATATAATCTTTTTAAAATATATTGAAAGATATTAACTCATTGCCTGTCATATGTATTACAAATATTTCCCCCCAATTTGTCATTTGCCTTTTAATTTCATTTATGATGACTTTTAAATTATAACATATTTTTGTTGTCAAGTTAATTTTTCTTCCCATTGTGCTATTTCCTGTCGCTCATCACTTTCTTATTCAGTGATAAGTAGTCACTCATACTTTCTTTTCGATGTTTTATTTTCATTTTATTTTATGTTTCATTAAAAAGGATTCTTCTAGTGTTTATTTAGTTGTAAGATATAAGGTAATGATTTAAGTTTCACTACTTAGTTTATCAGGAATTCCAGCACTGTTGAGTCCTGTTCTCTGTTACCACCATTTTTCCTACCTTTCTTATCATTTGCCAACGTTTTAAATATATATTTGGGTTGATTTCTGAGCTATCGTCTTCCATTGTTCTGCTTAGTTTTTATTATTGTGACTTAACATACTTGAACATGGTAAAACACATCCTCCTTCATTAATCTTGTTTTATTTGAGAATGGTCTTGTGTATTTGCACTCATTTTCCAGTTAAGTAGAGTTTTATTCTCTCATAGTGCAATGTGATATATCACCCCCTTACTCACCCTATTCTACGCCTGGTGCCCAACTAAACAACTTGAGAAAAAGACCTGTGTTCTTGTCACTTTCTAGCTGTGTGGCTTTGGGCCGGTTACTGAATATCTCTGACTCCCACTTCTCTCCTCTGTGCAGGACTCATATACATCCTGTAAGGTTATTGTGATGCTCAAATGGAATAATCTGTATACGGGCGGCTGGTAAACAATACAGCAATATGCAGTGCTTTTGATGATCTTACCAAAGGGACCAGTGAGAGCCAGAGAAGTGCTGGGACTTACCTAAGGTCACCAGAAACTTCATGTGGGAATGTGTCTAGGACTAGAACCCTGGCCCATGTCCCAACTCCTTCCAGAGGGCTCTGCTGCCTCCAGTCCTGGGTGCCCTCTGATGAGCCTGTGTCTTGGTATAATTAATTCTCCTGCACTGTCCCCTGTAGGTTGAGGCTGGCCAGACCATTTCCCTGGTTCCACCCAAGCTTCTGATTACCTGGAAGGCCCATTTGGATAGTGTGGCAGACATCCTGTATGTGGACAGCCTCCAGCTGGTTATCAGTGCTGGCCAGGACCGGGATGTCAAGGCTTGGAAACTCTCTGGTGACGCCATTGGTATGGTCCTGCTGAAGCTCAGCCATGCCCCATGGCCCTTCCTGGCCCTGGCCCTGTTAGAACATAAGAGGAGCATAACCTCATATCCTGGGGGTGGGGGTTTCAGGCAACAGCAGCTGTCTTTGCTCAGATAGTATTACAAGATGTGAGTCTTTCCAGTTGTCCATTCAGCAGTCTGTCCATCCATCCATCCATCAACTGTCCATCCACTCATTCACTCATTCACCCAACGCTATTTGCCTTTGTATATCAAATCATATATCTGATAAGGTACATTCTTTTCTCTTTTTAAAAATAAACTTAATTCTTGAGGTATAACATACATAACGAAAAACACACAAACCAAAAGGGTTTTCAGCTTGGTGAATTTTCAGAAAGTAAACATATACCCATATGACCACCATTGTATTAAGAAAGAGAACATTACCAGCACTCAGGGCTCCCCTCATCTCCTAACCCAACCATCTCTACCTACTCCTCTCCAAAAGGAACCACTGTTCTGATTTCTAAGTCCAAAGATTAGGTTTGTCTGGATTTGAGCTTTGTGTAAATGGAATCATCTGATAGCTTCTCCTTTGTGTCTGGGTTCTTTCTCTCAAACACCATTACGTTTGTGCCATTCAGCCATTTGTTGACTGTAATAGTTCATTTATTCATTGCTGAGTGATATTCTGTTGTTGATACACCATGCTTTATCTATCTGTGCTACTGTTGCTGGGCATTGGGGCTATTTCAGGTTATTAAAAATAAACACTGCTATGAACACACTTATAAGATTTTTTTGGTGAACAACTGTATGAATTTCTGTTGGATAAATATCTAAGAATGGAATTGCTGAACCACAGAGTAGACACATTCAGTCTCAGAATATACTGCTAAACTATCTTTCAAAGTGCTTACCACTTTGTACTCTTTCACCTGTCCCATAACTTTGCCAACACTTGATATTGTCAGTGCTTTAAATTTTAGCCATATTGATGAACATATAGTAACATTTCATTCTGTTTTTAATTTGCGTTTCCCTGATGAGTAGTGAGGTTGAGCATTTATTTATGTATTTATTGATCACTTGGCTGTATTGTTTTGTTAAGTGTTTGTTCACATATTTTGCCCATTTTCCTATTGAGTTATTTTGTTCTTTTGGATTTATAGGAGTTATTATATTTTCTGGTTATGAGTCCTTTGACAATTATATATTTTATAGGTGCCTCCAACCAGTTTAAGCCTGCTTTTTATTCTCAGTAATGTCTTTTGATGAACAGAAGTTGTTAATTTTAATGTTATCCATGTTCTCAATCTCATCCTTTATGGCTTGTGCCTTTTATATCCCTCCCCCCCGCCATTTTTTTTTTTTTTTAAGGTGGTTAAAAAACAAATTACATGAAATCTACTGATTCAGCAAGTCCAATTCCGGGTATGTGTTCAAAGGAAATGAAATCACTATCCCAAAGAGATATCTGCACCCCCATGTTCATTTCAGCCTTATTTACAATAGCCAAGATGTGGAAACAAAGCTACATGCCCAACGATGGATGAATGGATAAAGAAAATGTGACATACATTATTTGTGACTCATATATATATCATATATAACATATATGTATTGTGTATATATTATATATGTATAGTATTGTATATGTATGTGTGTGTATATACACACAAAAATACACAATGCAATATTATTCATTCATAAGAAAGAAGGAAATCTTGCCATGTGTGACAACAGGTGGGTAATATGCTAAGTGGAATAAGTCAGAGAAAGAAAAATACTGTATGATCTCACTTCTGTGTGGAATCTAAAGAAACCAAACTCATAGAAACAGAGTAGATTGGTGGTTGTCAAGGACAAGAGGTGGCATGGGGTAAAGGGATAAAGGTTGTCAGAACACACTTCCCGTTATAAGATGAATAAGTTCTGGAGATCTAATGTACAGTATGGTGACTACAATTAAGAATACTATATCATGTACTTGAAAGTTACTAAGAGATTAGATTTTAAAAGTTCTCATCCCCCAAAACAAAAAAATGGTAACTGTGAGGCGATGGATGTATTAACTAACCTTATTAAGGTAATCATTTTGTAATAAGTCAAATCATCATGTTGTACACCTTAAACCTAACACAATGTTATATGTCAATTATATCTCTAATTCTGGGAAAAAAAACATGAAATCTACCCTCTTAACAAAATTTTAAGTGTACAGTACAGTATTGTTAACTGTATGCACTTCGTTGTACAGCAGCTCTCTAGAACTTAATCATCTTGCATGACGGAAACTCTGTACACATTGGACAACTCCCCATATCCCCCTCCCCTCAGACCCTGACAACTACCATTCTACTTTCTGCTTCAATGAGTTCGACTGCTTTAGATACCTCCCATAAGTGGAATTATGCAGTATTTGTTCTTCTGTGACTGGCTTATTTCACTTAGCATAATGTCCTCAAGGTTTATCCATCCTGTAGCATAATACAGGATTTCCTTCTTCTTGAAGGCTGAATAATATTCCATTGTATGTATATATCACAGTTTTTGTTTATCCATTTGTGAATTTATGAACATTTAAGTTTTTTTTAACTCTTAGATACTCTGAATAACACTGCAATGAGATACCTCTTTGAGATCTTGCTTTCAATTCTTTGGGATAAATAACTCAGAAGTGAGACTGCTAAATCATATGGTAGTTCTATTTTTAGTTTTTTAAGGAACCTCCATACTATCTTCCATAGTGGCTACACCATTTTACATTTCCACTAACAGTGGAAGGGTTCCAATTTCTCCACATTCTCACTAACACTTTTTATTTTCTGTTCATGTTTTTGGTTTTTGACAGTAGCTATCTCTATTCCTAGTCTGCTGAGAAGTTTTTTCGGTAATCATGAATAGGTGTTGGATTCTGTCAAATGATCTTCCTGCTTCTATTGTGATGATCGTATGGTTTTTCTCCTTTATTCTGTTAATGTGGTGAATTACACTCTTTGAATTTTGAATGTTAACGCAATCTTGCATTCCTGGGGTAAACCTCAGTCAAGGTGTATTAATCTGTTTAATACATTGTTGAATTCTTTTTGTTTGTTTTTGACTGTGCCATGCAGCTTGCAGGATCTTAGTTCCCTGACCAGGGATTGAACCCGCACCCCCTGCAGTGGAAGCTCGGAGTCTTAACCACTGGACTTCCAGGGAAGTCCCATGTTGAATTCTGTTTGGTAAAATTTTGTTGCTTCTATGTTCATGAGGAATATTGATCTGCAGTTTTCTTTTCTTGTAATGTCTTTGTCTTGTTTTAGTATCAGTGTAATGCTAGTCTCATAGAATGATTTGGGAAGTACTCCTTCTTCAATTTCTGGGAGAATTTGTATAGAATGGGCATTATGTTCCTTAAATATTTGATAGAATTCACTATTAAACTCACTGGGTCTAGAATTATCTTTATGGAAAGGATTTTGATTATGAATTAAATTTCTTTAGTAGATATAGGGCTAATTAGTTTTTCTATTTATTTTTGTGTCAGTTTTGATAAAGTCATTTTTTTCAAGGAATTTGTTCATCTAAGTTTCAAATATGCTGTCATTAAGTTCTTCACAATAATGCCTTATCATCTTTATAATGTCTACAGGATCTCTATTAATGTCCCCTTTTTCATTCCTGATACTGACAATGTGTTTTCTTTTTCTCTCTCTTTTATCAGTTTTGCTAGAGGTTTATAAATTTATTAATATTTTCAAAGAATCAACTTTGTTGATTTTCTCTATTGTTCATTTTCTATTTTATCATACTAAGTGAAGTAAGTCAGAGAAAGACAAATATCATATGATATCACTTACATGTGGAATCTAAAAAAGTGACACAAATGAACTTATTTACAAAACAGAAATAGACTCACAAACATAGAAAACAGATTTATGATTATCAAAGGGGAAAGGGGGTGGGGAGGGATAAATAAGGATTTGGGGATTAACAGATACACATTACTATATATAAAATAAACAGCCAGGACCTACTGTATAGCACAGGGAACTATACTGAATATCTTGTAATAACCTATAATGGAAAAGAATCTGAAAAAGAATGTATATAAATATTCTTTTATATATATATTCATATATATGTATATATATATATAAAACTGAATAACTGAATCAATTTGCTGTACACCTGAAACTAACACAACATTGTAAATGAACAATATTTCATTGGTGAAATATCTATATTTAGGTCTTCCGCCCATTTTTTAGCTGGATTGTTTGTTTTTTTGATATTGAGCTCCATGAGCTGTTTGTATATTTTGGAGATTAATCCTTTGTCTGTTGTTTCATTTGCAAATATTTTCTCCCATTCTGAGGGTTGTCTTTTTGTCTTGTTTATGTTTCACTTTGCTGTGCAAAAGCTTTTAAGTTTAATTAAGTCCCATTTGTTTATTTTTGTTCTTATTTCCGTTACTCTAGGAGGTGGGTCAAAAAAGATCTTGCTGTGGTTTATGTCAAATGGGAAGTAGCAGCATAGCACAGGGAGATCGGCTCGGTGCTTTGCGATGACCTAGAGGGGTGGGATAGGGAGGATGGGAGGGAGGCTCAAGAGGGAGGGGATATGGGGACATGCATATGCATATGGCTGATTCGTTTTGTTGTGCAACAGAAACTAACACAGTATTGTGAAGCAATTATACTCCAATAAAGATCTATTAAAGGGACTTCCCTGGTGGTGCAGTGGTTAAGAATCCGCCTGCCAGTGCAGGGGATACGGGTTCCAGCCCTGGTCCCGGAAGATCCCACATGCTGCGGAGCAGCTAAGCCCTTGTGCCACAACTACTGAGCCTGTGCCCTAGAGCCCGCGAGCCACAATAACTGAGCCCGTGTGCCACAACTACTGAAGTCTGTGTGCCTAGAGCCCAAGCTCTGCAACAAGAGAAACCACCGCAATGAGAAGCCTGTGCACTGCAACGAAGAGCAGCCCTGGCTCGCTGCAACTAGAGAAAGCCCGCGCACAGCATCGAAGACCCAGCGCAGCCTAAATAAATAAATATATTTATTTATTTTAAAAAAATCTATTAAAAAAATCAGTATTTCAAAAAAAAAAATTCCATTGTCTCTGACTTCTATATTTCCTCTTGAAGGGTCAGTTGTAAGTTGATACTTATTGGGGGGCTTTTTAAAAAAATTGAAATATGATTGATGTACAATATTATGTTAGTTTCAGGTATACTACATAGTAATTTGACATTTGCATACTTTATGAAATGATCACCATGATAAGTCTAGTTTCCATCTGTCTCCATACAAAGTTATTACACTATTCCTTATGCTATATATTACATCCCTATGGCTTATTTATGACTGGGAGTTTGTTCCTCTTAATCCCCTTCACCTATTTCACCCCCCAGTCTTCTTCCCCTCTGGCAACCACTTGTTTGTCCTCTGTATCTATGAGTCTGTTTTTGTTTTGTTTCATTTGTTTTATTTTTTTAGATTATGTAAGTGAGATCATACAGCATTTGCCTTTCTCTGTCTGACTTATTTCACTTAGCACAGTACTTTCTAGAGCCACCCATGTTGTCACAAATGGCAAGATTTCTTCTTTTTTATGGCTGAGTCATATTCCGTTGTATATATATCTCATTTTTATTTATTCATCTACTGATGGACACTAAATTGCTTTCATATCTTGGGTGTTATATATAATGCTGCAGTGAACATTGATGTGCATATATATTTTCAAATTAGTGTTCTTGTTTTCTTCAGGTAAATACTCAGAAGTGAGATTGCTGAATCATATGGCAGTTCTGTTATTAATTTTTTGAGGGGCCTCCATGCTATTTTCCATAGTGGCTACACCAATTTACATTCCCACCAACACAAGTGTTCTCTTTTCATGGCATCCTCACCAACATTTTTTAGTGATCTTTTTTGATGATAACCATTCTGACAGAGGTGAAGTGATAGCTTATTGTGGTTTTGATTTGCATTTCCCTGATGATTAGTGATACTGAGCATCTTACTTACTGTAAGACTTACTGTATGACTTTGTAACACATCTGTTTTGTTTTTCTTAATTAAAAAGATTTCTGCATCAGGAGAATGGCCTACAACTCAACTATACCCTGCCCAGAAACAGGACTCATGTTTCTCTATTCTCACTGCCTACTTTCTACTCCAGCCCTGTTCCTCCCCAGACCCACTCCTAACCTCACATCTGATAGATGCCCAATAATGTTTTTTTTTAATTTTTTAATTTAATTTTATTCTTTTATACAGCAGCTTCTTATTAGTTATCCGTTTTATACATATTAGTGTATACATGTCAATCCCAATCTCCCAATTCATCACACCACCTCCCCACCCCCCCGCCGCTTTCCCCCCTTGGTGTCCATACATTTGTTCTCTACATCTGTGTCTCTCTGCCCTGCAAACCAAGTTCATCTGTACCATTTTTCTAGGTTCCACATATATGCGTTAATATATGATATTTTTCTCTTTCTGACTTACTTCACTCTGTATGACAGTCTCTAGATCCATCCACATCTCTACAAATGACCCAATTTCGTTCCTTTTTATGGCTGAGTAATATTCCATTGCATATATGTACCACATCTTCTTTATCCATTCGTCTGTCGATGGGCATTTAGGTTGCTTCCATGACCTGGCTATTGTAAACAGTGCTGCAATGAACATTAGGGTGCATGTGTCTTTTTGAATTATGGTTTTCTCTGGGTATATGCCCAGTAGTGGGATTGCTAGGTCATATGGTAGTTCTCTTTTTAGTTTTTTAAGGAACCTCCATACTGTTCTGCATAGTGGCTGTATCAATTTACATTCCCACCAACAGTGCAAGAGGGTTCCCTTTTCTCCACACCCTGTCCAGCATTTATTTTTTGTGGATTTTTTGATGACTGCCATTCCAACTGGTGTGAGGTGATACCTCATTGTAGTTTTGATTTGCATTTCTCTAATAGTGATGTTGAGCAGCTTTTCATGTGCTTCTTGGCCATCTGTATGTCTTCTTTGGAGAAATGTCTATTGAGGTCTTCTGCCCATTTTTGGATTGGGTTGTTTGTTTTTTTAATATTGAGCTGCATGAGCTATTTATATATTTTGGAGATTAATCCTTTGTCCATTGATTCGTTTGCAAATATTTTCTCCCATTAGACGCCTGATAATCTTGTGCTATTACCATTTTACATGCAAGCCGCTTAAAGCCCGACTGCGGACCATTCAGTCATTGCCATAGCGCTCTCTCCATCTAGCCTACATGTGGGGCAGGATGCTTTAGGCCTGAGCTCCAAGTATATCCTAGGGTTAGTGTCTGATTCCTCCAGATGTTTGCCGAGTAGCTAGCATAATGCCTGGCATACTGTGGGCATAATAAGGTGTAGGCCAGGGGTAAGGGATTGCTGGCTGACTTGAGGGTGGGTGGTGAGGGGCAGAGTGTTCAGAGGAGGTGGGAGTAGGCCAGTCCTTGTTACTGAACTGGGTCTGGTTAAATCACAGGGACATTTGGCCTGAGTGTTTGGAAAAAGCTGCAGGATGCCCCCATGATTAGTGATCGCAAACTAAGAAAAAGCTTAAAGGAGGAGGATGACTTCATAGACGCTGATGAGAAGACCTTCCATCTAGAGCTTCAGTGAGTTATCGCAGTGTTCACTGGTCAACTGGTCAACTCTGGCCTGAGGAGGGGGATGCTGGGAGCCTCCTCAGATCGCAGGTGGCCTCCCCTGGCTTGGGTAGTGCTGGACATATTTGGGTAGGGCCCTCAGAAGGCCACAGGCTTGGGGATTGCAGGCAACTTGACTACACAGGTGGCAGCTATGGCCTAGGAGCCTGAGACTCTTTTCTAGCCCAGATCAGCTACAAGATTGAGCAGTAAAAACCAGAAAATATAAAAACCCAAGTCCTTAGATGGGACCCTGCCCCAGAGCCAGGTTCAGATTTGCCAGGGCTGGCTTCCCTGCAGAGGCCACTTCCATGTGGCTGGAGGCCCCTGGTGGGAGAGTGCCCAGGGCTCTGGTCCTAAAGAGACACGTGCGTTATTTCTCTGATTCGGGGGAAGCAGGTTGCTTGCTACTTGTTCTTTCCTCTATAGGGTCCTCCTCCACCTGGGCTCTACCCCTATTCTTGACCAAGTCTCAGATAAATTTGGGTCATTCAAAAAGTACTTATTCATGGACATATGTACACTACCAAATGTAAAATAGATAGCTAGTGGGAAGCAGCCGCATAGCACAGGGAGATCAGCTCGGTGCTTTGTGACCACCTAGAGGGGTGGGATGGGGAGGGTGGGAGGGAGGGAGATGCAAGAGGGAAGAGAAATGGGAACATATTGTATATGTATAACAGATTCACTTTGTTATAAAGCAGATGCTAACACACTATTGTAAGGCAATTATACTTCAATAAAGATGTTTGAAAAAAAAAAAAAAAAGTACTTATTGAGGACCTGTGACTGCCAGGTTGTGCTAGGTTCTGGACATCCAGAACAATCCAGACACAGGTCCTGCCTCACAGTCTACTTGGGGAGATGAACATGCAAACCCATGGCCACAGTTCTATGTGATAAATGATAGGACTACTAAGAGCAGGCATGGCTCAGAGGGTAATCACCTGACTGGGTGGAGCAAGTAAGGAAGGCTTCATAGGAGAAGAGATTTTGGAATTGGGTTTTGACATGTAAGTAAGAGTTTGCGAGGAACTCATAGAGTCCTTATGGCTCCTATGCTCCTATCAAGGCATACATCTTTACAGTCCTGTCGGGAGATATCAAACAAGGCAGAGGCAGGGTTTCCATGGGAGGGAGAGTATGTTTAAGTATTCTACAAGGGGAGGCCCAGGAAAGGTCAGGATGGGGTGTCAGGCCTCCATAGAAGAGGGCATAGGGTGTTGGGAAGGGTTGCAGGGCTTGTTGGGGGCCAGGATAAGCAGGGCGTTGCTAGTGTTAATTGAACACTTGCTCAGTGATGGGCCCTGGGCTGTATGGCCTCAGGGGAGGGATGAGAAGGTTGGAGAGGATCAGGCCCAGAAGGGAGAAACCCTCTTGCTGTTTCTGGGAGGGCTGTCTGTGGCGCAGAGGGCATCTCATGAAGGAAAGCCCCTCACATCAGGGAGGAGCGGGATCTTGCTGAGGCGCTGGTGTACCAGCGGCGGGAGCAGGTGGCCCTCATGGCTCTCCTGTATGGCAAGGCGGACACAGAGCCTGAGGCCTGGGCCAGGCTGCAGAAGATAACCCTGACATCCCCATGGGCCGGAGAGCGTTCCCCGGAAGACATTGAGGATAGCTGGTACAAGTGGGAGTCCAAGGACAAGCAGGTGAGGCTGGGTGGGGGCACGGAGACGGGTAGGGGAGCCCTCAACCCTCAGTCCTGAGCCTTCGCCCTTGCCCGGGACTCCTGCAGGTGAGCAGTGTCCTGGGAGCAGCATACAAGCCCAAGGAGCGGTTGCAGAGCCCCAGACTTCTGTTCACTGACGTGCAGTATGGCTGGATGAAGCACCAGGTAAGGCAGGGTGGGGCTAGCTCCCTGAGACGCTGGGGCTCGAGGCTGGGGGGGTCCCATCTCCATTGGCAGCCACCCTTGTGCCCACATGCCCCTCCAGCGGGGTTGAGGGGCACATCTGTCCTTTAACAGGGTTCTGGGCCACGGACAGTTCTGGGGTGAAACTGGTCTGGCTGGCTTGGTTGCCAAGGCCCTGTTTGAGGCCGTGGACACAGGTTTTGTCCTTGAGGACAAACCTCATTGGGCCTATGGGAGGAGGTTGTCCATGGGCCTGGCACCTGTTGATTGCCTTCAAAGCATTTCCCAGAGTCTGTTTGTTTGTTTGTTTGTTAGCATGTTCACTGCTCGTGTCTCCGTACTTTGGGCCACTCCCGAACAGACACAGGGCCTCCTGGTGCCAGGCACACAGTCAACAAGAGAAAGAGGGAGTGGAAGGGGGCCTGTCCTTGGGGAGACAAAGGAGCCAGGAGCTTTGGAAATACCTGCTTTGAGTCCCATCCTGCCTCTTGCTTGGGCGGATTCCAGCCTCTCTCAGCCTCTTCCTCCACCTTAGGGGCATTAGGGGAGCTCCCACGCTCTGTGGTGGGGACTCAGAATAAGTGAGATAACCCCCGTGTCCCAGCTGGGGAGGGGTCAGTGCAAAGAAGGAACGCTCGTTATCCCTGCCCTTTCCCGGAGGTGGGTCTCAAAGCGCAGCATGGCGAGTGCTGATGGGAGAGGTGGGGGCATGTCTGGAGAGCTCCTTGCATCTGAGCCTTACTCGGGGTGCAGCTCGAGGCCTCATTCTAAGATGGGGACAAGCCAGTGCTGACCTCACAGGACTGTTAGCAGCACCAAGAGGCGGGCCGGTGCTGGGCCTGGCGCACAGCGGGCTCGCGGCTCGGCAGGGTGTGGTCATCAGTGGCAGGCCTGGTGCTTTCTCACGGGAAACTCCCTGGACCCACCCTCCCTGTTAGTCCGCTCTTGGTCCTGGGTGTCCTCCGCACTCCCTGGCTCCGTCTCCCACAGATCTCGCCTCAGATCTACCAAAGCCTGCACTTCGTTGAGCTGGCGCCCACCCAACAGCCTGACTTCACGAGGCACAGGGTCCTGGACCAGCAGAGGCGGCTCACTCTCCTGGTGACCCACCGCATCCACGAGGACCTGGGTCCCAACAGGGAGACCATGCCCGAGCACAGGGCCAGCACGCCCACCGCCATGGTCTCCTCTCCCTCCTCGCTCTCTCTGTCAGCCTCAGGCTCCGGGTTCCTGGCGTCAGGCTCGCCCGCCTCCCCTCGGCCCCAGCCCCCCCGATCCTTGCTGCAGCCCCGGTCTGCCCTGGTGCCCAGTCCTCCCCCGCGGTCCTGTCCCAGGTATCCGGGGACATCCTGCGGAGGCCGGCACCCCCCATGCCCGGTGCCTCTCCCCTCAGGCTGCTCTCCAGGCCTCTGAAGGCCTGCCTTCCGCCCTCTGTGCAGGAGGGTTCCCACGTCAGGCTCTGAGGTGGCCCACTCTTCTCTCCCGTCCTCCGGCAGGACCACCAGGCCCATGGGGTCCTGTCTGTCCCTGGCTTACCCCTGCCAGGCCCAGAGGTGTCCCCACTGGGCCATCTGGGGAAGCTGACCTTTTTTGCCAGAGCCCTGGCGAAGAAAATAAATGTTCTCAGATGTTGGAGTCCCACCGGCTCTGGGATCAGGCTGTGTGTCCCTCGCCCCCTTAGGCACCTTGCTGTGTCTCCGAGATGGGGTCGTGCTCCCTTGGCAAGGCCCTGGGCTGATGCGGGGAGGAGAGACCCTCCCCCCAGGATACCTGGCGTGGCCGTCTGGCAGGTGACAGGCCGAAGCCTGGGACAGGGGCTTCATAGGCCCCGAGGTGATGTGGTGGGTGGGACGTGCCACTGGGGTGGGCTGTCAGACTCTGAAACTCGGTTCAGCCTCACGGCAAGAGTGGGGCCCAGCAGCCGTCCGCAGGGGGTAGCCGTTGATCATCCCCTGCCCCTGCTGGGTGTCTGTCCTCCTTCCCCGTCAGACACTCCTCTGCGGGGAACCCTGTATTTCCAAACCGTTCTGTGTCCCATGCAAGGGAGGCCCGGAAGTGTGGTGGGCAGCACCGCGGCCTGGCTCTGCCGCTGTCTGGCTTGGGAGTCCCTTGTTGTCTCTGGGCTCATTGTCCCCCTGTGGCCCGGAGGCACCTGTCCAGGCCTCTGCTGGGCCACCCGCCCTCTGGGGACTCTGGACACACGATCTGATCTGCGGCCTGTGGGGAGCCAGAGCGGCCACTGCTGTGCACCATGCTGCCCAGGGGGCCTCGCTAGGTGGGGGCTTGCTGGAGCGGTGGGGAGGTGGGCTGCAGACCTGCTTTTGGGGGGGCGGTCTGGATAACTCTCTGTTCCCACAGGTCCTCCCGCCCAGCTCAAGGCTCAGCCCCGAGGCGGTGAATGTACAGCTTCTCATCTCTCTCTCCACTTCCATCTCCCTTCCACGCTTCCCTCTGCTCTCGGCAGGGAGTACCTGCATCACTGTTCCTCCTCCCCAGAGCCACTGTGTTCTCTCTGCCATGGAGAAACTATGGTCTGAGCCCTCCAAGGCTTGGGTCTTGGAATCAGGGGGCACCCAGGAGTCTGGATTATTGAGGCCAAAATACACCTGCATGCTCTACTCCCTCATCATCCCTGTATCTGTTTCCTAGGGCTGCAGTGACAAAGAACCACAAACCGGTGGCTTGAAACAACAGAAATGTATTGTCTCTCAGTTCTGGAGGCCAGAAGTCCCGGTGTTGACAGGGCCATGCTCCCACAAACCTGTAGGGGAGAATCCTTCCTTGTCTCTCCCAGCTGCTGGTGGTTGCTGGCAATCCTTGGCTTTCCTCGGCTTGTAGAGGTGTCACTCCAATCTCTGCCTCTGTCATCACGGGGTCGCCTCCCCTTGTGCGTTTGTGTCTTCACACCGTGGTCTCCTCTGTGTGTGTGTCTCTCTTCTTCTTGTAAGGACACCAGTCACTGGGTTGGTCACTGGGACACCCTACTCCAGTATGACCTCATCTTAACAAATGACATCTGCAGTGACCCTATTTTCAATCGGGTCACCATCTGAGTTACTGGGGGTTAGGACTTCAACATCTGTTTTTGGAGGATGCATACAATTTAACCCAAACCAACCTCCAATCCATAGATCCCCTCAGATGATCGGGGAAGTTACAGGAGCCACAGGGACCTGCAGTGCAGGAAGTGAGGGGTGAAGAGTGGGTCTTCTGAGCACAGGGGGCAGTTGGGGCTGGGGGCCGGGCAGGTTGGCCAGACCTGGGTCGTCAGTCTGAGCCTCTCCAGTGGCAGGCCTGGCCCTCCGCCCGACTCTGGTCCAGGCTCCTCTGCCACAGTCTTGGTTCTTCTCAGGGGCCACTGGGGTTTTTGTTGCATTTGAGCCTCAGCAATTCAAAGGCAGACAGAGAGGATCCTGCAGCCCCTTGGGGAGGAGCTTCCCTGCCTGGTCTGAGGGCTCTGGCCTGGCTGTCTCTGGCAGAGGCTCCCCTCTGACGAGGCGGATTTATCAGGGACTCAGTCTGCAAGCTGGGATGGCTGTTTTCCTGGCAGAGTTGTCAAAATCTGGTCCCGAACAATGGTCCCTGGCCTGGTAAGGGGGGTGGATTGTAGAGCTCTGACCCCATGGCTCGCTCTTCAAGCCGCTGTTCAGTTGCACCCATTTGGGGCAGTTACCTCGATGCTCCACCATGCTTGGCTTCCAGGCCTGTGGCGGGCGTCTCTGGGCCCCACTGCCTTTGGGAGCCTCAGGGTATAAAGGCTAGAAGGGCCCCAGGGCTCAGCTGCTCTAACAGGGAGGCTCAGGGAGCCCTAAGTTTTCATATCTAGAAACTGGTTGAGCTGGGACTCGAACCCAGGTTTTCCTGAGGCAAAGCCTCCGATCATTCTGCTGCATCCTGATCCGGGCAGTGTCTGCGGTAGGGAACGCAGGAAGCGGGGAGGTGCGTGAGTAGGGTGGTGGTGAAAGCGGTGGCAAGGCCAAGGCCTGTGTCCAGAGGTGAAGGGAAGGGTATGGTATGAAGGTATGAAGGGGGAGTATGGTGGGACCTGGGGATGTGGCAATGACCAGGCCTTGAGGGATTTTCCTTAAAGGCCTCTGCACAGCCTTGACCTGGAGGGCAACTCAGGGTCCCCTATAGGACCCGAGACCTTGACTCAGGGCCCACTGGCTGGACACTAGGGGCCTGGACATGCTGACCTCTGGGGAAGCTTCCGCTTGACTCTGGGACTCAGTGAACTCTGCCCTCAGTGGACCCAGCCCTGTTACAACATTTACTGCATCTGCCCACATGTTTTAGTTTTGGCATGTTTTAGAAAATAATTGTAGAATCTGAGTCCCACCTCCTACTGAGGCCGCGGCCAGCCATAGAAATTCGTCTCTGGCCACAGGAGGCTGCAGGTGCCCAAGATGCACGATCCCAGGCCCCAGGCTGAAAAGTGGGGCTGAACTTGGCCAACAACGTCAGTGACCCCTGTCTCTCCTGCTGCCTGCACCTGGCCCAGGCCCTTGTGGGATGTCGGGCAGATAATTCCAGAGCATCAGGGTCACAAGCAGCTTAGAATGCAGATGAGGAAATGGAGGCCAGTGTCACACAGGAATGGGTGTGTGAGGAGCCCGGGTCGGAGGCCCTGCCTCTGGGTCCCCCTGGGCTTCCCTGAGCCCTGCGGCACCCCTGCCCCTCCAGCTTCCGCTCCCTCCCCAGGCCAGCTGCCCGTGGGGCCACACCTGTCTCCTCTCCATCTGTTCTCTGCCTTTTGCATCACTTAAAAAACTACTTGTTTTAGATCTTTTCTGATTCTAAAAGTAGCACAGGCTGAGTATAGAAAATTAGGAAATTACAGAAGAGCATACAAACCAGTAAAAACCATCTGGATTCTATCTCCCAGAGATCATTTTGGTACATCTTCATCTAAATTTTTTTCTGTCTTTAGGTGCACTTGTGCACACACCCATTTACACACACACTCACGCCCTCACATTCACTCACAGGCAGACTCACACCCACTCGTTCACTCCCTCATCCACTCACATCACACAACTCATACCCTTGGCGTTCAAGCCTCAAATGCAGAATTCCTCATGCGATAAGCAAATGCCTGTCACTGCAATTCCTCGTAGACCTCGCCTGTGATGGCCGCGTTCAGCCCTTCCTGGTGTCATCTTCTCCAGGATCTAGGGTTGTCGCCCTGCTGCTCTTGAGAGGAACAGGAAGGCACACGCCTCCTGTCTGGCCCCAACAAGGTCCTGCTAACAGAGCAAGGAAGAGATATTTACCTCCAGTGGCGCAGAAATGGTTTCCTGGGCCCAGCGTGGCTGAGGGGTCAGGACCAAGGGTGGGTGTCTCTCCACCAGGAGATGGGGTACGAGGGCACCAAGGGGAGTGTGGGGACCAGCTTGTCCTCGGAGAGAAGCCATCGTGGACCTTGTTTTCTGGCCCCACTTCTGTATTTCATACTTGTTCAACACTTACTGAGCACCTGCTATATGCCAAGCACTGTCCCGGGCCCTGGGGACTCCAGAACGAGGAACACCCAGCCCTTTCCTACGGGGGACAGGGATCACTCCTCTGCAGTGTGGATGCGTATTCTCATCGGTTTATCCAACAGATTATCTCGTTGAGCACAAGCACCGGGCATCTGGAGGGAGGCATGGAGCTCGTGGGACAGTAGGCAAATGCAGTGGGGAGAAGGAGAAGCCATCCGAAATGGCTTCCTGGAGGAGGGAGCTTTTAAGCCCAGCGCCAGCCAGGACCTTTGTGTTTGTTGTCCACTCTGCCTGAGAAGGGCTTCCCCCGGATCAAAGGACCTCTCCTCCATGCCCTGCTCAAACACCCCTCAATGCCCGACACCCCTGCACTCTCTGACCCCTGCCCCACTTTATTCTCATCACAGTATTTCTTTGTGTATCTATTTATCACTGTGCCCCCTTCCCCCAGGGCAGGACCAGGTCTGCTTGTTCACGGTTCCCAGGCCTGGCACAGTACTTGTCACATCACAGGTGATGGAAAACTACTTGTCCAAGAAATAATCTTGACTCTCAGCTCTAAGTCTCCCTCCTCCAGGAGATCTGAGATTGATCTCACCCCGGTTTTCCCTTCTCTGAGGCTGGCTGTCCTCTATTTGCCAGCCCTGGCTAGATTTTGGAGTGTCCCTCCCCAGTGGGGGACCGCAAACCCTGTCTGTGAGCCCCAAGCCTCTGGTGGAGCTGCTGGGAAGAGGAAGTGGCCTGGGGACTTTGAGGACCTGACTGGCTCTGGAAATCTGGGCTTCTTTCTGATTCCCAGAAATCTGAGTGTGTCCTGACTTGGGTCTGGAAGGGTGGGTAGGCCTTGGATTGGCCGGTGGTGGGGAATAAGGGTGGGGCAATGAGGAGGGCCTGGGAGCTGGGCTGGGGGTCCCTTTGTTCTGAGGGGCTGGCTGTGGAGCCCATGGGGATGTGGCGGCTGCTGGGTGTTCTGTGTGGCAGAGCTCACCCGTGGGAACTGCAGCATCGGCGCCCTGTGCTCTGGGAGTGGAGGGCAGATCCAGAGCAGTGCGTCACCCGCCCCCAGGGCATGAGTCCATCTCCTGAGGCGGCGGCCTGGGGCCAGGAGGGTAGAGGCCTGGCCCACCGTCACAGGGGGGCTTTGTGGTGAACAGTGGTGCCTGGGTTTCGTGACAGCTGTTTCCAGACCTGCACTGCCAGGTGTTTGTGGGGGGCAGTCGGGAGGGGTCTTCCAGCAAAGGGGACAGCCAGGGAAGAAGCCCTGAGGTAGGAATGAAATGGCATTTTCAGACAGTGGCGAGGAGGCCAGTGTGGCTCAGGGGAGTGAACAGAGGGAGGGAGGGGGCGTGGGGAAGAGGCCTGGAGCTGCCGGTCGCACAGGGCTTTTTTTCTCTTGGGAATCCCAGGGGCATTTAATAAAAGGTGCAGCACAATCTCATTGGGGTCTTGAAAAGTGCCCTCTGGCTGGTGGACTTTGGAGGCAGGAGAGGTCCTGGAGACCTGGGGTTAGGGAGGGGCAACTTGGGTATCCTAGACCAGAGGGTGCAGCCACTGATGCCAGGAGCTGGCCATGGGGGGCCTGAGGTGTGCAGGAGAGGAGCTCTGGGCGGCTCTGGGTGGCTCTGGGCTGCTTTTCCTTCAAAAGATTTTTTTTTTTTCTTTTTACTTCAAGAGCTTTTAAACACTACCAGATTTGCTCAATTCTCAGACATAATTTTAAAACTGTATTAAAGGGACTTCCCTGGTGGTCCAGTGGTAAAGAATCTGCCTTCCAATGCAGGGGATGTGGGTTCAATCCCTAGTCAGGGAACTAAGATCCCACACGCCACGGGGCAGCTAAGCCCGTGCGCCACAACTACTGAGCTCGTGCGCCTCAACAAGAGAGCCTGCGTGCTGCAACTACAGAGGCCATGTGCCCTGGAGCCCGGGCGCCACAACTAGAGAGAAGCCCATGTGCTGCAACAAAAGATCCCGCATGCCTCAACAAAGATCCCGCATGCTGCAACTAAGACCCTATGCAGTGATAAATAAATAAATAAATCTCTTAAAAAAGAACTGTATTAAAAAAGCAATTTAAAAAGATTTCAGAAATTGGGATGTCTCACGATTGATGGGTACATTCAATGACCTTTTCCCCTTGGGAAGCTGATATTGCATTGATTGTGTGTATCCTGGGGTAGAAACAGGGCGGGTAAGGCAATCCTGCTGGGGAGGGAGCGCCCCCTCGTGGAGGGAGATCCCCTCACAGACCCAGCCCGCTTTGAAGATGCAGGAGACAGGATTCCTTCGTTGGGAGAGGAGTTGGGCTTCTGGAGGGGATTGAGGGTGGGTGGGGAACCTCTAGCTCTTCTCCTTGGAGCCTTTTGGGGGGTGGGACAGGAAGTGACACTACCTTCCAACTTGCCAGATGTTTTACACACATTTTCTCACAAAGTTCCTACAAGGTAGGTCATCTATCCCCATTTTACAGATGAAAAAACTGAGGCTCAAACAGGGTGATGACTTGCCCAGGGACCCCCAGCCAGGAAATGTCAGAGCTAGGATTCCAACCAGGGATGTCAGGTGTTTCTGCCTCTTCCAGGCTGAGATGCTCAGGATTTGGGAGTGCTGCATTTGGGTGGGGATCCCTTGAACATTGGAGACAGAAAAACTGTGGGAAGATTCCCTGTGACAGGAGACCCCCACCTGTAGCAGGCAAGATCAAAGGCCAGGGTAAGGGGAGTGTTCTGTTGCCTCACAATGCTGTCCAAGCTTTCCAGGGTGCTGGGTGACCTTGAGTAAGTCACTCACTTTCTCTGAGAGAGCATTAATCCCCCTGAGCTCTGGGCTGGGGCATACACCTTATGGTGATGGGCATGTATGGAGGGTTGAAGGGAAGGCTTGGCGGATGGAGATGCTGTCCCATGAGTTCTTTCCCTTTGCAGAGAGGGCAGCAAGGCTCTGAGTTCCAAGGAGTGGCCTCTGATTTGAGGAGTTGAGGGGGAAGCACCCATCCTCTGTGGCCCCTCCAACCTCAATGTTCCCTTCACTCACTCAGTCACAGGAGCCAGTAGAACTGGATGGAAACCTCTTCACCCAACCTTCTCCCAGTCATTACTTCTTAACACACAGCATTAAGGAATATTAAAGTTGACAGGCCATAAATTTTATTTGTTCAAGGGTGAAGTGTGGACAAATAGATGGCATGTGTACTACCTCCCTCCCACCTCTCACCCATTGCAGACATCACTAATGGATCATGCACTTTCTTGCTGAAGTTGGATGTGGCTTCAGAATCCTTTCCTAGGCAGCCACTTCCAACCAATCTCAGTTAACACTTGAGGTTAAACTCAGCCATCCATGCTGTTAATCCCCTGAAAGACCAACTCTGCTCTGAAGCCAGTTCAGGGGTGTCTTCATTTAGAGGAGAGACAGGAAGCCAGTCCACTCAGTCAGTAAACATTCATTAAAAAACACCTTACCACTGTGGGCTACTGGAGCTCTATCCCGCTGGGGCTGAGTAGACATGCCTCATGAGATGTTGTGAAAATTCATTGAGATTGTTGCAGTGCCTGACATAGAAAAGTAATACTTTTTATTGAGTAGTTACTTTGTGCCAGGTGTGACCACATTTAACCCTCACAACCATGCGACTCAGAGAGGTTGAATAACTGGCCTAAGGTCACACAGCTAAAAAGTAGACTCCTAACCAGCCCACTATCCTGCTTCTGCAGTAATAATACTGACTGACATTTACTGACCACTTATTATGTGCAGGTACTGTTCAAAAGACTTTAAACATTCTACAGTCTTTACTTTTTTAATCCTCACAACAATGATAAGAAATGGATACTAATATTATCCCAACCTGCTAGATAAGGAAACTGAGGCACAGAGAGACACAGAGAAGTATCTTGATGGTTAGTGATGGGGCTGGGATTCAAACCCAGGAAGAAGACTGGCTGCAGAGCCTATTTTTCTGTTTTTTCTCCTTTTTAAATAGTCTATGTTTTTGGTCAGCACATTATTTTGGTTCTCTGAAGGTACCTAATGCCCAAATTGTGAGCTATTACTATTATCATCATTGATACTGTAGGTGACAAGCTGGAGGCTCAGAGAGAAAGGGTGTGTTGACTGTAGAGCAGGACACACTAAAAGCAGAACTCAGGTGTGTAGGTGGAACCCGAGCTCATGGCAGTGAAAGCACCGAGTCTTAACCACTGAACCGCCAAGGAATTCCCTCTGTAGGTATTTTTAGCTCCTTATTTTTCAGATGAGGAAACTGAGGCTCAGAGGAGTTCTGTAGGTCTTGTCTGGCTCTCTAAGGTATTAGACTCGCTGTGGGTGAGGGACTAGGGGGCCCCGTAAGGACCCTGGAATCAGTAGTGTCTCAGGGTTGAGTTGGTGCTCGGCGGAATATGGACTCCAGAGCTGCACCAACTGGGGTTCAAATCCCAGCTTCTCTACTCACGCCTAGTGTGACCCCTGGCAAGTGTCTGACTGTCTCAGAGCCTCACTTCCCACATTTATAAAATGGGGATAAGTGGTTGGTGGTTGAATTCCCCGACGGGAGGGGGCGTGGCCTGGCAACAGAGACTCTGGGTTCTCACAGAGGCTGAGGATGGCAGCTGATGTGCGGCAGTACACTCCGTGCCTGCTCAGTGCCCCTGGTGCTAAAGGAGATGGTGTTGGGCATCCCCAGGGAGCTGCCGGAGGAGGGCTGGTCTTTCATGAAGATGTGCACCCTGTGGAGCGGCTGCTGAGTTGGTCCAATGGCTGGTGGTTCCTGCTGCTCATTCTCAAGGTGGTGAGGACTGTGGGGGGCATCCTTGCCCTCCCGCCCGCCTGTTCCTTCTCTCACCATCCCTGTCTCAGTGACTCTTAGGAAGGACTCTGCTGAACTCTTCCCCACTGAGGTGTGAGCGACTGAGAGCAGCACAGACCAGGCACAGGGTTTTAGGCCAAAGGGACATGGTACTAGTGGTGGGATGAACCGCCACTAACAGGGCTGATGCTTCTTTCTCAACAGGCAGAGCTGGTTTTACTCTGGAGCCTGGGGGTCCTCATGGCCCCTCCCCCTGTTCTGCTCCCCACCCCGCAGCTAGAGAAGGCACAGACTTGGGTAACACAGTCTTTCTCGACAGGTTCAGGGACAGGAAATGTGACAAGGCCGGTGACGTCCAAACTGCAGGTGTTGGTTCAGACACGGGGTGCTGGTGGTTCCAAGAGGGTTGATGGAGCAGTGGAGATGGTTGTTAAATCAGCAGGTGACTTGGCAGGTTCAAGGCTGTCAGGAGCTGGGCAGGGCAGCTGGGCCCCGCCAGCCCCAAAGTCTTGGGTATCAAGCTGGTGATGTCACCACAAAGATTGTCCAAGTAAGCCCCCAGGGCCTGGGCGCTCCCTGCATGCAGGAGCTCAGGGCTCTCTCTCTCAGAGACCTGGCCTGTGGTGCCTCAGTTCTCCTGGGTGAGAAACGGCAGCATTCTGCTTCTCCAGAGGCCTTTCCTACTTTTTATCATTCAGATGAGGCCGAAGGGCAGGAGGCAGTGTGCCTATTGTGCAGATGAGGAAACTGAGGCCCAGAGAGGGACTTGGCTGGACCCCATGCTTCCCACTTTCCAACACTTGTCTCTGTCCTGCCTATTTGTGGGTGAGCCACCGCGTTCTCCAGAATGCTGCTGGTGCAACCCTGACCCCAGACTCGGTGACTTGGGGGAAGCCAGGCAGCGCCAGCCCCTGCTCATTTTTAATGGACCTCACACAGCATCAGCACCCCATTGTAGATAAGCACCCTCGTTTGTTCCCGGATTCTGAGAGTCTGAGCCTGTGCTGTCCCTGCCGCCGGGTCGTTCAGGGTGTCAGCACTCTTCCCGTGTGCTTTCACTCATCAGCTTGTGTTTATGGAGCACCTACCGTGTGACAGGTGCTGTGCTGGGTGCTGGGGACACAGCGGGGATAAGACCGCCATGGTGCCTGCCGTCAGGGACCCCACATGGAGCAAATGATGCAGAATAGTAAAAATAATCAAATCACATCGATAGAGCACTAAGTGCTAAAAGCAGGGGGTGGGAAAGGCAATGTTGGGTGGGAGGTGACAGGGAGTTAATTAGGACACACGATCAGGGAAGGACTCTCAGGGAAGGTGACGTCTGAGCAGAGACCTGTAGGACCGAGGAGCCAGCTGGGTGGCCATTTGGGAAAGAGAGTTCCAGGCAGGAGCACAGCTGAGACAACGGCCTTGCGGGGGGCGGGGTGAGGCCAGCGTTTAGGGAGCAGTAAAGTGGCTGGTGCAAGCGAGCTGAGGGAACAGCGGAGGAGAGGAGGTCCGCCTGGCAGACAGGGCCTTGCAGATCATGAAAAGGAGTCTGGAGTTACTCTGAGTGAGACAGGAGCCATCGCAGGGCTGGAGCAGGGAGCAGCATGCTCGGATTGGAGCGGGGCCGGGGCTGGGGAGGAAGCTGCTATGAGCAGCGATGGTGGAGCTGCGTGCAGAGGGCGAGGGGGACGTTCAGGAGGTGAAGGTGGTGCAGGCGCCGATGTGCAGGAGTAGAAGTGTTGGGGAAGGAGGTGTCTTGCTCAGCTCCCCGGTTTTTGTCCTGAGGCCCTGTGCACTGCACATCCCACTGAATTTCCAGGGAGGTGGCTGTCTTCCCCCCATTTTACGGAAGAGAGTAGAGGCTCTCAAGTAGGGGAAGTAACTTGCCCGAGGTCATCCAGCACGGAAGCCAGAGGGGGATTCACACCCAGGCCAGGTTGACCCTTGCATCTGCTCCCCTCTCTTGGGTGCCTCCCTGGTCCTGCCCCGCGCTGGTAGGGTGACCATGTGCCGGTGACTAAATCTCTTCCAGCTGCATCTGGAAAGCTAGGCAGCTCCTCCTGGTGATTCAAAAGATTCAAATAAGAGACAACATTCCCCGTGGGTGGCACTCAATAGACAGTCTAGGGCTGAGGACCCCTCAGGGAGGAGGAGGAAGGAGCCACCTCTAAAACCAGGTTAGAGAATCCAAGGAATCCTGGGCTCTCGTGTAACTCCACCCCCCGCCCCGGCTTGCATACCTCCTGGGACGGGGGCTCAGTCCCTGCAGTGTTGGACTGGTAGAACGTCCTTCCTTGGGTGGCATCCACGTTTACCTCCTGCTCCGGCCCAGCTCTGTCCAGGAGGGTGATGAGGGGAGGCAGTAGGGGTGCCAGACCGTGTTCCCCCAGCTTCTCACAGGGACCACAGGAGGGACCTAGCGCACAGCCACAGACCCCATCACGACCAGCCCTTCCCTTCCCGTACACCCACCAGCAGCAGCTCCAGAGCTAGACAGCCAGGCTCAAATTACCGCTCTGCAGCTCTCGAGCTGCGTGACCACACGAGGCCTCGTCCCGCTCATGTCCTCCAGTTGCACCTCCCTCACAGGGCTGCCAGGAGAAGAGGACATGGAGAGGTACAACGAGTTCCCATCTCCAGGCCCAGCAGGGTGAGCCCTCCACGAAGGGTGCCTATTATTGTCATTTTTATTTCTCAGCCCCCTTGCAAAGCCCAGGGTCTCAAGCGTCCTAGGATGATGCCTGACATATCTGTGCTACTTGGAAGGGCCATCTGGGAACTTCCCTCCTGTTGCAGGGGTACCTTCTGGAGGCAATGCCCTCACTTGGCCACATGGCTGGTTGGTGGCATTGATAGCAGACAGCTGGCAGGTTAAGAAGGGAGGGGTCGCTGGGAGCTCTGCTATTCTGAGCTCTGGGGGGGTGGACAAGGCCTCCCCTTCCTCCTCTTTCCCACTCCAGACCCACTGCCAAAGCTGAGGGGCTCAAAGGACTCAGGGCTGAGTGCTGGGGACAGAATCCTCCTGGAGCCCAGCCCCAGGGAACTGCCCAGGACCAGTGTCTGAGAGCAGAACAGAGCAGGAGGTTCTCTGCCAGTGCAAGGGACAGGAGCAGGTGGTGTCCAGACACCCAGTGTGGAGGGGGTTCTAGGGGCCCCAGAGTCTGGGCCAGCCTTCCAGGCCACCTAGAGATTCCCATAAGCCCTTGGGCCCCATAGTGGAGAAGAAGAGTAGATGGGGTGCTCAAGCTCAGGCTCCCTGACCTTGACCATGACACGTGGTGACCAGCAGCCTCGACCCCTCCTCTCCAGGGCTGAGTCATCCCCAAGAGCCCTGGGAGGGTGAAAGTGGCCTAAAAAACCACTGTGACCACTGTCGGGTTTCCCACTGGCCTAGATGCATGAGGCCTCAGAGCTGGATCTGGTTTGGAGAAATGAAGACTGTGATGCTTCCCTCACTTTGTGTGTGAGGGGTTCATACCCATCATCACAGTTGGCAAGGGCCTTCCACACCAGGAGCTTGGGGGCCTCAGTTTGCCTCTGGCCTCTGAGATGAGGTGAGGACTAGCGTCTCTTGGGCTCACGTGGGGAAATTGAGGCTAGGAAGGTGACTCCCTCCAGGTCACATGCTGAGGGAGCACAGGGTAGGGGTGGAGCCCAGGGCTTTGTCTCATCACTGGGCCAGGGGGCTCTGAGTCACGGAGAAGCCAGGCCCTGCCCGTTGGCCCCAGCCCTACCTGGCCGGGCGTCCAGGGATTAGCGGGATTAGTGAAAATCCTGGGGCTTGAGCTAGGCTTACAGGAGGTGACACTCCGGGTACCACGGAGCAGGGCGGTTTGGTGCTCTGTACCTCTGGTTCTGTCATTGCAGAGCCGACTCCCACCCTGGCCGGCTGCCCACTCCTCTGCTCCGGTCCAGTGGGTGGGCCGGGTGGCGGGCGGGCAGCCAACCTTGTGCATTATGGGACTGGCATGGGGCAGCGGGGAGAGAGGCCCAGGGGCAAACTTTGTTCTCCTGCAGGATGCTGCCCCAGAGATGAGCCCCTTCTGGCCGGAGCAGCCCCCTGCTGTGGGCCTTGGGTGACACTGGATCCCTCTGGGGGCCTGTCTCCTTGTCTGTACAGCAGGGCTGTTCAAGGACACCGTGGATTGCAATGCCCAAGCCAGGGCCTATTGACCTTCAAGGGCAGGGGCTGTGAGGCATGTAGGGGATGCGTCTGGGGCAGGTAAAGGGGGAACCCGTGGTGAATAAGGCAGAGGGCTGAGCTGCATGCAGTGGGGGCTCCTGGTGAAGAACAGGACCCCCCGTGGATGGAGCACCCCCGCTGTGCCCTTCCCTGCAGTCTGTGCGATGGCTCGGTGTCCTGGGGTGGGCGGGGCGGTCAGCCTGCTCCCCAGGGTGCAGCAGGGACAGACCCAGCAATCCTGCTGCCCCTCACACTTCCACAGTTGGTCCACCCAAACCGACTGGAATCTAAAATGACGGTGAGAAGGGTTGGATGGGCGAGCAAGCATTTCGGGCCTGGAAGGGTCTGGGTTGATGTCATAGCTCCACCATGACGCATTGTGACTTTAAGAAGTCACTCCACCTCTCTGTGCCGCAGTCACATGTCTGTGCACTGTTCCCAAGCTACAGATGAAAGATGGACTGTTTAATAAAGGTACTGTATTGTGGCCTCTGGTAGCAATTTAGCTAAAATTAAACTAGATCCCTACCTCACACCAAGCACAAAAATAAATTCCAGATGCATTAAAGAGCTTTCACACATCTAAATCTTGTGTGTGTGCACTAAAGAGCATATATCTATATATCTATAGTGTGTAGGTATGTACATACATTATATGTAAATTAGAAAATTAGTAGAAGAAAGTATATGAATATATTTTTGTAGTCTTGGAACTGGGCAGGACCTTCCTGACAATACATACAACTTAGAAGCTATAAAAGAAAAGACTGATTTAACTTTGGACATAAAATTTTTTTAAAAAATTAACAAAAGACACTTTAAACAAAGTTAAAAGACAAATGACTAGAAGGAAACATGTAGGGCAGTTGGAGGAGTGAGACTGGGAGAGGCATTTGGGGGAGGAAGTAGGGTATCTCTGGGTTCACTTTTCACCAAACTTCAGTATGGTGTGTTAATAACATTCTTGTTAATAACAAGGATGGTTCTCATAAAAACTATGGAAATAATGCCAAGTTGGATATGCATGGCTCCCAGGTCCACTGGTTGCTGGGAGGGGGCAGGGAGTGGCAGGAGGATGAGGTGACCCTTTGAAGCCACCCTAACCATGGAGACCATTAGAGGCAGGCCCTAGGGCCAGGTGCTGGAGGGTTCCCAGGGGCTGGTGAGGAGCCTGCCTGATGGCCAGAGGGGTGGGTTCTGCAGCAGGACAAGGGCCTGTCCGGGGTGCTCTCCCAGGAAATGGTGTATTTCCGATTTATCTGCCCTTCTAATGTCCAGCTGAACCCTTGCCAGCCTCTCCACCTGCCTCCCCCTGCCTGTATGGAGTCCCTCCCTTGCAGGTTCCATCCCTGTGCCCTTTGCGGCTTGAGCAGCCTGCCCCCTTCTAGCACAGCGTCACCCCGTCCCTGAGTACTGGACCTCCTATCACCCGCCTGGGGCCAGAGGTTGACAGTGATCATTTACCTTGGTGATCATTTACCCATCATTTACACAGCACCTACTGTGTGCTATGCTCTGTGCTGAGACCTCCATGGGTGGAACCGTGGTAGATACTCACAGTAGATACTGGCTTTAGCACTTCCGTAAGCTCTTAAGTAAATACTAGAACAGGTGAGACTCAGCTATGACAAAGATTACGCACATAAAGAATGAGTGACTGATTGAGGGAACAGAAACAAAAAAATATTTACATCTGCATTTCTAATCGTATACAGTGATGACATGGAACACGCTATCAGAATTTATAGAGTTTTCTTACAGTGTTTCCAAAGTTTCCCAGAGTTTCTCCTTTACAGGATTTCAGATATTTTATAATTTTTTTTTCAATTTTTAAAATTGTGGTAAAATACATGCAACATAAAGCTTATCATCTTAACCTTTTTAAAGTGTACAGTTCAATGGTATTAAATACATTCATAATATTGTGCAACCATCCATCTTCATAGTTCTTTCCATTTTGTAAAACTGAAATTCTGTACCCATTAAACACTAACTCCCCATTCTCCCCTCCCCCAGCCACTGGCAACCTGTCTACTTTCTGTCTCTAGGAATTTGACTACTCTAAGTATCTTATATAAGTGGAATCATACTGTATTTGTCTTTTTGTGACTGGCTTATTTTATTTAGCATAATGTCCTCAAGGTTCATCCAAGTCATAGCATGTTGTGGAATTTCCTTCTTTTTTAAGACTGAATAATATTCCATTATATGTATAGACCACATTTTGTTTATCCATTCATCTGTTGATGAACACTTGGGTTGCTTCCAGCTGTTGTGAATAATGCTGCTATGAACATGGGTGTACAAATATCTCTTTGAGACCCTGCTTTCAGTTTTTTCGGGTAAATATCCAGAAGCAGGATTGCTGGGTCATGTGGTGATTCTATTTTTAATTTTTCTGTGAACTGCCTTACTGTTTTCCACAGTGGCTGTACATACCTTCCCACTAATAGTGCACAAGGGTTCCGGTTTCTCTACATCCTCATCCACACAGTGTTTCTGGTTTGTTTTTTTGTTTATGTTTTTAAATTTTTATTTATTTATTTATTTATTTATTTATTTTTGGCTGTGTTGGGTCTTCATTTCTGTGGGAGGGCTTTCTCTAGTTGCGGCAAGTGGGGGCCACTCTTCATCGCGGTGCGCGGGCCTCTCACTATCACGGCCTCTCTTGTTGCAGAGCACAGGCTCCAGACGTGCAGGCTCAGTAGTTGTGGCTCATGGACCCATTTGCTCCATGGCATGTGGGATCTTCCCAGACCAGGGCTCAAACCCGTGTTCCCTGCATTGGCAGGCAGACTCTCAACCACTGCGCCACCAGGGAAGCCCTGTTTTTTTTTTTTTGATGATAGCCATCCTAACGGGTGTGAAGTGGTATCTCATTGTAGTTTTGATTTGCATTTCTGTAATGATCAGTGATGCTGAAACACTCTGTGATGCAAGGGTGGGATTTCTCATCTCCCACATCATCTGATACAACAGCCATAATTCTGTCCCCATTGTACAGATGGAGAGACTGAGAGGGCTGGGTCTTGCCCAAGGTCACACTCGGGTCAGGGGCAGAGCTTGACTTGAAGGCAGGAAGCTGAGTCAGGTACGGGCATCAGACTGCCTGGGGTTGAATCCTAGTGCTGCCATTTGCTGGCTGTGACTTCTGGCAAGTCATTTTTTTTTGCTTGGAGACTTCATTGTCCCCATCTGTGAAATGGGGCCTCATGGGGCTGCTGTGAGAGTGCCTGGGTACCCAGCACGTGATTGATAATTGCTAACTGAGCTTCAGACATCAAACCCTAGCCCACCCTCACTTTTTGGGGCCAAAAGACACTCAGACTTGGGCAGGGGCGTGAAGAATAAACTTTAATCTCTCTTGGGGTGGGGCCTCTAGTTAGGCTGCTCTATGGGTGGAGTTACAGAGCCGTGCACACGCACTCGGTATAGGCAGGTGAAGCGTGGGTTCCCCCAGTTGCTCGATATCTTCACCTTGACTGCTCCAAAAGTCCTGGGAGGGTGGTTCTAGAAAAGAGTCACAGACAGGGGGCAGCTTGCCATAGGCCCCCACCTGGCCTGTCCAGAGGAGTGTTTGGGAGAGGAAGGGAACCCTCCATTTCCTCAGGTGGGGAAACTGAGGCTCAGAGAGCAGAGTGTCCCAAAGCCACACAGTAAGTTGCTACTCAGGGGCTGGGATGGAAGGGGATGAGGCCAGCGGACAGATAGACTGTGATGAGGAAGGCGTCCCAGCACAGCACATACGTGCTCCGGGACCCTGGGCAAACCACGCCCTCTCTGGGCTTCAGTTCCCGGTCTGTAAGAGGAAGGGGTAATATCTGCTTCTCAGGGTTGCCGTAAGCATGAAATGAGATCTTGGGGCCAGATGGCTTACTGGCACCTGACACACAGTAGGTGCTCTGTAAGTGCTTCCCCCTCCCCTTTTTGCACCCTCCCCAGAGGGGATGGAGCCCAGTGCAAAAGGGGGCCTTGGCCTGTGAGATCTCACTGGATGGTCTCAACCTCCCAGGGAATTACACCAGGGGAAACTGAGGCCCAGAGAGAAAGGGAATGGCCTGAGATCACACAGAACTTTTGGTTGGGTCAGGATTTGGGTCAGGGTCAGCCTGATTCCCAAGCCTAGACATTCCACTGAGTCTCAGGGCCATTCCAGCAGCCACCCTCTGGTCCTGCTTCTGTCCCCAACTCCCTCCCCTCCAGGCCTCAGCTTCCCCACCTGTGGTTGGACCAGGTGCTGATCATGTGACCTCCCAGTATGGAGACACTAAGTTTGAGGCCAGCAACCCTGGCCTGACGGGCCCCACCTGCTCAACACCTGCTGTCCCTGGAAGGAAGCACAGTGGGAGGGATCCTGGGCAGGTCAGGGAAATGGAAGCAAATAGGTCTCCTCAGAGTCCTACTCTAGGCCCTGGGCAGTAGCTCTATCACTCTGGGCCTCAGTTTCCTCATCTGTCAATGGGTTAGTGACAACTGTGCACTGCCTTGGGCTGCTGGGAGATGAAGTGGGGTCACCTGGGTAAAGCCCTGAACAGGGCTGTGTGTTCATTAGGCGCTCAACATGGGCAGCTTTTCTCAGGTACCTGGAGCTGGAACATCTGAATGGTGTTTTCGGGCTGAAACTGGAACGCCCCCAGGAACACCTCCTCCTTTGGGGAAACTTCCATGCCCTGGAGAGTCAGAACCAAGAAGAAAGTGTCAGGCACAGGTAGGACCTCTAGAGGGTGCTGCCTTCTCCCAGCCGAGACTTGCACACCTCCCAGGATGGGGAGCTCCCTACCTCTTTGGGCACCGTTCCATTGCAGCACAGAGTAATGAGTAGGAAAGAGCACTGGACTGGGGGTCAGAAGGTTAGGGGTCCACTCCTAACTCCGCCATTGACTTGTAGGGTTTGATGCTTCCCTGCCCTTTCTCTGAATCTCCAGTTTTCTTATCCGTAAAATGGGGGCTTAATGGTCTCTGAAGACTAAATTGGCTCTGAAAAGCTTGGGTTGAAATAAAGTACTGTTTACCCCCTTTCCTTGAAGGCTGTGATCTGACCCCGACCCTGGCCATTCCCAGCCTTATGTCCAGCCCCTGCAGGCTGTGGGAATTGTGCAGACAGTTTATCACAGCGCCTGGAATGCTGCCATTATGAGCTGTCCCCTCCCTCAGTTAAGCATCGCTCCCGGCCAGGGCGTGCTCACGTAGATGACGAAGTCCTTGGGGGCAGCGTCCAGGCTGCCTGACAGTGAGATGGTCTTGGGGATGTGCTGCAGTGTCAGGTTGGACAGGTAGACCTTCTGGGCCAGTTGGATGGTCACCTGGCCTCTGCCACCCGAGAAGGCCCAGCAGTTGCCAGGTGTCACGTTGGGCTAGAAGTGCCAGATGCAATGAGGGCTTTGCTGGGTGGGTGGCTGGGTGAGAGCAGGTCCCTCATCCCACCCTGGCTCACCTAGACCTCCGCGGCCCTCCTGGATGAGCCAGATCCTTCCTGTCTACAAAGCTTGGCTCGAGTACCACCAACACCAGGAAGTTTCCCTGACCGTAGGCAGCAAGGATAAGCCTTCCCCTCAGCCCAGCGCAGCGAGGGCAGGGGCCTTCTCGGGGCCCTGAGGGTTCCCTGCCCCTCAAGACTTGAGGGCTGGGGGAGGGGCCCCTTCCAGTGCCAAAGCAGGCTGTCCTTGCCCCTGTGCCTGTCCCCTACTCCTGCCTAGCCCCCCCAGGGGTCCCTGCTGTCTGCACTTGCCTCTTGTCCTTGCCCCCTGACTTCTCCCCAGAGCGCCCCCCCCTTGCCCCATCAGTTGCCCCCTTTCTCTGCCTCTGCACCCCGCTCTCCTGTTCTTACCCCTACCCCTGCCCCAGGCCCCCACCCCCTGCACTCTCACTCCAACCTCTGCCTTCAGTTCCTGCCCCCAGGCCTCTGACCACACCCCTGCCACTCTCCCCAAGTCCTGCCATTCCTCCTGCCTCAAGGATCACGTCCGGGGGCTGCGCATAGTTCCACAGCCGGATCCAGTTCCAGTAAGAGCGAGCCTTGTCGTGGTTGTATGTGGCTGACGTTTGCTCGTAGTCGATGGAGGCCCCTGTATGGGAGGTGATGGTGCAGGGTTGGGGCGGGGAGGGGTGTCTCAGCTGAGCAGCCCTGGCTTCTGCCTGGTGGAGGGGAGACTCACTATGTGCCGGGGGAGCACTTTGGAAGAGTCACTGGTCCTCTCTGGACTTTAGTGTTCTCCTCTGGGAAATGGGAGTAATAATAGTAACAATAATAGTAGTAATGATAGCATCCATTTCATAGGGTTGTCGTGAGGTTAAAAGGAGTTAATACACCAAACTGTTTTTACAGCAGCGCCTGGTGCAAAGTAAGGTGCTTGCTCACTTACGTCAGCCTAGTTACTATAACCTAGTAATTATTGCTATGGCCATTATTATACCCATTTCACAGAGGAAGAAACTCCGGGCCTGAGAGGTTAGACTGATGCCTTCTGACCCTACATCTCCTTGGGCCTGGGGGTGCCTGGGTGAGCTGGTACTGTCTGCACAGGGCAGCTCGCCCTGCCAGCCCACCTCCCCGCCTTCCACGCAGCCCCTCGCAGGGGCACCTTTCACATCGGTTCCCTCAGTCTGGAACGCTTTTCCCTCCTCGCCAGGTCTCAACCCAGCGTCCTCCTTCCCACCCGTCTACTGTAGCCACTGGCCTTATTTTTCCAAGGCACGAATCCCAACTGTAATTGGGCCCGTGGTCAGTCTCCCCAGCCAGGCAGGGACAGATCTGCTGACCCCTGGGTTTGGAGGATGATGGGTGGGGGAGGGGTGGGGAAGGGCCTCCCCACCCCACCTCAGCTGCCATGGGAGAAAACGGAAAACTGTATCAAGGAGACCAGCTGGGAGGCAGAGGTTAGCTCTGAGGACAGACTTCCCAGCAGCAGAGTGTGCCCCAGACCAGAACTGAAATCTACCCTCTGAAGGGTTTCTGAGGAAACTGGACGTGGGCCGATTGGTGGGGCAAGGTGGGGGGGGGGGATGCACTCACCTATCGACTTCAGGGCAAAGTCCGGTTTTTCAATGTAATCTCCTTGGATCATCTTCATTATTTTCTGGGCCATTTTTTGCTGAGAAGGCAGAAAACCCAAGCTGTGCACTGGTGCGTTCTTAACGGATCATGGTCCACAGGCATGTTCACACCAGGTGATGTGTGCCTTCAGGACCCCTCTTGTCCCTACCTGCTTGTCCCTGCCTGTTCCATGCACAGGGCTGCCCGGTGCTATGCTGTGAGGAAGCCCAGGGCCACCCCTATCCCACCCATGGGGTTACTTAGTATTTTCACACCCACCGTGATGGGATATCACACACGCAGGACCAGGAGTCTCAGTGAAGTTAAGGGCAGGGGACCTGGAGTCAGACAGACCTTTCCTGCTAAGAGCCCTTGGGCTATTTACCACCCCCTGAGTCTCGATTTTCTTGTCTGTAAGATGGGATGATAATCGCGTCCACTTCCTACTTTTGCAAGGATTAGAGCTGAGACTCATAAAGCCGCTACTATATGCCAGGACTGTCTTCGGCTTCACATATGGTCACTCTTATGCCCTCACAGCAACCCTAGGAGGTGTGTACCATTATCATCCCCATTTTAAGGAGGAGAATCCTGAGGCACAAAAGGGTAACTTGTCCAGGGTCACACAGCTGTTAAGAGGCAGACCTGGGAACTTTGGTTCCAGAGTTCAGGCTCTTAACCACTATGCTCTGTTGCCAGAGAAAGACTGCAAAGCATTTAGCACACTTGGTGCTCAATAATCACTGGCTATTGTTTTGTTAGACTCTTCACAGCTGTGGCAGATTGTATTTTCTAAAAATGGCTGCAAAAATGTCTCCCGTTCCCCGCTCTTCCTTCAGTGTGGCTTTGACACCCTTCTCATGGAGACGCGGGACTTCAGTTCCCTCCCCATCGGTCTGGATGGGCCTGTGACTATGGCAGGAGTGATGCTGTACGACTTGTGGGCTCAGTCCTAAAAGGTGAACAGCCTGCTTCTTTGGGGACGCTCACTCTTGAAAGCCAGTTGCTGTGTTGTGAGGAAGCCCGTGCCATACGAAGGGACCACCTATGGGTGCTTTAGTCAACAGCCCTGACTTCCCAGCCGACAGCCAGCATCAACCTCCAGACGAGTGAATAAAGATTCCTCTAGATGATTCCAGACCCAGCTATTAGGTCATCCCTAGCCTTCAAGTCTTCCCAGCTGAGGCCCCAGACATCATGAAGCAGTGAAAAACCATCCCCACTGTGTCCTGTCTGAGTTCCTGACCCACAGAATCTCTGAACGTAATAAAATCGTAGTTTTGCACCACTCCGTTTTAGGATGGTTTGTCATGCAGCAGTGGTAACTAGGATAACGGCTAGAGTGTTACAGGGCAGTGATTATTACTCTATTTCGTTGATGTGGAAACTGAGGCACAGAGAGGTAAGAGCTGAGCTCCGAAAGGTAAGAAAAGATATTGCTCATAAAAAGCTATTGCATCAGGGGGCTTCCCTGGTGGCGCAGTGGTTGAGAATCTGCCTGCTAATGCAGGGGACACGGGTTCGAGCCCTGGTCTGGGAAGATCCCACATGCCGCGGAGCAACTGGGCCCGTGAGCCACAACTGCTGAGCCTGCATGTCTGGAGCCTGTGCTCCGCAACAAGAGAGGCTGCGATAGTGAGAGGCCCGCGCACCGCGATGAAGAGTGGCCCCCGCTTGCCACAACTAGAGAAAGCCCTCGCACAGAAACGAAGACCCAACACAGCCAAAAATAAATAAATTAATTAATTAAAAAAAAAAAACTTAAAAAAAAAAAAGCTATTGCATCTATAAAATAAGAATAGGAAAATAAGAATATGAAAAGAAGCACTGAGAGAACAAAGAGAAAACCGTTAACGAATTCAGAATATATTAGCAGAAATGAAAACCTCAGTAGAAGTTTTGGTAGATAAAACTGACAATGTTTTCTCA
Organism: Balaenoptera acutorostrata; assembly: GCF_949987535.1. Taxonomy (NCBI): domain Eukaryota; kingdom Metazoa; phylum Chordata; class Mammalia; order Artiodactyla; family Balaenopteridae; genus Balaenoptera; species Balaenoptera acutorostrata. Next base: position 63,784,470 of record NC_080078.1, read on the forward strand.
ACTGTAGAGCAAAAAGATAAAGAGAGGAAAATGGAGTGAAAAGAAAAACTTCCCAGAGGATTAGTTTAGGAGTTTGACATCCACATAATAAGGAGTTTCAAAAATGAGAATAGAGCAACCAGGGCCTGGGGGAAATCATCAATTTAATCACATGATTAAAGAACATTTCTTTTTTTTTTTAATTGAAGTATAGTTGATTTACATTGTTATGTTAGATTCTGGTGTACAGCAAAATGATTCAGTTATACACATCTATATGTTTTTCAAATTCTTTTCTATTATAGGAAAAGATGTTGAATATAGTTCCCTGTGCTATACAGCAGGATCTTGTTGTTTATCTATTTCATATATAGTAGTGTGTATATGTTAATCCCAAACTCCCCCTCTAATTTATCCCTCCCGCCTTTCCCCTTTGGAAACCATAAGTTTGTTTTCTATGTCTGTAAGTCTGTTTCTGTTTTGCAAATAAGTCCATTTTTATCATATTTTCAATTCCACATATAAGTGATATCATATGATGTTTGTCTTTCTTAAAGAACATTTCTTAGGACTAAAGAACACATGTTTCCAAATTAAAAGAGTTCCAAGTGTGGCCAGCCCATAGGCACACTATTATGACATTTCAGGTATAAGGTAAGATGTGGGGCTTCTAGGTAAGATGTAGTAAGTTACAGAGAACCAATGGTCCCACTAAAAACAACTAGAAAAAGCCAGATAGTTTACTAAATCATATTTTAAAATCATCACTGAGCTATGAAAGAAACAGGAACAGAGGGACTAAAATTCTAGAGAGGGGACAACCACTCTAAAATGTGCTGACATTCTTAAAAAAATCCCTGGGGCATTTGATGATTCTGGCATGGGGAGGATCTGAGTTTAGGTCAGACAAGGGGCTGCTACTGGTAAAAGAGAAAGTAGCAAAGTTTTTAACAGTTACATACAGTGGGTGAGACAAAATTGGAGATTTGAGGAGCCTTGACCATGACCAGTTTCCTCCATTAGATGCTAACTGAACCCCAAGACTATGTAAGAAGATAAAGGGCTACTTTGAAAGCTTCTGAAAGGCAGAATAAAACTTCCTGGTCTCACAAGCCTTAGTAAACCAAGTCCCTCTGAGGAAGGGGACCCCAAAACAAAACAAGCAAGAGGTTAAAGCCTTAGAACAGTGATTCTCCTTATTATGTGCCAGAATCACTGAAGGACTTGTTGAAACATAGATAGTTGGTTCCCATCATCAAAGTATATGATTTGGTAGGTCTGGGTGGGGCCCATTAATTTGAAATTTCTAACATTTTTCCAGTTAATAGGCGGATGCTGCTGGCATAGGGGCCTCACTGTAAGAACTCCTGCCCTAGAAGAAATGCTAAATCAATACTGAGCAGCTACAGCTGTGCTTACCTGAGGGCACTAAACCAATTATGGGTACAATTAGAGGCTGAGAATCCAAGCTTGCCCTGGCAGAGAAGGCTGCCAATGGGGTCAGAGATTTTGTATCCAAAATTGGAAACTCAAAGCCCAGAAATAAATCCACACACCTATGGTCAATTAATCTTTGACAAAGAAGGCGAGAATATATTGATACAATGGAGAAAAGACAGTCTCTTCAGCAAGTGGTGTTGGGAAAGCTGGACAGCTACATGAAATCAATGAAGTTAGAACACACCCTCTCATCATACACAAAAATAAACTCAAAATGGCTAAAAGACTTAAATATAAGACATGACACCATAAAACTCTTAGAAGAGAACATAGGCAAAACATTCTCTGACATAAATCGTACCAATCATTTTTCTTAGGTCAGTCTCCCAAGGCAATAAAAATAAAAGCAAAAATAAACAAATGGAACCTAATCAAACTTATGAGCTTCTGCACAGCAAAGGAAACCATACACAAAATGAAAAGACAACCTACAGACTGGGAGAAAATATTTGCAAATGATGTGACCAACAAGGGCTCAATTTCCAAGGTATACAAACAGCTCATACAACTCAGTAATAAAAAACCAAACAGCCCAATCAAAAATGGGCAGAAGACCTAAGTAGACATTTCTCCAGTGAAGACATACAGGTGGCCAACAGGCACATTGAAAGATGCTCAACATTGCTAATTATTAGAGAAATGCAAATCAAAACAACGAGGGACTACCTCACACCAGTCAGAATGACCATCATTAAAAATTCTACAAATAACAAATGCTGGAGAGGGTGTGGAGAAAAGGGAACCCTCTTACACTGTTGGTGGGAATGTAAATTGGTCCAGCCACTATGGAAAACAGTATGGAGGTTCCTCAAAAAGCTAAAAATAGAGTTGCCATATGATCCTGCAATCCCAATCCTGGACATATGTCCAAACAAAACTATAATTCGAAAAGATACATGCACCCAATGTTCACTGAAGCACTATTTACAATAGCCAAGACATGGAAACAACCTAAATGGCCATCAACAGATGAATAGATAAAGAAGATGTGGTATATATATATATATATATATATATATATATATATATATATAATGGAATACGACTCAGCCATAAAAATGAATGAAATAATGCCATTTGTGGCAACATGGATGGACCTAGAGATGATCATGCCAAAGTGAAGTATGTCAGAAAGAGAAGGACAAATACTATATGACATCACTTATATGTGCAATCTAAAATATGACACGAATGAACTTATTTACAAAACAGAAACAGACTCACAGACATAGAGAACAGACGTGTGGTTGCCACAGGGGAGGGGAGGTGGGGGAGGGATGGACTGAGAGTTTGGGACCAGCAAATGCAAACCATTATATATAGAATGGATAAACAACAAGGTCCTACTGTATAGCACAGGGAACTATAGTCGATATCCTGTGATAAACCATAATGGAGAAGTATGAAAAAGAATGTATATATATGTATAACTGAATCACTTTGCTGTATAGCAGAAATTAACACAATATTGAAAATCAACTATATTTCAATAAAATAAATTTTAAAACATTGGAAACTCAAGAGACCTCAAACACATGGCAGTCTTTCCCATCAAGACATTTGCCAGGACTTCCCTGGTGGTGCAGTGGTTAAGAATCTGTTTGCCAATGCAGGGGACATGGGTTCTATCCTTGGTCCGGAAGATCTCATGTGCCATGGAGCAACTAAGCCCATGCACCACAACTACTGAGCCTGCACTCTAGAGCCCACGAGCCACAACTACTGAGCCCGCACACCACAACTACTGAAGCCCGCAAGCCTAGAGCCCGAGCTTCGCAACAAGAGAAGCCACCACAATGAGAAGCCCGCACACCGCAACGAAGACCCAACAGAGCCAAAAAAAAAAAAAGACATTTACCAATTTTTGAAACTGCATGGGCAGGAGGCTAGAGGGTTAAACTGAAAACCTCTGACTAAGTCCTATAAAAATTGCAATCCAGCAGGGAGATCAGCTCGGTGATTTGTGACCACCTAGGGGGGTGGGATAGGGAGGGTGGGAGGGAGGGAGATGCAAGAGGGAAGAGATATGGGAACATATGTATATGTATAACTGATTCACTTTGTTATAAAGCAGAAACTAACACACCATTGTAAAGCAATTATACTCCAATAAAGATGTTAAAAAAAAAATTGCAGTCCAGGTCTGAACCAGTTCAATGCATGTTTACATAGAAGTGATTAGTATACTTCATCTTCCTTACAAAGAAAAGGGGGAACTCTCCCTGTTTGAAATTATAATTATCTGGAGCATCTAGTTCTTTTGTAAACAATGTCCAGAAAACACTAAAAAATTACCAGACATGAAAAGGCAAGGCCATAAGATTGATACTCCAAAGAAAAAATGGAAAATAGGAGGAGACCATGGATGATCCAGATATTAGATTTAGCAGACAAGGATTTAAAAATAATTGTGACTAGTATGTTAAATAAAATAAAGGAAAAGATGGACAGCATAGATGAAATGATGGAGAATTTCACCATAGAATTAAAATCTATGAAAAAGAATCAAATCTATATTCTAGAACTAAACTATGCAATATATGAAATTAAGAATTTAATGGAAAGGTTTAAGAGTAGATTGGACAGAACAGACTACAGGATTATTAGTGAACCTGAAGAAATATGAAGAAGAAGTATCAAAACTTAAGCACATAGAGAAAAAGAATGAAAAAACAAGCAAACCAGGTAATAATATAGGAATTATGTGGAAAGCACTCTAAAGTTTAGCATAGATGTAATTGGAGTCCCAGGAGAGGAGATAGATAATGGGGTAGAAACAATATTTTAAGAAATAATAGCTAAGAATTTTCCTAAACTATTGAAAAAAAATCAACCCAGATAATCAATAATTTCAGCAATCCCCCAAGCAGATTAAATATAGAACACTGGAGTTAAAAATAATATCCTACAAACTCTCAGGAATGAAAAGAGATCACACTCAAAGGACAAATAATAAGAGTGACATTAAATTTCTCTAAAGCAACAGTATAAAATAGAACACAATAGTGGACGTCTTTCAAAATCCTCAGGGGAAAATTTCCTATCTAGGATTCTATTCCCAGCCAAACTATCAATCAAGTGCAAGGGTAGAGTAAGGGTGTTTTCAAACATGCAAGTTCTTAAAAAATTAATATACCTCTTATTTTGCTCTTTCCCAGGAAATTATTGTGGGATATGCTCCACCAAAACTTGGGATATGAGGAGTGGGGCATCAAACAAAGAGAGGTCAAGTGTTTGGGGGCAGAATGGCCAGCATCTCACCTCATCTGACATGGCTTCCATCTTCTGGAGCTTGGCAATGAGCTGATTCAAGTTACCTCGGAGGTCCTGGATTTCCCCAGCATGATGTCGCACCTTTTCTTGGTACATCCTTATGAGGAAGGAGTGAGAATATGGACTGACCAATTTGTGATGCTGTTACTTTTACCCTCAGTTTCTACCTTTGCCAGTCAGCCCACAAAGAACTAGCTTCATATTTTTCCACTCTCATGGGCCCATCCCTGAACCTACCCAGAAAGTTCTTATCTGTAAAATATTACTCATGCTCTTCCTTCTGCTTGGACTGTCCAACTATCCTTAAACCCAGCTCATTGCTTCTAAATATTTGAGTATTTTGTCTGCATTTAAGGATGCTGCCACCAGGTGGTATCTTGTTGGTTAAAATTTTTTATTTGCTGAGCACTAACTATGGGCCAGGAACTATTCAAGAAAGTTTACACCTTCTTTAATACACATAATTACTAGAACAGGGTGGATGTTATACCTCACTCATAAATGGGGAATAAAAGGCCCAGAGATGTGAAGTGACTTGCATAAGTTCAGCCAGGTAGGAAGTATGGAAGCTGGGATTTAAACCCAGGTTTTCTGGCAGAGCCCACATTCTTAGCCAATACATCTCAGGTCCTGGCTATAGCTCTGGTTTTTAGGTGATAATAGGACTATTTAGCAGATTCTTCTTACCTCAAGCTCTGCAGTGGACTATTTATGCTGTCATCCTGGTGGGGTGTTGAGGAAAGCAAGGGATCTTCTTCAGATGGCCTAATCTGGGTCCAATAGAGTTTCATCCATCTATGCTCCCGCAACCATAACTCCATCCATTCATCCTCTTTCCTATTTATTCTTCCACCCACCGGCCCACCCATCCACCTGCCATCCATTCAAAATCCAATTTACCCTTCTTTTTATTCATCCATCCACATACACTTCCATCCACCCTTTCCCATCCATCTGCTCCTCCATTTATCCAATCTTTCTCATCCATCTACCCTCCTATCCATCTGCCTTACCTTATCCATTGACCCTCTCATCAATCCATGCATGCATGCATCCCTCTACCCTCCCATCTATCTACCATCCCACTCAACTATCCATTCATCCATCCATCCATTTACTCACCCTATCCCATCTGCCCTCCCATCCATCCACTCTCTCATCCATACACTCTTCCATTCATCGATCCATTTTTCCCCTTATCCATTTCCCCCATCCCTACCTCCATTACTTCCATCCCCCATCCATTCACATTCCCATCTGGCCGTCTAGACATCCAGCATTGATCGTGTCCACCTTGTGCCTAGCATTGAGGTGGACATCGCTGGAATGAATCAGACCTGGCTCTGCCTTCAAGGACTCCCAACACAGTTGGGGAAATAGTTATGATTACAAAAAATTGCATTTATGTTTACAGAAAATTGTGGAAGGGGGGAATGTGACTACCTATGTTTAGGTGTTCCTGGAGGAGGTGACGTTTTAGCTGGATCTTGAAGCATATATATGATGAAGTTCATGAGGGGAGAAGAGGAGAGGGAAGGACAGGCCCATCAGATCCCCTTTCTCTCTAGGGCTCTTTGCTGTCCTTAGACAGGGAGCTCTGGCCATTGATTTCCTCCTCCTTCTTCTCCAGGAACCACAAAGCAAATGGTCTCATCTCAATTAAGCAGAAGAACAAACTGCCTTGAGTAGAGAGAGAAATGTGTTCCCCGGCCTCACCGTCCCACTCTAGGTGGGGGCCTTGATAAAGAAGAAATGGGTCACTTCTGGGAATGAGTGACAGGAGAGGCATCCTGGAGGAGGAACTATGCATCTGGTCCTCAAAAGTCACATTTTGGCAGGGGAAATGGGTTCCAGGTGGGTGGCATGGCAAAGGCAGAGATTTGGAGCTGGAATGAGTCAGGAACTGAGTAGGATCCAGATGTGGTAAGAGTGAAAGGAGCTTATGAAGGTGACATTGACTGGCTGGGGTGAAGCCAGTCAGTGGTGGGGCCTGAAGAGAGCACACACTCACCTGCCAGATTTCCACTTTGGACGGCAAGTGCATAGAAAACACCCAGAATCCTGTGGGGATGGGGGAATGAGAATGAGCCATTTAAGATGAAAGGTTAAGAGCTCTGGAGTGAAGCCATCTGGATTCAAATCCCAGCCTTACTAGCACTTGGGAGAAGTTACTTAATCTCTCTACACTTCAGTTTCCTCCTCTGTAAAATGGGAATAGCAGTAATATCCACTTCATGATTGAATGATATCATATATGCAAAGTGTCTCACATAAACCAAATAATGTCTCCTCTCCCTCTCCTGTCTCAATCTTACTGAGGATAATTGGCAAAGAGAAGAAAAGGGGGTGTGGTCTCCCCTGCATTTTATGATCTCTGTGCTGCCTGAAATCTCATCATTCAAGCCATTATTAAAAGCTTGTAAAACTCATTGGTTGTTCATGATAAAACACTCAACAAACCAGGAATAGAATGGAACTTCCTCAGTCTGAAAAAGGCCATTTATGAAAACCCACAGTTAACATCATACTTAATGGTGAAAGACTGGAGGTCTGCTCTTGCCGTTTTTCTTTCTTTCCCTTTCTTTCTTTCTTTCTTTCTTTCTTTCTTTCTTTCTTTCTTTCTTTCTTTCTTTCTTTTCTTTCTTTCTGTCTGTCTGTCTTTCTTTCCTTCTTTCATCTTCCTTCCTTCCTTCCTTCCTTCTTCCTTCCTTTCTTTCTTTCTCTCTCTTTCTTCCTCCCTTCCTCCCTTCCTCCCTCCCTCCCTTCCTTCCTTCCTTCCTTCCTCCCTTTCTTTTGACAGCACCGTGCAGCTTGTGGGATCTTAGTTCCCAGACCAGGGATTGAACCCGGGCCCTGGCAGTGAAACCAACGAGTCCTAACCACTGGACCACCAGGGAATTCCCTGCTCTTGCCATTTCTATTTAAAACTATCCTGGAGATTATAGCCAGGTCAATTAGTCAAGAAAAAGAAATAAAAGGCAGATGACATGATGTTGCATATAGAGATCCTAAAGTATACAAGACTGGGTGTCTTGCCCAGTGTCAGCAGTAACACATGAATTTGGCAAGGTTGCAGGATACAAGATCAGTACACAAAAATCAATTGTACAGTTGATCCTTGACAACAAGGGGTTGAACTGTGGAGTTTACTTACACACAGATTTTTTTCAATAAATATACCATTGGCTCTCCATGTTGGGGGGTTTCACATCTGCAGATTCAACTAACTGCTGATCTAAATTTCCATCTGCATTTGGTCAAATCTGGTGATGCAAAACCTGCAAGTAAGGAGGGCTGACTGTATTCATTGTATCACATGATTTTATATAAGGGATTTGAGCATCTGCAGACTTTGGTATATACAGGGGTTCCTGGAACCAGTCCCCCTGAGGATACTGTATTTCTAAACACTAGCAATGAACAATCTGAAAATGACATTAAGAAAACAATTCCATTTATAAACAGAATGTCAAAGAATAAAATACTTAGGAATAAATTTAACAAAAGAAGTACAAAATTTGCACTCTGAAAACTACAAAACATCATTGAAAGAATTAAAGGAGGCATAGTTATTCATCAATAATGGAAAGACAGCCCAATGTTTGTGGATTGGAAGACTTAACATTGTTCAGGTGACACTACTCCCCAGATTCATGTGTGGATCAATGCAATCCCTATCAAAATCCCAATGACCTCTTTTGTAGAAATGGAAAAGTTGATCCTAAAATTCATATTGTAATGTAAGGGACCCATAGTAGCCAAAACAATCTTAAAAAGAACAAAGTTAGAGGACTTGCACTTCTACATTTCAAAACTTACTGTAAAGCAACCAATCCAGGGTAGTACTAGCAAACAGATAGACATATATGTCAATAGCATAGACTTGAGAGTACAGAAATAAACCCTCATATTTATGGTCAATTGATTTTCAGTAAGGGTACCAGACAATTTAATGGGGAAAATAATAGTCTTTGCAATAAATGGTGCTGGAACAACTGTATATCTACATTCAAAAGAATAAGGTTGGACCCTTACCTCACACCATATACAAAAATTAACTAAAAAAATGAACCATGGACCTAAATGTAAGGGCTAAAACTATAAAAATTTTAGAAGAAAACATGGGAGTAAATCCTCATCACTTTGGGCTAGCCAATGGTTTCTTAGATATGACACCAAAAGCAAATATCACAAAAGAAAACACAGATAAATTGGACTTAATCAAAATTTACAATTGGCCTTAATCAAAGGACTTTATCAAGAAAGACAACCCACAGAATAAGAGAAAATATTTGCAAATCATATATCTGATAAGGGACTTGAATCCTGACTATATAAGAAATTTTTAGAACTCAATAATAAAAAGTCAAATAATCCAATTTAAAAATGGGCAAAGATCTGAATAGACCTTTCTCCAAAGATGATATACAAATGGCCAATAAGCACAAGGAAAGATGCTTAACATCATTAGTCATTAGGGACATGAAATAAAAACCATAATGAGATATCACTTCACATGACCTAGCATGGCTGATAAAAGACAGACAATAATGATTGGAAGGGAGATCGGCTCAATGCTTTGTGTCCACTTAGAGGAGTGGGATAGGGAGGGTGGGAGGGAGACGCAAGAGGAAGGAGATATGGGGATGTATGTATATGTACTGCTGATTCACTTTGTTATACAACAGAAACTAACACACCATTGTAAAGCAATTATACTCCAATAAAGATGTTAAAAAAAAATGATTGGAACCCTCACACATTGCTGGTGGGAATGTAAATGGTGCAGCCATTTGGAAGAGAAGTTTGGCAATTCCTCAGATAGAGTAATCCAGCAATTCTACACCTAGGTATATACCCAATAAAATTGAAAACACGTGTCCATGCAAAAATATTACAGGAATCTTCATAGCAACTTTATTAATAACAGCTAAAAAGTAGAAACAACCCTAATATCTATCAGTTGATGGATGGATAAACAAAATGTGGCTTACCCATACAATGGATTTTCAGCCATAAAAAGGAATGAAATGTTTACGTATGCTACAAAATGGATGAACTTTGAAAACACTGTAAGTGAAAGGAACCAAAAGACAACATATTGTATGATTCTATTTATATGAAATGTCCAGAGTAGGCAAATCCATAGAGTCAGAAAATAGATTAGTGGTTGCCTAGGTCGAAGGGGAGGGGACATGGGGAATGACTGCCAGGGACTGGGAAGTTTCTTTCGGGGGCAGTGAAAATACTGGAATTTGTTAGTAGTGATGGGTGCACTACTTTGTGAATATACTAAAAACTGCTGTATTATACATTTAAAAATGGGGTGATTTATGGTATGTCAAGTACGCCTTAATAAAGCTATTTAAAAGAATTTTATCTGTTGGGTTATGTTGCCTAGGAATTTTTAATTTCCTAGGAAATTCTGCCCCGGCTCCAAACCCCGTGGTGCCCTTAAGTGGAAGGAGGAGATTCCTTCGCTTGAAAAAGCAAAGCTGTGATGCGGAGGTGGTGGTGGTGTCTGGTAGGAAGCCATAGAGACCCAGAGAGACAGAGAGAGAGAGAGAAATAATTATCATAACATGGTCTGGGGAGAGCTTTACAGTTTTCATAGTTTTTCTTAGCTTTCAAAAAATTTTCTTAGTCATTGTTTCATTTAATCTTCCGAGCAACACTGATTAGACAGATGAGGAAACTGAGGCTCCTAGAGGGGCAGTGTCTGACCCAGTGTCACATAATCAGTGCCAGAGCCCTCACTCTTTCCCTTCCCAGGATGGGCAAGAGCCCAGGGATACCTCCACCTGGGATGGGGCAGGGCTCTGGACACGTACCCAAAACACAGAGGATCAGAACACCTGTCTTTTCCATGAGCTTGTGGAGGAACAGCTTGCATCTGGAAGACAGAGAAGCAGTGGTCAAGGCGAGGTAGGGCTTTGCACAGCCTAGTAAGTCTTAGCCTGGCTCTTGCCCCGTTCCCACCCCAAGAGACAGGTTCCTTCCTGGGCAATGACACTCTCTCCCTAATGCTGGCCGTATTCTTTGGCTCCACAGCATTTCCGAGGAAAGAAAGCTCTTACCTCAGTGTCTGGGGCCATCAGAGATCAACTCACAGTGGTCACCCATGTCCTTCTCACTCCCTCTCTCCATCTATATCCTGTTTGTCCCCTCCCTTCTTCTCTCCCGGGAAATGCACCCTTCAGGGTTTCGTTCAAATGTCCCCTCTGCCTACAACCTCCAGAGTCAACACTCCCAGCTTGGCACTCTTTTTGGTGTCTGCCTGCCCCACCCAACTGGGAGCTCATGAGTGACGGAGGCCAGGTTGGGCCCAGAGTAGGCATTAAGGAAGCGTTTAGGATATAAACTTTAAATGAATGAATGAGGTGGAAAACTCTTGCAGGAATTTAGAGGCATTTGCATGGGCAGGGAACAGAAAGGGAAAGAATGGGACAGGCGTTGCAGGCAGGAAGAACAGCCTGTACAAAGGTATGGAGGTGGGAAGAGGAACAGTGGGTCCAGGGAGTGAGAATCCTAGCCTTGCTGGCCCAATGGATCCACAGCAGAAAGCAGGATAAGAGGAGCTTGGAAAGAAAGGGTGGGACAAGATTTCAGAGGGCTACAGGCTGAGGTGCTGGAGAGATGGGAAGCCACACTGGGGTCTGGGGTGAGGCGATCCAATAAAAACCAGGTTTGAGATAGCTTATCTGAGGGGAGGTCCAAACCAGTGATGGGGCTGCCATGGTCACCAGTGCACGGTTCCAGTCCCCATAACCCTCCCCTCACCTGCCCTGCTCACCTGCAGGTGTTGAACAGAACCTGGTGGGCCTGAGTCCTCAGGAAGCAAGCCAGGCAGGTGATCCAGGCTGTGGAGAAGACAGGAGAGCAGTGAGTAGCTGCACCCTCATTCTTATCCTGCAACAACTCACAGGGGCGAGACCCTCTTGTTTGGAGACTCTCTCAATTTGCTATTCGAGCCCAGGACAGTCCTTTGCTCTACTTATGGGTAAGCACCAGCTTGGAGTGAGTACTGGAACTACAGTAAACCCACTAGCAACCGGCGGTTAATAAACACTTAAAAGTGACTCAGGCACATGAAAAGTCTGAGATGTCCTTGCTAATGTCCATTCCCAGACACTGAGAGCTTCTCAGTAGAAGAGTCCTTGTCTGGTTCATCCCCGGGTGCCTAGCATTGCCCCGCATTGGGGAGCTAGGCAAAACAGTAGGGGTTCAGGATGGATGAATAGGTGGAAGGATGCATGGATAAATGGAAGAATGGGTAAGAGAATGGCTTGGAAGATAGATGAATAGGAAGATGAATAAGAGGATGGGAGAATGAGAGGGGCGTTAGAAGGATGGATGGGTTGATGACTGGACGGATGTGAATATTAACAAATAAAGGTATGGGTGAATTGATGGCTGACTCAGTGAATGGATTGGAGGGATGGATGAACTAATGGGATACATGGATATTCCAAAAGGTGGATACGTGAACAGATGGTTGGGTAAATGACTGAGTGGATGAATAGTGGAAGTGTGGCTGGATGAACATAGAAGACTGATCTTTAGGGTGTGGTCAGAACCATGTCCTTGAAGTGAGGGTGAGTTGCATCGAACCATTCCCATGACCTCAGGGACCAGCCTGGTGGCAGAGTAGAAGAGGGCTGGCAGTTAGCTTCTCCTCCAAACAGCAAGTCTCTCTCCTAGTCCCTTTCTCCAACCGCCAAAGAGATCCTCGCTGGAATGACACCCCTGACACCTCTGAAGGGAAGACCTCCAGAGCTCAACCTGCGGCCCGCCTTGAGGCTGGGCCCTCTTCCCAGGCCCATGTTGATGGCCAAGGCAGCTCTTCAGTGTATACGTACACATACATCCCAGCATGCACTGGGTCAGGCCTGAGGCAATGATGTGGATAGGCAACAGGAAGGCATCACCTGCAGAGAGCACAGGGCTGTCATGTCACTGCCAGCCTCTGGGACATGGTGCCTGCAGACACCAGGGGAGCATCCCTGCCCCCTGCCCTGCCCCGCCCCTTGCTGGGTGACCCTGGGTTGTCCATTTGACATCTTTGAGCCTCAGCCCCTCACTGCCCACAAAGACCCTGGGATCCCCTCTCCCCTGCCTTCTCACTCGTATTTGACAAAGGCTCCTCTGTCATCCTGCAGATGTTCCGGCCTCGTTGGATGATCCTGGCAACAACAAGATTCACAATTGCATTTTACAACTTACGAGAAGCGTGGTGTCCCCATTTTCCAGATGGAGAAACTGAATTGCAGAAAAGTTTGCTCAAGACCACAGGGCTGCGAATCAGGGAGAGACCCAGGTCTGGCTGACTCCCGATGCAGGTCTCTTTAGAGGAAAGGACTCAGTTTGCTGTGGCAGTCTTCCAAAAGCCACTCCCTCCTCTTACTGGCAGAAGGCTGATATTGGTCCTTTGTCCCCTTCTCCCCCGAGTGATTTAGATGGTCCTGATTGGTCTCAGCCTGTTGTATTCCCAGTCCCCTTGCTGTTGGCACAAGGATGGGGAAGTCTGCAGGGGTGAGGTGTGGGGGTGGATACAGGGGTCTGGGACTTGGGGGAAAAGTTTTCTCATTGCTAAGCTGAGACCTACAGGATGCAATACCCACTCTCCTTCCACCCTATATGGCCATGCTTCTGTGTGACCCCTGGTACAGTGGTAGCCATCTTGTGACCATGAGAGGAGGCCAAAAGGGAGAGCAAAAAGATGGCAGGAGGGACTTCCCTGGTGGCGCAGTGGTTAAGAATCCGCCTGCTAATGCAAGAGACATGAGTTTGAGCCCTGGTCCGGAAAGATCCCACGTGCCACGGAGCAACTAAGCCCATGCGCCACAACTACTGAGCCTGCACTCTAGAGCCCGCGGAGCCACAACTACTGAGCCCACGGGCCACAACTACTGAAGCCTGCGCACCTAGAGCTTGTGCTCCACAACAAGAGAAGCCACAGCAATGAGAAGCCCAGGCACCGCAACAAAGAGTAGCCTCCACTTGCCGCAACTAGAGAAAGCCCGCGCGAAGCAAAGAAGACCCAACGCAGCCAAAAATAAATAAATAAATAAATAAATAAATAAATAAACTTAAAAAAATAAAGATGGCAGGAACCTGCGTCTTGGCTGGCACTGCAGAGCCTCAGAATTAATGTTCTCTGGAGCCACCCATATCCTGGGACCTTTGAATATGTGAGATAAATTTTCTTTATTCCTTTAAAATTTTTTAATTGAAATATAGTTGCACAATATTGTATAAGTTACAGGTGTACAATGCAGTGATTCACAATTTTTAAAGGTTATAGTCCATTTATAGTTATTGTAAAATATTAGCTATATTCCCTGTGTTGAACGTTTTTCTTTCTTTTCTTCTTTTAAAATTTTTATTGGAGTGTAGTTGCTTTACAATGTTGTGTTAGTTTCTACTGTACAGCAAAGTGAATCAGCTATACGTATACATATTTTCTTTATTTCTTAAGGTAATGCTCTCCAAACATCATTTTTTATTATACTCCCAATGTTTTATATATATATATATATATATATATATAGCTATACATATATATATATATATATCTACAAGTGTGCTGATATATTATTTGTCCTTTCAAATGTACAAGCTTTATTTATACCTTCCTGAGGAATATAAATTAAAAGAGGATGAGCTAAAGGAAAATACATACTGAAGTTCTAATAATTTTTCCCCTTACCCCAGTGAACTCTTTTGTATACCCTCTTGGGATATACACCTGTTCTGGGGGCCCAGAGGAAGGCATCATTTTGAGTTGGAATTTCCATCACCTGCAGCCAGAGGTCTCCTACAGATAAAGATGGCAGAGATGTGTGTTTTCTCATTTACTATCTGTGTCCCTCACGTGAGCTCCACAGGGGCAGGGAGCACACCCGTCTGGTGCAACGCCGTGCTCCCAGCACTGTGCCCAGTGCCTGGCACACAGCAGGTGCTCAGTAAACACGTGCTGAAAGGATAACCACTCCACCACTTCCTGGCCGGGAGACTTTAAGAAAGCCACCATCCAATCTCTCTGACCTCAGGTGCTGCATCTGTAGGCGCAGCTGGTAATGCCCGCTGGCTTCCAAGAAAAGGCTGAGGGGCAGCATTTTGTAAACTGTCAAGGGCTGGGCAGAGGGAGGGGATGCTGTCCTCACCTCCTGGGTCTGACCTCCCTGGGAACGTGGACCACATTTTCGGGTGGGTCACACGAGTCCCCAGGGTTCCTTGAGGACCGGGGCATCGATGTCCTTCTCTAGGACGGGGAATTGGTGGCAGGGCTCTCTGGGAGTCGGTGAGGAGGAAGTGGCCACTTCTGCTGCCACCTCCTAGTGTTCCCTGGAAGGTGCCATGTAGAATCTTCCCTGGGTCAAGGGGAGCTGTTGGCACTGTGACCTCACAGAGCAGGTGGGGATGGTCAGCCCAGTCTCTAGCTTGGCTCTGGAACTTCCCCTGGGAGGAACCCATTCTGACCAACTTTCCACTTTAAAGATGGAGAAATTGAGGTCTCAAGAAAGGAAGGGCCATGCCAGGGACTCAGGGGCTGGACAGGGGAGAGACCTGGTATGCCAATATCCAGGCCATGCTTTTTCTTGCTCCCAGGCCCCTTTCTGCCCCAAGCTTCCCACATTCTTAGGCTGTACACGAATTTATTCTGTAATGCCGAGCTTCTCCCTGGTGTTTTGTATTTTACATAGTACAAAACGATGTTTATGTGTTGTTGTCTTAATAAAGTTCTACTTTTTACTGGTGAAAAAAAAAGCAAACAGAAGGGGAATGTCTGGCTGTGGTTTTTTGGTCAGTCCTGCCTGTGAAGAGCCTATTTGGATTGTGGAGCTAAAAATGAATTCACTTCTGCCCCCCTGGTGGCCGTTGCTCAAATTGCAGGCTAAGTACCTGTGGTAAATAGAGTAACTGTCCTCCAAAAAGGCTCACATACTAAAACCTGAACATGTAAATATTTTAGGTTACATAAGGGGAACTGAAGCTTGCGGATGAGATTAAGGTTGCTAATCAGCTAACCTTGACATGGGAGAATATCCTAGATTATCCAGGTGGGCCCAGGGTAATGATAGGGGTCCTTATAAGTGTAAGAGGGAGGCAGAAGAGGAGAGAGATGACAGCATAAGGAGCCTAACTTGCTGGTTCTGAAGATGGAGGAAGGAACCATGAGCCAAGAAATGAAGGCCAGGAAGTGGATTCTCTTCTAGAGTTTCTAGAAAGGAACAAAACCCTGCCAATACCTTGATTTTAGCCCAGGGAGACCCATTTTGGACTTCTGACATCCAAAACTGTTAAGGTAATAAATTTGTGTTTTAAGTCACTAAGTTTGTGGTAATTTGTTATAGCAGCAATAGGAAACTAAGACAGTGCCCTGAAGAATATTTGGTGAAGGGGAAGCCCTGAAATGCTGCCACTGTCATTGTTACAAGGGCCTTTCATTGGTGCATTCATTTATTCATCGAACAAGTATTTATTAGGCACCTGCTATTTGTTAAGCACAAGGGTGAGCAGAAGCAGCTCCTATTCTCGGGGTGGAGGGTAAAGTGGCTGCAGAATAGCCTGCACATAGCGGGTGCTCATGGAACAGTGCTTGTCATTGATGGTTGGGAGGAGGGGCTGGTGAGAATCTCTCTCCTTTGTTCCTACTGGCTGTCACCCAATGTCCCCTGGTGCTTGAAATGTGGAGGAAGAGGAAGTGTTCATGCAGAGAGCAAACATTGAGAGTGGCTTTGGTCAATATTTGTGCTGCTTTCCGCTGAGTCTGCTGTTTGCCTCGGCTACAGCGAAGACCAGGAGGGCTGGTCTTATGCATCAGTGGATAAACTGAGGCCAGAAGAAGGATATTAGGGAGCATGCAGCTGGCTCTGCTCATTCCTTTTTGCCTAAAGAATGGGGCAGGGGAGCATGGGCTAGGAGGCAGGGCTGGTCCAGGGGAACTCTGGTCTCTAAGGGGAGGGCCTGCTGGTTTCTGTACTTCCTGTCAGCTCTGTGGGCACTAGTGGGAACCCAGCACGGGTGGGCCTGGACTCTGGGCCTGGTATATGGGCTGGTGTGGAATCAGTGGGAGCCACGGAGGGCTCTGGAGGGAGGACCTGGGGCCCCTTGTGTCTGTACCCCAGGTGAGCCATGCAGAGGAATGGAGGGGTCTTCCCTGTAGTTCTGCCATCACCTACTGCGCACACCTGTATGTACACACACAAACACATATGCATACCCCGAATGTCAGGAACCAGTCCACTATATACACATATACATACACGTACAGACCCACAGACACACTCAGTATACTAAGCCCACTTAAACATATTGTACACAAAACTCCCCACACCTGCACTCATGTAAACAGGCATGTGACACCATAAACTAAGATGGCAACACGTCCATTTCATGTGCACACCCACACACAAACACACAGTTTCCTCTGATGCCAGTAATTATGACCTAGTACACGTGTGTATGCATGACTACGCACACACAACCACACACACATATAAGGACGCATATACCCCTCAGACGCTCATGTATAGACAAACCCATTCAGGGGCACACACAGTTCCTTGGGCCCCGTATAGCCAAGGCGGAGGCTGGAGTTTGTAAGGCGGAAAGAGCAGATGGGCTCAGCCCTCTGTGAGTGGGATGTGCATTTGGAGAGAGGCTGAGTGTTAAGTAGCAGCACTGGGTCCTCCACACCCTCTCGTCTGCCGCCCTTTGAGTTCGGGTTCCACGTTTGATGAGGGCGAAGTACGTGACCAGGAACAGGGCTCAGTCGGTTGGGGCTCAGGTAGCCTCCTGCGCCTCCTAGAAGAGCTGGGTTTCCGCGTGGAGGCGCAGGTGCAGAGGTCAGTCATCCCCCTGGCTTTGGGCATCCCTTTCCTCCTGGGCCTGGCCCAGGGGCAAAGAGGGGGCCTCCCGGGGGCAGCCTTCCTTCTAGAGATCTGTTGATCTTTGAGGCCCCAAAGCTGCCCGGCCCCAGGGTCTTGCAGTGGTTGGCAGCGGGCTTGCTACGTGGACGTGGCAGCCCCCCCGCACACGTGGGATCACACACTTTGGCAAAGGCCATGTTTGCAGGGAAAACACTTGCAACCACAAGCAAACCTGCCCCTCCTTGGATACCCCCCCAGTGGGCCCTGTGTACCGGGGAGCCTCATAAAGCAGTTTCCGCACCTGCCCCGGGCCGCGGAGGGCTTGGCTGGGACTGAGAATCCACCTACCCCGGGAACTGCCTGAGGTAGGAACGGAGATGGGGCTGGCACTCCTCCAGGAAGGAGCCTTGACTTTTCCATCTGTTCAGTGGGGATGCTACTTCCAAAAGCCTTCTGCAGAAGGGTGCATCCCTGGTCTTGCTGTGGGACACTGGGCAAGTGCCGCCTCACTGGGCCTTAGTTACCCATCTGAGCAGTGGCCCCCCGGTCCCGCCTGACTCCCTCTCCCCAAGTCCACCCAGCTGGGCTGGGTCGGGAGGGGCCGGGGGCCATGGGAGAGGCCTACACTTAGGACATACCTCATTTGGCACAGGATGAATGAGGATAGGAACCACCCTGGGTCCTCCTCTGGCTGGGTTCAGACAACTGGGCACCAGGCTGGGTTGGATTCCTGGCATCAGACGACACAGGCCTGGGTCTTGGGGTGCTGGGCCTGGGCTCCCTCCTTGGGACAGGAAGCTGCCCTCAGTCTCCACATCTGGGAGTCTCTCCATCCTCCTTTGGCACAACTTGGGTCCTGCACTGGGTCCTAGTTTGCTGTGTGGCCCTAGGCAAGGCCATGTCTTCTCTGGGCCTTGGGGGCCGTTTCCAGACCAGATGTCCCCGTGGTTCCTGATGAAGCAGGCTGGGAAGGGGATTCTTCCCCGTGCAGAGATGCAAAAACTGACGTGTGGCGGGTCGTGAGCAGGGCTGGGATCGCCACTCACGGTTTGTGACGTCCTGGCTGGGGTAGGTTTAAGCCGCCCAGGGTGGGACAGCTCTGGACAAGTTCCCTGATGCTTGTCCCCACCCCAGCACACAGATCCTGGGGGGCAGGGGCCAGGGCCGCCATGGCTCAGGCACGTGGGCTGGGCCTGCTGTTGGCGTTGCTGTTGCCCATGGTCGGTGCCTCCAGGCCGGACACCGTGGTCAGACTCAACAAGGAAGTGCTGAGCTACGGTAAGAGACGTGCCGCCAGGCTGTCCTGCGTGTGTCTCTGCATGAGCATGTGCTTGTGAGCCCATGTCTGTGCGTGTGTGTACGATCCTAAGTGTACGCGTGCATCGATGAGCTCAAAGCCCCACAGGGACCTGGATTTTCTCTCTTCTGCCGCTGCGTCCCTGGCCCCCAGACAGTGCTGCTCAACAAGTATTTATTAATGGATAAATAAGTGAATGCGTGAGTGGGAGTTACATGCCATGCCCGGTGTGCACATGTGCTCCTGTGCCCAAGTGATGTGAGGATGGGTCGGTGTGAGGGGCTCCTTTTGCTTGTGTGCGTCTGGTATGAGTTTGAAAATCCATGGAGATGTGCCCACGTGTGTTGGGGAGGGTGCCTAACCGCTGTCCTGTGTGCAAGGGCCACAGGGCAGGCCTGAACGTGTGTACCGCTGTGGCTGTGCACCCTGGGTGTATGTATGCCTGGGGGCCTGCATGCGCATGCGTGCTGGGGAGAAGCACATCTAGCGCAGCTGGGCTCACAGTGAGAACCAGCCCCTCTCTGGGCCCTTTTTGGGAGAGGCCTGTGTCCTATGTCTCTGTTCTCTCCTTCCAAGTCCTATCCAGTCCTAGGGCAGAGGGCAAAATGAGGACATCTAGACCCAGGAAGGGACAAAAGCTGCCCACCAGCTGTCCCTGGGGAGGCTTTTGGGATCCCACCAACGCTGGGTCAGCGGTGAGAGATCAGAAGCTCTTTTCCCCAAGGCCAGACCAAACTCAGATAACAATGTGAGAAACTCAGGTCAGACAGTGGAGGGGACTTTCAGGGGTCCCAGGCCACAAAGCAGCGAGGCAGTGGCTCAAGGAAGCTGCAGGGGCCCCATGGGGCACACACAGCCTTCCGGAACCTTGCATCCGGGCACATGGGCAGACAGTGAAAGGGGTCAGTGATCCGTGTTAGAGTGGCACATGGATGACTGCAGGCAGGGAAGGAGGCCTGCTGCCCTCCCCTGGGTCCCTCCCTCTGCTGTGCTGTGTGAGCCTCCTTTGTCCCCAGACAGCCCTCCCGGGTGCACCTGCCTGTTTGTTCTCAGCGGAAACAAACTGCCGAGAACACACTGCACACACCTCTTCCATGGCCGGGCTGGTGGCTTTTTACTCCCGTCCCATCCCGCAAGCCCCAGGGTTCAAGCCCGTGTCAGGGGAGCACTGTGGATGGAGTCCAGAGGCCTGGGTGTGAATCTCAGCTCAGCCGCAGACGGTCAGGCAGGAGACGTTCAGGTCTCCTCGGGAGCATGGAGACCACCACCTTTATGCTCTAGGGTCTGCGGAAACTGAGACCCAGAGGGGCACAGGGACTCCCCAGGTCCCACGGCGAGTCTGAGGGAAGTTCGGGCCTCTGGGCTCCTCCTTTGATGCTCCCTTCCTGCACCACAACCTCTCATTTTAATTCTGCTCGTGTTTAATTGTTTAGTTAGCGCCTCTGTCAGCCCAGCAGCCCAGGTACGGGAGGAAGTCCAGGGCCTTGAGGGCCGGGGGCCTTGGCCCAGATCTGACTTCTCCTGGCCAGGGTGCTCAGCACTCAGAAAACTGGGTCTAATATTGTACTGACGTCATAGAATTTTGAGGAAAACTAAAGCCCTCAGAACAGTGCCTGGCACAGAAGAGCACTGTAGAAGTGCTAGCCATTATTACTGCAAAAAACAAATAGCCGTGGGCGCTAACATTTCCTGTGAACTGAGTCAGTCTTTACAAGGACCCCATGTGACAGGCACCATTCTAGTCATTGCAGATGAATAGGGGGGGACATGAGGCACAGGGCAGCCACACAGAGAGTGAGTGGCAGAGCTGGGGTTTGCACCCAGAATCTGGGGACTCCAGAGCCCTCAGCCTCCAGGTGAGGCGGTCCCCACCCCATCCCCGCAGGACGGGGAAATGCTCCTTCTGCCTGGGGGCTTGTGGCGGCTCCCGGGGAGGTGGGGTCTGATCCGGTCCTTGCAAAAGGGCACAGGGTGTTACTGTTTTCGAGGAGAGGGTAGACACGTAGGATTTGGAGAGGCAGAAGTGAGAGAGGCGGAAAGGCACGTCTGGAGGGGCCTGGTGGGGTCGTGCACCCAAGGTGGGCACATGGGGAGCCAAGTGGCCCCTCATGCGCCCATGGACAAGGCCACCCCTTCCAATCTCTGAGTTCTCTCTGCCCAAGGTGTGGGGCGGATGGTGGGCAGTGTGGTCTCTCTCGGTGGCTCCTGAGGACAACCTGACCTCACCCTGCTCTGGCCCCTCAGTGGCTGAAGCCGGGAAAGCTCCTCTCCAGCGCGCCCTGCAGGTCACTGTTCCGCATTTCCAGGACTGGAGTGGAGGGGTGCTCCAGCCCACCAGGTGAGTGCTTCCCTCCCCAGGTTAGATACTCCCACCTGCCGGCTGAATGGAGGATTTACGAGATGGGACCAGGCATGGGGACCTGGTGCCTCTTAATTAGTAGATTTCTACACCCAGGGGCCAAGACTGTGGCTTCTGGGTCCCCAGGGCTGGCAAGACCCTTGGCTACTTCCTCCAAAAGCCAGACACTGAATCTGGACACAGATCTGAGCCTAATTTACCCCTACAGCCCCCTGTAATGCAGAGAGGCTCAAAGGCAGAGGTAGGTGGGGGCACCTCAAACTCAGACACTTTTAGGGGCTGGGCTAATTGCGGGAACGCAGACTCATTATAGCCAGGACTCTGGATTTCCAAGAGAATCCATATATACATATGTGTGTGTGTGTATATATATTATATATGTATAAGAACTCATATATGTATATATGAATAATATGTTCTTATAAAAAGCCATATATATGTTTTGACTCTTGCTAGCAATAATGTTATTTCTTCATCATTGTGATCATCATCATCAACAACAAACATGCAGTTTCTTCCTTCTTCAGACGTAGCATTGTAAAATGGGTGCTACAATCTGCCTATGGTACAAAGTTTATAAATGCAATACACCGATACAAAGTTGAAGCCATTAAAAAGAGCTTAATAACAACTTCTTGGAGATAATTAAATCTGATCCGGGGTGTTGATGGACTCTGTGAAGAGATTTAGAAACAACAGACAAACTGAAACATTTAGTAAACGATTTATTACTTGGGAAGGAGTGAAAGCAGAACTTTTCATGTGCTGCTGAAGGGTTTTCTCAGTTGCTCCAACCTGACTTTCTTTCTGCTATGATCTTTAAATAGTGCAAAGCATCGTGAGCTGCATCACTCTGTGCATTGTCATAGGAGATCCCAGAACCATATCTGTATATTTAAAATCTATCAAGTTTTGAATGATGGCAACTAATTAAAAATCATTTAAAACTTTCAAACACTGGGTAGGTGAAAAGACAGCTGGCGTGGAAGCCCCCAGTTTGAGACCTTAGGGTAGGGCTGGGCTGCCGCTCATGGTGTGGCTGATAATGTGGTGGCTGGGAACGTCAGTACCCAACAACTGAGGATCCCTAAATGATTTGCAGTCTGGCCACACAGAGGACATCATGTGGTTGTTTGAAAACAGCTCCAAGAGTCCTTGTTTGTAGATGTGGGAACACATCCAGAATGGTTGTCCAGTGAAAAGAAGCAGGTTCTAGGTCAGCCTGTGTCCTAAGGAGAGTCATGGAAAGCTGTCACCCAAGTGCTAACAGTGAGAGTGTTTTGACGTGACTTTTAAAATTTATACCACTTTCTAGTGCTCCCCACAACTAACTACTGTGCAGGAAAAAAAATGACTTTCATTTAGGAAAAAAAAAAGAGATCTTAGGTTACCTGGAGAGCGCTTAGCAGTCAGAACAAGCAGCTTTGAAGGGAGTGAGTTTCCCATTGCTGGAGGGCTACAGGCCAAAGCTGTTGACTAGAGGGAATTTCTGCCTTCTGTAGATGCCAGAGTCTTTCTTTCCCTACCTTCCCAGCTTTCCAGACCCCTGTCAGAAACTAAAATCCCTCCAAGACCTGAGTAATCATCTCACCCAATTCATGCCCAATGCTGGGGTCCTCTCTGCATCTTTTCCCTACTGGTTGGTTGGCTAACCTTGGCTTGCATGCCCTCTATGATGGAGAACTCACTACTTCTTCCTCATCTCTTAGTTCTAGTTGTCAGAATGTCCTTTATAAACACCAACCGTGTGGGTGGGCTCAGAGTACCCACCCAAGAGTTGATTCTGTGGTTTAAAGGGGGCCACCCTGTCACTTTGATTCTTACCCTGCAGGATTCAGATTCTGAATGTCCATGTGCCCCACCTTCAGCTGAAATTTATTGCTGGCTTTGGAATACACTTGTTGGCAGCCACCAATTTTACTTTCAAGATCTTTCGGTGAGTGAACCTCCTTGTTGGGAGCGGGAGAATTTTCAAGAACTCTCCGAGGGCAGAGTGAGAGGAGGGCGTTTAGCAACTTCCAGGATCCGAACTCAGACCTTCTGACTCTCTGTCCAGCACCCTCTCTCCAGTGTCTTCTCTCCCAGCCTCCAGTGGGGAGGGAGACAGTGAGAGAATTTCTGAGAGTCCAGACCCTACTCAACAGCTATGCAACTGGGCAGAATCATTTCACTTCTCTGACCCTCAGTTTCCTCCTCTGTAAAAACAAAACAAAACGAAATGAAACTTTGCAGCATGGCTATGAAGGTTGCAGTGAATGGATTCATTACTGTGATTAAAATTACATTACCCTTTCACAGTGCAAGGCACATAGTAGATGCTCAATAAAATATTAGAATTATTTCTGTGCATCAGTCACTTTATATGCATTTAATTTTCAAACTTGGAGCTGGGCATTCTTATGTTAACTCCTCTGAGCTGACACTGCCATTTTATGAGGGCTCACTGGGGGCCAGGCTCCAAGCAGGATGTTTTCACATGATTGTCTCCTAGAAAACTCAGCACAGCAGCCCTGTGAGATAGGTACCACCAATCTTGTGTCCATTTTACAGAAGAAGAAACTGAGGCTCAGCATGGGGAATGACTGGCCCAGGGTGTCGCAGTAAGAGGGTACAGGGAGCCAGAGTTCACGGTCAGCTGCTGCCATGTCTGTGACCCTGAGTGGAGTTTGGGAGAGCATCCGGCCTGCCCCAGGTGGGGCCATCTCATGTTGAGTGCAGGCCCTGCCTGTGTTAAATGGTCTGCAGGCTCTTGCTGGCGGGGAGGGCGGTGGTTGTGGGGTCTTGCATCAGTCAATGTGGGCTTGCTGGGCCACAGTGCCACTGTGGCTCAGGACTGGTGTCCCTGCAGTGTCCCAGAGCCCCTGCATCTGATGCTACCCATGGCACTGCTGGCCGACACCCCTGTGAGCCAGGGCTCCATCGGGACCCCCGTGGTCAGCATCTCTGGCTGCTTCTCTCTCTTCGACAAAGCCATCGTGCTTGATGGCCATAACAGGTGGGTGCCTGTTGGGGGCTGGGCTGCAGGATCCCAGACACCGAGGCCGTGGTGTCATTTCTTGAACTTTCTACTTCATCCAATCACCAAAACGGACCTGAGCACCGCACCCACCCGCCCCCTCAGTATCACACCTATTTTATGGCTGAGCACACTGGGGCTCAGACAGGGGGAGGAAGTTGCCTGAGGTCACACAGTGAGTTTGTGGCCAGAGCGCATGTCCCCACTACTGCCCTGCACCACATGACAGTGCACACTGGCCATTAACATACTATATGGGGCGGGAGTCTGGGCTGGCAGCCGCTGTTAGGGACCTCAGGGGGCTGCCCCTCCCCGCAGAGATGAGGAGTCTGAGGCCCAGGGAGGGGTTGGGACCCGCCAGGTTCTCCCCGTGAGTCAGGTGGCTGCTCCTGTTGGCATCTAAAACTGACAGCCACTCTACCTCCAGAGCACCTGCTGTGTGCTGGGTGTGCTCTGGGCCCTTTCTGTGCATCACCTCACAGTAGTCCTACCAGGTAGGTGGAAGCATTTCCCTCATTTTACAGGAGAGCAAACGGAGGCCTAGAGTGGTTAAGTGACTTGCCTAAGGTCACACGGCTGGCAAACGGGTTCAAACCCTGGCAGCCCGGCAAACCCAACCGCTGTGAAGTCCTCTGCATTAGGTCTATAACTTCCCGCCCGCGGATGGGGGCTCACTGTGAGGCGGTTGAGTATTTTAGAGACTTAAGAGGGTGCGACATTTACACAAAGACTGGACTTCTTCCTCAGAGAAGACTTGGGTGTAAATCTATTCCCACCAGGGTCCCATGAGCAGCCTGTGTAACTCACAACCCCCCACGACCCCTCATGGTCCTCATGGGCAGGGGCTGCTCGTGGTTCATTGACGGGGAGATGGAGCCCAGAGTTTGATGCTGTTGAGAACATAGATGCCATCCTCCCACCTCCCCAAGAGGCCATTCAGTGAGGCTGGGAAGTGGCTAAGGTCAGCATTTTAGGAGACCAAAGAACCGTGATTGCCAATGGATCCGCGCAGAGGAACACGGACTCAGACCCACCTCTCAATGAGGAAGGGACTTTAGTAGGTGCATCACAGAGAAATGGGGCCCACACAGGAAGCAGACTTGGGCCGCCAGCCCCACCACCCCTCACTGGGCTCAGTGGCCATAAGGCCAGCTGGCCAAGGACGTGGCCGTGTCCGGCTTTTGCAACACCCTCTGTCTCCCCCGAGCCTGGCCTCATTCTCGCATCTCGGCCACTTCCGAACCTTGAGACCAATGACCCCCCTCTTGGCAGCTCGGTTCCTCCTCTGCGGGCACAGTCGTGCCTGTACTGTGCCTGGCACGTGGCAGGGTGTGGAGTGGGAACCACTGGCCCCCGGCCGAGGGGATAGTCTTTTCTCTGGGGCCTGTGGTTTTGCGGAGAGACAGGCCCCAACGTGCCCACCTGGAGCTCAGGGGCCCTTCCTGGTCTCTTCTTCAGCACAGCCCCTGCGCTGCTGGCCCCGCTGCAGAATCACATCAAAGCCGTGCTGCAGAACAAGGTAAAGGACCTTCCGCCAGACCCCGCGGAAGGCGGGCGTCGCTCACCTCCAGGCGTGGCTAATGAACCGGGGATCACAGGCACGGGGGAGGTGGGGTGCTAGTGCTTTTCTTTTTTCTTCAGTAGAAGGCCCTTCGTGGGGCTCCCCCAATTTCCCCATGAGGGCAGGGAAGAGGCTGGGGCGATGGTCCCGTGCAATGACGTGGGGACCCAAGCAGGGCGTGGGTGTGGGGCTGCAGGGGAGGGGGGCTCATCTTCTCGGACCAGCCCCAGGGCTGAGCTGGAGCATGGGGTGGGGACGGTGCTTTCGGGGCTGCGTGGCTTGTGAAAAGAGAACACAGTGCGAGCGGGCGAGGGCCTGGGCACCAGAGCCAGATGTGACCTGGCTTCCAATCCTGGTCCCCTCCTTCCCAGCTGTGAACCTTGGACAAGTCACCTAGCCTCCCTCTGCCCCTCCTTCCACATCTGTCAGGCAGAGAGAGTGAATGTCCCTAGTCCCTGGCGGGCTGGCTGTGGAGGCTGAGTGCATTACCGTCTGTGGAGACTTTACAACAGTCTGGGGAGAGTGAGTGCTGCTGTTACCGTTGCTATTTTAGCTCCTGCCATTGTCTCTGGGTGGTTGACTTGGTGAGCGATGGTGGCCCTGGGGCCAGGGTCCCACTGTCCCAGGGGAGCCAACTCTCCCTCCCTGCCCCTTCCCACCCCACTCCCACCTCTTTTAAGGGGCAAGAGTGGGGACCAAGTCAACCCACTGTGCGCCATCCCACACGCCCAAGAGGCAGGCCTCAGCGTCCCCATACTGCAGATGAGAACACTGAGGCTGGAGGGCTGAAGGCAGTACAGCCTGACCCGGCCCTCTCCTGTGCCTCCTGGCTTCGCCTGGCTCAGCCTCACCAGTTCTGGCCTGGACCAGCTGTGGCCGCCCCCGGCCTTGCAGTTTCCCCTCTGTCTCACCTCTGTCACACTGACCCCAGCTTCCTCCACTTCTCTGGCGGCCCACTGGCCCCGCAGGACTCCAGTCCCCTGGCCTGGCTGGCTGACCACTGCCTGCCCCCACTGCACGTGGCACCCTTACACCTGCTGGCCTCTGGGCCCCAATGCTGCAGGCTACCGGCCTCAGTCCCCTGGGCCTAGCTGTGGCCACCTCTGCTGTGTCCCACAGCCCCTGCCCTTTCCTCAGCGCCCGCAGGCCCCACCTTCTCCTCTGAATCCCCAGGGCCCAGAGGAGGTGCTGGAAGATGCCCACTGGCTGGTGGAGGAAGGAAGGGCTCCTTGGTGGCTGGGTTGGGAGAGCTTCTAGACAGGGCTCTAGACCTTCCTAGCCTCACCCCCTCCCACCCTGAGTGCCACCCTAACCCAGCCGCCTCTGTCTTTCTGCAGCTGTGCCTGAGAATCTCCAACCTGGTGCAGGGCTTCAATGTCCACCTGGGCACTTTAATTGGTAAGACTGGGAGCCCAGGGGGAGGGCCTGGGGCCTCTGAGATCCTCTGGGGCCCCCATGACCCTTCAAAGACCCCAGCTTTGCATCAGGGTCCACCATTGGGAGGTCAATCATAGGATGACTGAACCATTATTGGTGGAATATGGGACTCTCCAAATTCTAGAACAAGTCTTTGAATGTTTAGTGTGTGTGTGTGTTGGTGGGGGGTACATCTCAGTTTGCAATTGCTTCGTCCCCTGCCTGGAGATTCAGGGACCCCATCCTCCCCTGGTTTAGGTGCCACATCTCCCACATTCTTTGCTGGACTCTCTTCCTGCCCCCCACAGTCGGGGCTCAGGCCCTTATATTCCTCCTCCTCCTGGACATCTCCTCCTGGAGGTCCCACAGGCTCCTCTGACTCAGCACATCCTCGACAGAACTCAAGCTCTTCTGCTCCCAAGTGCCCATGCACCTGTTTCCCACCTCAGGGGCCACGCACCACCCCGCAGGGACCCAGAGCCAAGGCTCCCCCCCTCTGCACTTTCCATCAGCCTTGTTCCAAGCCTGATTTTTCCAGGGATCCTTGTTATCCAGGGAGCGCTAGGAGTGTACCAGGACAAGGCCACTGTCAGACTAGTCCCCCCAGAAGCAGACCCTGAGATGTGGATTTTAGTGCAAGTGGTTCAAATGGGGGTTGGTCCTAGGGAGCACTGGTTAGGGAGGGGGCTGTGAGACAGGGAGGGAAGGGCGCCGCTGGGGGCAGCTGGGGCTCACTCCCATGGGGGTCCCACTGGGGACTGAGTTGAAGTTGCCTAGTGTGATCCTACCTGAGGGGCAGGAGCCGGGGTCTGTATCCACCAACTCCCATCAGTCACTGGTCACCTCCCCACCACCCGCACACCTTCCTCCACCGCTGCTGACAGAGTCCCAGGGGTTCCCAGCCCTACACATAGTCTGCTTAGAACTATGCATCCTAAACAAGGCTTGGGCAGGTCCTCAACTTACAATATGGAACTAAAAGCTACAAAAGTCGGTCAGCTTCATCTTTTTAGGGGTATTTATCAATATTGAAGAACGACACTGGCAATTACCCACCCATCCCCAGACTGATCAAAGAATGCATCCTCTGTTGATTGGGGGGTAATATTTTCTCAGTAAGCCCCGAGCATAATCCAGGGCGTCCTCTGGTTTTTCACAAACCTGTTTTGAACCTGCTCCTGTTTGAAGTGCACCTTCTTCTACCCAACGGCTTTGCCTGGGATTCTGGTGTTTCTTCTGTGTTACTGTCATTGACTTTGTGAAATCCAGAGCCGCAGACTGTTGGCAGCTGCACTTGGCAATCCGTTGGCTCTGCCTTTGAGTCAGGCATTTGCATCTAACTCTCATACAGCCCAGGACAGGCGTGCAGGAATGGAGGGTGTGGGGACAGGTGTGCGGGGCGACATGTTGGTGTTAAGCCAGGAGGGATGTCTGGCAGGGTCCACGTTTATCCTTGGTGGCTTCTTTAGTGAATATTTTCATATCAAGGTAGCTTTGGCTTTCTTGTGCAAACTTCTAACCACAGTCCTATGAGGTGGCATCATTATCCCCAATTTATAGGTGGGAAATCAGAGGCTCTGAGTCTAAAATCCTCAGCATGGTGCCAGAGCCCCCCATGAATCAGCTCACCTGGGTTTGCTCATCCTCCTCACCGGTCCACCTACTGCTCTGTCCACACTTCCCAGCCCGGCTCAAAGTCTGGGGAACATTGCTTGACTTGCCCCACTCCCCTCACTGACCCAACCCCAATATTACCTTAATAGGAAAGTCTGCTCTTCAAAGTCTGGGGAACATTGCTTGACTTGCCCCACTCCCCTCACTGACCCAACCCCAATATTACCTTAATAGGAGGTACCGAGAGGCCATGGAAAATGGACTTGACATCAAAGGACATGGGTGTGAATTCTGGCCTTGTTTCTCACTTGCTGTGTGACCTTAGGGAAGTCACTCCATCTCTCTGAGCTTAATCATTCCATCCAAAAATAGGAATCAAAATTTCTACTTTTCCCATGTGTTGCTACAAGACAGCACAGGTTACGTACCTGGTGTGCAATAAACTCAATAAACGTTAGTCTCTCCCTTCTCCCTCAGAGGGGTTGTCTCTGTCAAGATGCCTTGTAATTGGGTTCATACCAAAGACCAGCTCTTGCCCTTGTCTTTGAGGAATTTTTAAAAATCTAGTAAAAGAAGCCTAAGTGTCCAGCCCTAGGGGACTGTTTACATGAGTCATGTACACGTGGAACGTGGAGTGACAGGAACCATTGAAAAGCGTAGTTTAAAGGGGCATTTGATCACTTAGCCATATGCCTGGCAAAATACAATATTAGAAGAGATTTACTCTAGTATTATTAGTTCCATTTTACAGATGCAGAAACTGAGGCAGTCTACCATGAGAGCTTCTGCTTTTAAGTAAGCTATCATACCACTCTGTCAAGAAAACAAGGACACAAAACTATATATAGCTTTGCTCCAGTTTGAGAGAGAGAGAGAAAGTTTATTTCTGTAAAAGAAAATACCGAGGGCTTCCCTGGCGGCGCAGTGGTTGAGAATCTGCCTGCCAATGCAGGGGCCACGGGTTCGAGCCCTGGTCTGGGAAGATCCCACATGCCGCGGAGCGACTGGGCCCGTGAGCCACAATTACTGAGCCTGCGCGTCTGGAGCCTGTGCTCCGCAACAAGAGAGGCCGCGACAGTGAGAGACGCGCGCACCGCGATGAAGAGTGGCCCCCACTTGCCGCAACTAGAGAAAGCCCTCGCACAGAAACGAAGACCCAACACAGCCACAAATAAATAAATAAATAAATAAATAAAATATTAAAAAAAAATACTTTTTAAAAAAAAAAAAAAAAGAAAGAAAATACCGAAAAAGAAATAAATTTGAGATTCTGAGTTATATTTTTTCCATATTTTAAGAATTTTCTATATGTCCACAAAAATATGTATCATTATTTTACAATTTTTAATGTTTTTATTCATTTAAAAACATATAATATTTTTGGTAGTGTCCAATACTATGAGTTTTGACAAATAAATGCATATGGTCATCACAATGTTCATTGCAGCTCTATTTACAATAGCCAGGACATGGAAACAACCTAAGTGTCCATCGACAGATGAATGGATAAAGAAGATGTGGCACATATATACAATGGAGTATTACTCAGCCATAAAAAGAAATGCAACTGAGTTATCTGTAGTGAGGTGGACGGACCTAGAGTCTGTCATACAGAGTGAAGTAAGTCAGAAAGAGAAAAACAAATATCGTATGCTAACATTTATATATGGAACCTAAAAAAAAAAAAAAAAGGTTCTGAAGAACCTAGGGGCAGGACAGGAATAAAGACGCAGACGTAGAGAATGGACTTGAGGACACAGGGAGGGGGAAGGGTAAGCTGGGACAAAGTGAGAGAGTGGCATGGACATATATACACTACCAAATGTAAAATAGATAGCTAGTGGGAAGCAGCTGCATAGCACAGGGAGATCAGCTCCGTGCTTTGTGACGACCTAGAGAGGTGGGATAGGGAGGGTGGGAGGGAGACTCAAGAGGGAGGAGATATGGGGATATAGGTTTATGTATAGCTGATTCATTTTGTTATACAGCAGAAACTAACACACCATTGTAAAGCAATTATACTCCAATAAAGATGTTAAAAAAAAAACAATAACAAAAAAACCATGCATATGGTCGTGTAACCACCACCACACTTGAAATAGAGGACATTCCACCAGCCCCCAAAATCTCTTTGTGCTGCTCCGCTCCTCCCACCTTCATCTTTGACACCACTGATCTGTAGAAATGGAGTCATACTATCAATATATTGCTTTTACCATAATAAATTTCCAAAATATTAGAGAAAATAAAATGAAATCCAGAAGAGACAGTAGAAAATCAGACAGAAATCTGAATGCGCACACACACACACACACACACACACACACGCACACACAGAGGCACACTTAAACCTTGGTTATCCAGAGTCTTTGGGGGAGGAGCTCTTGCTAAGAGGGCTTTCCTGACAGTGAGGTTGAGGCTTCCCCTGCCATGCCGTCTAGTCATGTCCAGAGATGTCGTTCCCACAAGTGACTCACCCTTTGCAAATATCCCAATCAGAATATTCTGAGCCTTTGGGGAACTACCCTTATAGGAACTGAGTCCTCAGCTCGCCTCCCTGGGGGCCTCTCCAAGGATCTGTGGGGGGCGGGCACTGCTGTGCTCCTGCGCTGAATGGCCCCAACGGGTGTGCCTTCTGAGTTCTTGTAGGAGAGGTGTGTTTAAGTGGAGAGAGAGTAGCTTTGGAATCAGACGGACCAGGTATACAATCGGGGCATGACTGAACTCACCAAACTATGTGTGTGTGTGTGTTTGCGTTTGTGTGTGTGTGTGTGTGTGTGTGTGTGTGTGTGTGTGTGTGTGAAGGGTTCCTAACCCTACAGCGGTCTGGACCTTGATAAATGTGAGCTCCCTTCTTTTTCTCTGGTTCTTTCTTGCCTTTTGCAGGGGGTATTTGTGCCTGAAGTGACACTTCTCCTTCCTTCTAATTTGGGATCTCTAGCCTTCCACTGATTGGGAAAGCAGAAACCAAAACGGTTAGAATTGTATCTCAGCTAACAGTCAACAGCTTGTGAGTGGCTGCATCCTGGGTGTGCATTTTGCTCCTTAAATTTGCTTACTCGCAGGGCCTTTTCCTGCCTCTTTTCTTGGCCTGGGTCTGGCATTGGTGGATAATGCTAAGAATGCCATCTTTTGTTCTTTACCCTGGTTTCATTTAGGCCTCAGCCCTATTGGTCCAGAGTCCCAGGTTCACTACTCCATGATCGACACACCTACCATCACCAATGACTACATTTCCTTGAATATCAACGTAAGTGCCTCCTTGTCAGCCCAGAGCTGGGGGCTTGTTGCCTCTGGAGTCCTTAGTGTTCTGGAAGATTCCTAAAGGAGCAGGGAAGTTGAGGGGAGAGGAGCTGGGACAGCCTTCCAGGTGGGAGCATGGCACATAGGCAAAGGTGTGAGGCTGACAACACGCGGCATCTTGGGTTGGGTGGCATCTCACAGCCCAGGATCTGCCATGGAGCTGCCTGCCTATTGAGGCCCCACTGCTGTTCTCCCCCTTCTCACCCCCAACCCCACAGGCTGTTCTCTTCCTCCTGAGCAGACCCATCGTCCTGCCTGTGGATACCACCCCCTTCGTGCTGCCACAGCACGTGGGCACCAGGGGTGCCATGGCAACCGTGGGCCTCTCCCAGGACCTGTTTGACTCTGCCATCCTGCTGCTGCAGAAGGCTGGTGCGCTCAACCTGGACATCACAGGGCAGCTGGTGAGAGCTGGTCCTGCTGCCCAGGGCACGTGGGGTACACGTGCCCGGTGGCCCAGCCTGGGGAGACAGTGCTGAGGCCAGATCATGGGTGGGTGGGGCAGCTGGAGTTTTGGGGCCACAGGGTGGCTGTTGGAAGGGTTAGATGGGGTTGGTGGGGAGGCAAGAGGTGGCCTTGCTTGGGGAGTGGCTGCCCTAAAACCTGTCATGTGTCGGGGGCTGATTTCAGAAGTCAGATTACAACCTGCTGAACACGTCCATGCTGGGCCAGCTCATCCCCGAGGTTGGTGATGTTTCTGGTCATTCCAGGGGCTGAGACCCGGGATTCGGGTGGGAGGCTCTCTGGGCTGTGGGGTCTTCGCTGGCTCATGCCTGCTCCACGTGGGGTCCAGCACCTACTTTTCCATCTGCACCTCCTCCGTCTCGGGGAGGCCCCTCCTTCTGCCCAGACTTCACGTCATTTTCTCCCCTCTGTGCAGTGCACAAGTGGTACCCTCTGCCTGCGCTGTCTTTTCTGCTTCCTTTCCCTGATCTATCTTCAAGTCCAAGCTCAGGGATTACCTCCTAGGGGAGGACTAAACCCCTCATCTGGTCCAGGAGCCTCCTTGCACTCTCACGCCCCTGAGCTGCCCTCCCTCCTGGCACAGATCACACAGGTTGTGCCTGTCTTCATGTGACCACCCATCAGACTGGGTGTCCCTGAGGGCAGGGGCCGGGGGTGGACCCACCTCTGTGGCCCCGGCACTTACAGCACAACGGTGGCTTGATCACTGTCTGAGGAATGACGAGCAAAGAGCCCACCCAGCCTTTGCCCCCAGGTGCCCTCCTCTCTCTCTCCCCCTCTGCTCCCCAGGTGGGCCGTCAGTTCCCTGAGCCCATGCCCCTGGTGCTCAAGGTGCGGCTGGGTGCCACACCCACAGTCACACTCCGGACCAACAACGCCACACTGCGGCTGCAGCCCTTCGTGGAGGTCCTGGCCCCGGCGTCCAACTCGGCTTTCCAGTCCCTCTTCTCCCTCGATGTGGTGGGTGAGGTGGGCTGCGTGGGGCTGGCCAGGGGGTGGGCGACTCTCAAGGAGACCTCACTTCCTCCTGCACTCTCCTCACTTGCTCTGTTCTAGCCACACTGGGCTCCTTGCTGTTGCTTCCATGTGCTAGGACATTCCTGCCTCAGGACCTTTGCATGTGCCGTACCCTGTGGCTAGGGCACTCTTCCCCTGGCTCTTGGCATGGCTGGCTTCTCCTCATCTTTCAGGTCTCAGATTAAATGTTGCAGCCTTCCTCCGGGCAGCCTTCCGGGACCACCCTGAGAAAGATGGCCCCCATCTCTCCAAACGCCCTCTGCCCTCATGGCACCCACCACTCTCTGAAAGGATCCTGTCTGATTACTTTGGTTGCTGTTCACCTCCTCCAGTGGCCTGTGCTCCACAAACACCTGAATGAATAGGGCAGTGGGTGGGAGACTGGGGTAGCTGGTGGCCAGCTGAGAGCTCCCACGTGGCTCTGTGCCCTTTGACCCTCTTCTCCCCACGTGTCCAGGTAGTGAACCTGAGCCTCCAGCTCTCCGTGTCCAAGGTGAGGCTTCGGGGGACCACATCTGTGCTGGGGTAAGTGAGGCCTCCTGGACCCAGCAGCCTCAGTGTGTTCCTCTGTGCAATGTGCCTGCAATCATCCATCACAGTGTCAGTCAGAGGAGCTTGGGGTGCAGCAGGCATGGTACACGGGTGGCGGGCACTAGGCCCCATTCTGAACCCCTCTGCTTCCCTTTCAGGAATGTCCAGCTCACTGTGGCCTCCTCCAATGTGGGCTTCATTGATGTGAGTATGGGGCTCGGGTCTCCAGAGACCCCCTCACTGGGTGGGGCAGGCCGTGAGCCCGGGGAGAGGCAGCATGAGCGTGTGTGCTCACACGCATGCGTGCTCTGATCAGGCTTCCTCCCCGGGCGCTTCGGGACAGTGGTCAGGCGGCAGCCCCTCCATCGGACAGTCAGTCTGTCCCGGGCTGTCTGTCTGCTGGGCAGCCGGTCAGTCAGCCTCAGATCCTCAGTGGGGTCAGTCAGCTGTCCTGTCACTCTGCCTGGGTGTCGATGGCTCGCCAGCCCTGCCCTCAGCCCAAGAATCACTGAGGCCAATAGTAAGTGATCTGTAGAAGCCAGTGTCAGACAGTGTCGGCCACTCTTTCAGTCACATGATGTTCCTGGGCCACCAGCCACCGTGCATTCCTTTGTCGGGTGGCCCATCAGTCTGTCCATGGTCAGTTGATCTGTCTGTTGGTCGGCGCCAACAGGGCAGCCGGTCTACCTTCTGGTCACGCAGTGACTGTCAGTCAGTCAGCAGTCCCAGGGACCTGATGCTGACCCGACCCCGGGGGTAGCTGAGCTCTGCTTGAAGCCCGGACAGGGGTGACCTGTCCTCCTCCCTCCCCCGTGCCTCTGTCATCTGTTGGTCTGTCTGTGTGTTCATGTGTCTCTCCTGGCCCCTCGCTGGGGCGGGCCTGTGGTCCCCATCTCCCTGGCTCCGTGGCTGCAGACGGACCATGTGCAGCCACTCATGGGCGCTGTGTTTGAGAAGCCCCTGCTGGACCACCTCAATGGTGAGCTCTGCCCTCTTCCCTAGTGTGGCCCCTCTGTTCCCCTCCTGCCCCCCATGCCTGCTCCAAGCTTGGTCTCGGCCCCTTCCCACCTCCTAGGCCCGGAAGCTAAGAGGGTGGCCTTGGGATTCCAGCTGCCTGTGCGTGCATCTTGGCTCAGCTGTTTAGCAGCTGTGTGGTCTTACCTAAGTTCTGTTCCCTCCCTGAGCCTCAGTTTTCCCTTCTATAAAGTGGATATAATAATAACAGCTCCCACCTCCTGCGTATCTGTGGAACTCGGTGTCATGATGCACACGAGGACTTCAGCACGTGGCCACCTCCAGGTGATACTTCGTTACCGCCTCCAGGCGGAACTTGATTTCTCCTTTCCCTCGTACAGCTCTCTTGGGCATGGGGGTTGCACTCCCCCACGTGGTCAACCTCCAGTACGTCACCCCTGAGATCTTTGTCTACGAGGTGAGAGCCTTTGGGTGTGACCAGAGGGGACTCCTCCATCTTTGGAGGGAGGCTGGGCTCGGGGAGGCGGGGGCGTCACCTCTCTCCCTCCCTCCCTGCTAGTGCACTCAGTGGGGTCCAGGGTCAGCCAGGCCTGGGAGTGCCCCCTGCCCAGACCACGCCATGAATCATCAGCTGCAATGAGATGGAAAATTCCAGATGTCAAGAGACATTGGAACAGGGGTTTCACCCACCCTTCAGTCCTCATCAAAATCACACCAGGCCACATTCGGAGGATTTGGACCTTCAGTGGTCCCATGACTCTGTGCCCTGGGATAGGCACGGCCCCTGTGGTGTCTGGGGGAGGATGAGAGAGGGGGTTCTTCCAGCGTTGTACACAAACCTCCACAGGCCGGATGGTGGGAGAGGGATCCTGACTCTTCTAAAATGGATTTCCCTGGATCAGAAATTGTGGGCCCAGGGTGAAATTCAATCGCCACTGCCCAGCATGAGATCCTACTTCTTTCTGTTTCACCTGAGATATAAAAGGATAATATTCTTCCTAATTCATTCAGTAAGACATGCATGGGACAGAAAGCTTAAGCAAGGTCCTTCAAGCCCAACATCTGTGTCATTCACACCCCCTGAGTGGGACTGGCTGATGTCTTTCAGGGAGGATGCCCTCATTGCCTAAGAACAGTGGTCCCAAGGCGACTGGGTGATCTACCCCGCTAAGCAGTGACAATCAGCACATGTTGAAGCAGGGCTTTTAGTGGGAATTTCCCCAAGACTTCCCTGATCAGGCACGGTCAGTTGCTGACGCACCTTGGCACTCCCAAATCCAGCCACCTGGGACCAATGTCAAAGGTCCCTAGACCAGCACTGCCTGATAGAACTTCCTGCAAGGATGGAAATCTGTAATGTCCAAGGCAGCAGCTACTATCAGCCATTGGGCGCATGTGACTATTGCGCACTTGAAATGTGTCAGTGCAACTGAGGAGGTGAATTCTAAATTTTACTTAATTTACTTAATGTAAATGTACAGTAGTCCCCCTTATCTTCAGGGGATACGTTCCAAGACCCCCAATGGATGACTGAAGCTGCAAATAGATAGTACCAAACCTGTATATATTGAATACTGTGTTTTTCCTATACTGAGGTGCAGGTAGTGTGTACAGCGTAGATCCATTGGACAAAGGGATGACTCACGTCCAGGGTGGGACAGAGCAAAATGGCAAGGGATTTCATCATGCTACTCAGAACAGCATGAAATTTAAAACCGATGAACTGTTTATTTCTAGAATTTTCCATTTAATATTTTCGGACCATAGTTAAACTTGGGTAAATGAAACCGTGGATAAGAGGAAGAAACTGGAATTAGCCAGATGCTAATAGCTACCATATTGGACCATGTATGAGCTACACAAGTGCAGGCACTGGGTCTGGTTTTTCCTCTGCTGGGTCCCCAACACCTGGCACAAGGCTTGGCTCATAGTAGAGGATCAGTGAAGATTTGTTGAATGAATGAATGAATGAATGAGAGAGATCAGCAGGCCCCCAGGAAGTTTCTGCAGTGCAGTGTAGAGAGCAGGGGACATTTGGGGGGAAGTGTCTGGCTCTGCTGGGAAGACTTCGACTTGGAGAAGATACTCAGTGGTCTGAACTCTGGGTCATAAAACAGAGATGAGTCTGACCACGTAGGAAGCACAAATCAAGCTCCAGCCTCACACTGAGGGCTCTGCCCGTGTGATCTGGCTGCATCCTTATAGTAGCCTCGCGAAACGGATGCTGTTACCACCCCCAAGTGACAGCAGGAAACTGAGGCCCAGAGAGGCAAACGACTGTCCTCGGGACACACACAGCAAGAGTGGCAGAGCATGAACTTAGAGCCAGGCTGATGGGGTGGCTGGGGGTCCTACGGTCCTCATGTGGCCTCTGACCTGGCCCGTGGTTGTCTTTGTCCTTCAGGGCTACATCGTGGTGTCCAGTAGACTCTTGTACCAGCGCTGACCTGGGACCACTCGGAGAGCTGCTCTGGGGACCCTTTTGCCTCAAGCCACTTGGGAAACTGAGGCAAAGCCACACTTAGTCATCGCCAGCAAGCTGGATGGCCCAGTCAGGCTGCTTAATCCCACTCCTCCGCCCCTCCTTCCCCAGCCCCCTCCTTCCTTCATGCCCTCCTTGGAAGGAGCAGATAGCTCCTCCAGGCTGTAGAGACCTGTCTCCTCTTGCATTAAACATCTTCTCTTGAGCTGCAACTTCCAGCCAGGCCTGGCAAACTCTTTGCATATCGGAGGCCAGTTCCCTACATGCAGGCCCTGGTCCTGTCTGTCCCTGGAGCCCCCAAAGCTGCCTGGGAGAGGAAGAGGACGTGACCACGTCTCTGCTCACCGTATCTGTTGACAACATCACCTCCTAGCCCAGGGGAGCAATGCAGACGAGCTGGAAGTTACGAATGCCATGGTGGCACTTTAGGCATTGTGCCCTCACCTGGTGGCATTTCCCCTCTACAGTGTCACGTCCCATCCTGTTCCTAGAACCTCATAATAGCCCTGGGAGTCAGGCAGGCTGAGTGTGCAGCTCCATCTCACAGATGCAGAGATTAAGGCCCAGCAAGGAGAGGAATGTGCCCGGAGTCTCAGAGCTGGGTGACAGCAGATCCCCAGGACTGCGACCTTCCTAGAATCCAGACATAAGATGTCCAGTCCCCTCTTCCATCACCAGCACCCACACCTGGGGTTTGTCCTTGGGTCACGAGCCTCAGGTGACGGGAGCTCACTGCCTTCTCAGGTGGCTTCTCCATCTTGGTTTACCCCTATCACAGGCGAACTTTTGTTCAAAGGAGGCAGGATCTGCCTCCTGGGCCTGTGGCCTCACTGAACATGTCTAATTCCTTTTCCCTCTGAAACCTCTTCAAACCCAGCGAGTCACACGTGACAAGATGGCCTAGGGAAGACAGAGGGGCACAAACCCTGGCAGGACAAAGCCATGTGAGTTTCTCTCCCTGATAAACTAATCTCTTAGCCAGAGATGGTATTCCTTCCTGCCTAGATACACAGGATTCACGTTCTGTTTGTTTCCCTGGGGAGAAAATGTGCCCGAATTTCCACCATCAGTAAGCAAAGCCTTTGGTGCAGCATGATGCTAGCCTCCCTCCCTGTAACAGTTATAGGTTCATCCCTAAAGCCTCCGTGTGACAGGCAGAGGGGCCTGGAACAAGCCTGGAGTCTTGGGGGGACGAAGTGGGGTTGGGGCTGGAGGATGGAAAGGGCCAGGCTGTAAAATCCAGCCTCGTGATTTCACCCAGGACAGCATGGCTCTTATTTCATTTGGTTGCTTAGGTAATTAATTCATTAATCCTACTTTTATTGGGTCTTAATACAGGCTCAGCCCAAGGCTAGGTAGTTTGGAATATGGGAGAGACAAAAATTTAAGAGAAAGACTCACCCCATGAAGGAAGTAAATAACCTAGGAGAAGATCAATATGTGAGATCTATTCATTAAACGATCAGGCCAGTGATCCGCCCCTATTCCTTTCTTCCTCCCTTCTGTTCTTCCTTCTTTCTACCCACCTGTCTGCCCATCCATCCATCCATCCATCCGTCCATCCATCCATCCATCCTCTCATCCACACAGCTACCCATGTATTCAATGATGTGGTCTAGGTCTTACCTGTACTCGTGATGTGCGTGGTTCTATAATATACATTCCTTTAAGAGGAGGGGGATGAAACACCTGAGTCAAGCTCCTTGTCCAGAGGGAAGCCATGGTCTGCCTGAACAGAGCCGGCCCCGTCCCTGAGGGACCCCATTCAGCCATTCAGTCAGGAGCTTCTGGGCGCTGGCTGCTGAGAGGCACCGATGAGCATAGCAGTCTGGGGCCAATCAGAAGATAGAAACCACATAATATCTTAAACAGGGGATGTTCCATGTGAAGGATTATTAACTATGGTAAAAGAGTATAAGCCCTAAGGAAACTCTGCACGGTTCACTAGGGCTGAGGGAGAGTACCCAAGGAAGGAGAAACTTGGAAGGGCTCAGACCTGGAAGAG
The DNA here is from genome assembly GCF_949987535.1 of Balaenoptera acutorostrata. NCBI lineage: Eukaryota > Metazoa > Chordata > Mammalia > Artiodactyla > Balaenopteridae > Balaenoptera > Balaenoptera acutorostrata. Next base: position 63,824,138 of record NC_080078.1, read on the forward strand.
GAGCGTGCCGTTCAGCTTACTGGGTAGCAGAGAGGTTCGCTACCAGGTTGGAGCTGACCTGGAGTTGCTGGGTAAACAGTGGCAGCAAACACCTCCAGGGCATTCCCTGGCGGTCCAGTGGGTAGCACTCTGTGCTCTCACTGCACAGGGCCAGTGTTCAGTCCCTGGTCGGGGAACTAAGATCCACAAGGCGAGCTGTGGGGCAAAAAAAAAAAGAGACCTCCAGAGCCTCCATGCAAGCAGCATGGGGAGGGGAGAGGAGAGAGGGAGGGCTTGTGACTTGCAGATGTGGCAGCCACCTGAGGCCCAGAGAGCCACACACTGAGCAGCTGCCAGAGGGCCTTCGGGCACTGCTGTGGGCCAGTGTCCTTCAGAGTGAGTGGACGGCCAGAGGGGGGTGGGTGTGGTGGGGACCCTGGCTCGTTTGGAAAGGGCTGCGGAAAGGCTGTCCCAGGCTGAGGCTGAAGGTTGCAGAGGGATTGAGTCTGGGCCTGTGGCTGAGACAGGCTTCTCTGGCTGTTCTCCTACCTACACCGCTCACCTCAACCCCCTGGAAACTGCAGGAAGCCCCTTCCTCTCGCCCGCCTCCCCGCCACGTGCCCTGTTTAGCTTCGTGCTCACTCTAAAGGAGGCGTGCTGAAACGAGTTCTGAATTCCGTCCTATATACAGACCTGTATTGAAGGGTGCATTCACTGCCGCGTGCTCGCAGGTCTGGCTCCTTCATGAACCTCCAGCCTCCTCCCACTTGTCTGTGCGAGGCCCACCCCTCACCTTGAATATGCACCCTGCACGTCTCCTCTCTAGGCCTTGGCCTTTGCCCTGGCTCTTTGCTCCACGTGGGCCACCTGAACCTGAACTGGATGACCCCACCCACCAGCTCAAATGCAGTCTCCCCTGGCCACGTGCAAACTTCTCTGCCACGGTGACTCTGATGTCCTTCAATTTCCGGTTGCTGGTGTCTTCGGCTTCCCTCCCCTCCACACCTCTCTGACCCTTCCAGAGCCCCGCATACAGCAAGTGCATAATAAGCGTGTGGTGTGTGAGCTGCTTGCACGTGTATATGCCAGAGCTCTGGCCCAGCCCTGAGCTCGGGAAGCCTCGTGGAGCCCAGTCCCCTCAGGCAGGTGGGGCTGCTGGGAGTTGCCCTCCTTGGGTGCCCAAAGCGTCTGTGGGGAAGGGAAACGATGCCACTGAGCTTCAGGGCTGGCCCAGTCTTCAGTATCTAAGACGTGGGAGGCCGGGGGGAGAGGAAGTTTCCCTGGAGGAAGGAGCTGCAGCTGGTCCTGGAAGGATGGCGGGATTTGGAGTTGTGTCAGGGACCAGGCAGGGTGATGCTGGGGCAGCGGGTGGGGGGGTGGGGGGCGGGAAGGGAGGTCAGTGGGTAGACAGTGCCCCCTTGGGTGTGCTTTGGCAGGGCTTGGCCTGGACTCTGGAGCCCCTCGGATCCAGATTCAGCCTGGCTGTGCCATCGCTTGCTGTATACCCTGGGCAAGTGGCTTGATCTCTCTGAGCCTCAGGTTTTCTGTCTGTAAAATGGAAAAAAATTACCAAAGTGCCTACCTCATAGGGTAGTCCTCAGGATTATATGGACTAGTGCATATCAAACACTTAGCACGCTGCCCAGCACACGTCAGATTCACAGTAAATGGGCCCTCTTGTTACTATTATTTTCAGCATCGTGAGAGTTGAGTCAGAGGCGCACTGGAAAGTGCTTCCAGCCACAAGCTGGCTGGACCAGTCTTCCCTGCTCATGTGATGATCCAGGGCCCCAGGAGAGACTCTCTTGTTTCCTTAAAGTAATTTATTTTTAGGGAGCTTGCCTCCTATCTGGCCACTGGAACTCGGCTGGGGCCACTCTGAATTTAGAGGAGCAGGGGGTGGCATGACTGTCCTTTTCCCTCTCAGCATTGCTATTATTATTCTGTCCCCTCATCTTAAAGAGGCTAGAACAGTGGCCCAGGGAAGTTGAGGGAGCTACCCAAGGCCACACAGCTTGGGAGGGCAGTGGCTGGCGCTGGGCCCCAGATCCCCAAACCCACGCAAGAGGGTTTCTCCAGCCTCCCCCACCCCATCCACCCCACTTCCTTCCTGCCTCCCCCTTCCCCCCAACACCCAGGATGGTCCTGGGGGAGGGAGGAGGGCCAGGTGATGGGAGGCACTAGGGAGGATTTTCGTGCCAGGAGGAGGCAGGGCCTGCCGGTCCCTCTGTCTGTTGGGGGGGGTGGGGGGGGTGGGGGGGCGGATCTGCAGGGATACAGTGAGGCTATCTGTAGTCTGGCTCCTCCAGCTCAGGGCCCGGATCAGGATGGAGACCGACTGGGCTGACCTGGGTCCTTCTGTCCCCCGTTCCAACTTGGCTTTAGAGCGGCGAGGGGGCCCAGTCGGGATGGTCCTAGGCCTTTGCACTCGCCAACTCCCCAGGTGAAACCCCTTCCCCTGCCTTGCAGAGCTGGCTCTGCTCAGCCCTCAGGCATCAGCTCCAACATCCCCTGCTCCAGGGGTCTTCTGCTCTGAAGATAACCCTGCTCTTCCCTCCCTGCCCCACCCCCCGGTTCACTGGCTTCCACCACCCTCAGGTCCCCAGGACTGACCAGGCTCTTGCAGAGTGCCCGTCTCCCCCATAGGCTCCAGGAGCCCTCTCGGGATAGGAACCCCGACTGCCTTGCTCACCACGGCATCCCTAGCACCTGCACAGGCCTGGCACACAGTGGGTCCTCAATAAACGTTTGTGAAAGGAATGGATGAGTGCCAGCTGTGTGTCCAGACTTATGGGAGGCTCTGAGTCTAGGGGAGGGGAAGTTTGAGCCCCAGTGCCCGCTCCGGCCACCGCATCCCCTCCCCAGGGCCTGCCCCGGTGCAGGCACCTGGGATCTCCAGCCACCCTCCTCCTCTGCGCTATTTACACTGGAACAAACTGAATCATCACGTGAGCATCGGGGCTCCTGTTCTTTCGGAGTCTAGATAATTATCTGGGCCTTATTAAACTCTTAATTATCTAAGCAGCTAATCAAGCTCCCAACTATAAGGGCTTCCTTGTCCCAGGATGGGGAGGCAGGGGCCAGTCATCGGCAGGACGTCCCAGGCTCGGCAAGGTAAGGACAGGCTCTATCTGTGGAACTCTCCCCAGATGATGTCTAATTCAGCCCTGTCATTTTATAGATGAAAACACTGAGGCTCAGAGAGGGCAAGGGACTTGCCTGAGGTCACACAGCAACGGGGTGGCAGGGACAGGGCTTGGATCTATGTCCTGAACCCCGCCCAGTGCTCCTCACCTGACAGGAAGCCACTGGACATCGCAATCCTCAGATGCTGTAGGACTTGGACCGGATCAAGGAGACAGCAGATCTGAGGCTCATCCTTGGGCTCCATCTGAGGCTGACGGGAGACAAGGGAGGGTCTGCTTTGCAGGAGCTCAGAGCTGAGCTGAGGCAATGGCGGGGGGTGGTGGTGGTGGTGGTAGGGGGCATCTAGGAGCATTTGCTAAGCGAAGAGAGAGAGGAAGGACTCCAGATGGAGGAAACTGTGAACAGAGGGTGGGGGTGGAGCAGCAGGAAACACTTGTCTTGGGGTGGGATGGATTAGCTATACACTCAGGTTCAAACTGTGGTTTTTGAGACTGGGAGTGATTGGAGGTGGAGGGGAGGCTTCCTGGTGGAGGATGCAAGGGCTGAAATTAGGGCTTGAGGGATAAGCAGGTAGTAGGTGGCTGGAGAGAGGGCATTGTAAGAGGGAGGGACAGCTTAGGCAAAAGCACAAGCACACTCAGAAACAAACCGCTGGCATTGACCGTTTGTCCCAGAAACACCCACACGACCGTGTACCCCAAGCCACTTATTATTGTAAGAGGGCAAAAGATCCTGCTCCAAGTGGCCTTGACATCTGACATCAGTTCTGGCCTGGGAATGGGGAACTGGGGTGGTGCTCAGTCCTGGGGCTCCAGCTCCCCACCTGGGAGACGGGGCGGGGCTGGAGGAGACCTTTGCCCAGCCCCTTCCAGCTCTGCCGCTTGCACTGAACCCCACGGTCCCTCACAGGATGAACTTCAGAGATTTGGCACTGGGTGTGCTGTGCCCGGCATTCCCATGGCACACGTGTGTGTGTTCATAGGGGTAGAAGAAACACCACGACTGATTATTTTCAAGCCCAGATAGATATTTAAAAATTGAATGGGGGGCTTCCCTGGTGGCGCAGTGGTTGAGAATCTGCCTGCCAGTGCAGGGGACACGGGTTCGGGCCCTGGTCTGGGAAGATCCCGCATGCCGCAGAGCAGCTGGGCCCGTGAGCCACAATTGCTGAGCCTGCGCGTCTGGAGCCTGTGCTCCGCAACGGGAGAGGCCGCAGTGGTGAGAGGCCCGCGCGCCACGATGAAGGGTGGCCCCTGCTTGCCACAACTGGGGAAAGCCCTCGCACAGAAACGAAGACCCAACACAGCCATAAATAATAAAAATAAATAAATAAAATAAATAACCCCCCCCCCCCAAATAATTGAATGGGACGAGAGACAAATAGATCACGCTTTCACTTAGCGAATACTTATTGTAGGCTCGAAGGTCTCCTTGGGTTTTATGTGCTGGCTGCTTCTCATCCTTTAGATCTCAGCCTAAATATTTCCTCTCTAGAGAGTCCTTCCCTAATCCTCCCTCTGCCCCCCATACACACTGTACCCCATTCCATTGCTTCTCTTTAAGGTTCAGGAGGAACAGGACTATCTCTGCTGTGTGTACCTTGTAGCCTGGCCTGCCTGGCACATAGTAGGTACTCAGTCAATTCGAGCTGAGTGAATGAATGCATGCAGGCAGGCATAGGCTGGGACTAAAAAGGTGGGCCCCCAGTAGGCACCCGCTTCTGTTTGTGTATCGGTGGAGCCCTCAGTGGCCGAGCCTGCTGTCAGCAGGAGATCATGTGGAACTCTTCTTCTCTGGTGACACAGGCCACCCCCCTTGATTCTTTTCAGCCACAGCTCAGCCCTGAAATAAACACTTGGCCTCTGGTTGGGAGAATTTCAGGTCTTGGTAAGTAGTCAGTAGGAGGAAGGGGTGTCTGGGGGCCCAGGGGTGGGATGGGGCTTTCCTGGGAATGTTGAATGATCTGGGGTGGGAGGTCGTTATTCGATTCTCTACTCACCGGCTGTGAGACCTTAGGTCTGGCCGAAACTGCCTCAGTTTCCTTATTGGTGAGGCGATGTCTCAAGGGGCCTTAAGGGGCTGTGAGCTGAGATTTCTGGAAGTAAGGCTGAGCTGGAGAAGGTGGGGGATGCACTGGCTGTTGTGTCGTTGTTGGGGGAGCAGAGGGTTCCCCCATTCCCACACTGCAGTGGGAGTTCCCCAGTCAGGACCAGGTTGGAATCCCCTCTGTGGCCCCAGCGCTGCCCTCTGAGCCACACCTGAACTCATGAAAAATTGCAGCTAAACCTCTCACCAACCCCATCATGCAGGCTAATCAGAATGCATCACGCTCACAGACGAGGAGACTGAGGCTTAGAGGGGAAAGTGACCTGCTCGGGTGACTCCAGAGGCCTTGTATTTAATCTGGACACTCTTGGGCCCTTCTGGAGGAGGCAGTCATGAGGGTTGCTGAACTGCCTGGCGTCCAAAGGCTACTGGACATCCGAGATCATCCGGGGGCTCGGTCTGCTCTGGAGCATGGGAGGTCCCCAGGGGAACCAGGGCCTGCTGGGCTGCACCCAATTCAGGCCCCGTGACACAGGTGGAGCCGGGCTGCGAATCCTGTGTCTGGTGCTCTGCGGCCCGCTGACCCCCGCACGAGGGGACCCTGGGGCTCTGCTGCAGTTGGGCATGGACGTCTTGAATCGTGGTGAGCTGGTGCTGGTTGTGGGGCGGGGTTGGGAGAGGGGTACGGGGGAGGTATGGGACTTGGGGTAGGGGGTCAGTAGTGACTGCTCATGTTCGCATAGACCTGAGTATTTTGTGATCCTCAACATAAACTTAAAAGCAACATGTTATTCTTCTTCCATTTTACAGAGGCCCAGAGAAAACAGGGTAACTTGCCCAAGGTCCCCCCACAAGTTGGAGGTAGAGCTGGAAATCCTACTTCCCTGGATCCTCTCTTTGGCCCTCATGGCAGGAGTTGGTGTCCACAAGTGGGCTGACATGAGCCAAATCCCAGCTCTGCCAACAATTTACTGTGTGACCTTAAGCAAGTCACTTACCTTCTCTGTGTTGCCGTTTGCGCATCTGCAGATGTAAAGAAATGTAGAATAGGGTGAACCATCCTTTTTGGGCAGGATTAGATGAAATATGAGATTGAAAGGCCCTGGGGGCACTTTACTAAGAGGTATTTTCCACCTCTAGCTCTGTGACCCCCAGGGAAGTCACATCCAGGTGCAAAGGGCAAATGACAGTTCATCAGCTCAGGATTTGTCTCCTCTCTGGGAACTAGCCTGTGACCATTATGGAGTGTTTCTGGCACCGTGTCATTTGGGCTTGGGGCCTCCAGGCCTGGGGAATCAGAATGTCTTGGCTTCAGGCCCCAAATCTTCCCCTTAACAAGCTCCCAGTTGAATTCCCTTACCACCCAGGTTTGAGAGTGGCTGGGCCACAGGATAAAGTCGACACTGTACCTTGGGCTTCAAGTCCTCCATGATGTGCCGCCTGAAACTGCTCCAGGTTCCCTGTCCTGTCCCTCCCCCCTCCAGCCACGCTGTATTTCTCACTCCTCCCTCACCATGCCACCTCCTTCCCCCCTTCCCCACCTTTGCACTTGCTGGCCCCTCTGCCCTGAGTGGCCTCCTTTACCCCTTTGCTTCCTGGTGAAAATTCCTATTCCTCCCTCTAGGACCAACTGGCATGTCACCTCCTCCTGGAAGCCTTCCCCAGCTCTTCCTTTCCTGGCCCAAACCCTTCATATGGTTCTTCCAGCTGCCTGTGCTTATTATGGCTCTCATCACTCATTACTGTCATTGCTGGTGACTCTGTCTCCCCTGTGAGGCTGGAAGAGGGCAGGGGCTGGGCATAACTCATCACTGGGATGACCAAGAGACTGGCCCAGGTCAGGGAAGCAGTGAGGAGTCCAGCTGAGGGTCTCTCCCACCCTCCGCCTATCCAGAGGTCCAGAATGCCATGGATGAGAGCCATATCCTGGAGAAGATGGCAGCTGAGGCAGGCAAAAAACTCCCAGGCATGAAACCCATCAAAGGCATCACTGAGTGAGCAGGGGAGGGGCTTTGGGGGCAGGGGGTGGCTGTTAGGGCAGAGGGTGTTAGGTAATGCTGTGCCTAGGATCTGAGTGGGAGAGGTGGTGCAGGGCATGGGGCCTCTTCCTGGCCTTGCTGCTGGCTTGCTGTGTGACCTTGGGCAGGTCACTGCTCCTGACTGGGCCTCAGTCCCCTCAGTCATCCACTGGGACAATTCTAGTCCTGTTGTGAGCAGAGCCAATGGGAGAAGGAAGTGAGTTTGGAAAGTCAAACTCCAACTCCCTGCATGCAGCAGGAACTCACTGAATATACATGAAATTGAATGAAAAATCCTCCAGTGGCAGAATGGAAACAATCCTCTAATGACTGGGGCAAACTGGTTTCATTGCAAGTGTCAGATGGGATTGACTGGTAGGGGCTGCCTGGAATGATGTACTGGGGAGGGTTCTGAGGCACTTTCTGGACTTAGCAGGAAATAGGACTGTGATCAATTAACAATGTCTGCCAAGAGCTCAGGATGGGCAGGTGAGGTAGGTGTGCCACAACTTTGTTATACTGGATCTTGACTGGTGGTTTTCAACCAGGGGTGATTTTGTCTCCGGGGGACATTTGGCAATGTCTGGAGACATTTTTGGTCGTCACAACTTGTGGAGTGGGGAAGAGGGAGTGCATTTAGAGCCTCTAGTGGGCAGAGGCCAGGGATGCTATGAAACATCCTGCAACGCACAGGACAGCCCATAGCACAGAATGATCCTGCCCAAAATGTCAATAGCATTTGACAGCATCCAGAAACCCTGATCTAAGCAAACCTCTCCTTTTTGCCAGTAGGGAAACTGAGGCCCAAAGCAGGGAAGGGAGCAGTCCAAAGTCACAAATTAAGCCACATCTCATCTCACACATGATGAGAGCTTTTTGTGTACAAATTGGTTCATGTCCAGCCTTTTGTCTGCATTTCATGACAGCCCCAGAGGTAGGTTTATCCCTATGACATGGGGTGGGGGATTTACCCAAGGCCTCCCGGCAAAGCAGTGGAGGAGTGGGTTGAGGGCCTGGGTCTCACCTGTCCAGTTCTCATTGCTTGGATGTCTGCCCCTCCCAGTCTGAAGGTAAAGGATGTGCAGATACCAGTCATCACACTGAGCTTCCTACCTGGGGTGGGCATCTTCCAGTGTGTGTCCATGGGCATGACCATCACTGGCAAGAGGTGAGTATGGTGGGGAGGTAAGAAGGAAAGGACAACTTCTTTGTCTCGACCTTACATGCACATTTATTGAGTACCTACTGTGTACCATCTGGGTGCTGTGGTCTGAGATGATGCAAACTTGGTTCCTAGCTTTGATGGGAAATGGACCTGAGCACAGATGATCACAGACTGACCAGGGACTGGCCTGGGACAGAATAAACATTAGCAGAGCGCAGGGGGTGGAGATTAGAAAACGCCTTTGGGAAATGATGACAGCTGGGCAGAGCAGGGTTTTGAAGGATGTGTAGGAGTTCACCAAAGCAAAAGGGGAGAGGAAAGCCTAGTCATATGACCTTGGGTAGGTCCCATCCCTCTTTCTGTCCTGTGGCGTGGTCCCCCACCATTTCCCTCTCTCAGAGCTGCTGAGATTGTGAGCAAAGAGATGACAGGGATAGTGGCCACAGTGGCAGTGATCCCCATGATACCTGCCTCCCCCCTCCTCCAGCTTCATGGGTGGGAACATGGATATCATCGTGGTCCTGAACATCACAGCCACCAACCGGTTTCTGCAGGATGAGGAGATGGGCCTCCCCATGTTCAAGAGCGAGGGCTGTGAGGTCCTCCTTGTCAGCGTGACGACGAACCCAAGTGAGGGCCCTGCAGCTGGGGCGGAAGGCTGGGTTCACCTTGCCAGCCCAGCCCAGCATCCCACTTCCTGAGCCACTGAACTGCCTTAGCCATGTCCCTGCATGTCCCGTGCCTAACTTTCTGCCATCTGTGCCCCTGTCCCTGTCCTCTGTGTCCAGCATGCTGCCCAAGATGGTCAACAAGTTCCTGGACAGCACCTTACACAAAGTCCTTCCTGGCCTGGTGAGTGCCCAGAGCAAGCCTCCGCCCCTCATCTGCAGCAGTGCTTAGACCAGGGCTGGCAAGCGCATTTCATCTCGGTTGCTGACCCTGACTGACCGCTGGTGGCTGAGGGTTCTGAGACTGTGGCTGGCTCGGTGGGAGAAAGTACGGTGATCAGCTAGTGATGTCTTCCGTGAGACGGGGAGGAGAAACCGGCAGCCTGCACAGCACAGCTTGCCAACCCCGCTGAGAGCACCAGCCCCTGGGGAATGAGTCCTCACTGATCTTGCAGGCTATGGTCAGGAGATCTGGATTCTAGCCCAGGCTCTGCCATTGACTTCCTGCGGGACTATGGCCTTGGTTTATGTCCCTGTCCGGGTCCCTCCAGGGCTCTTCAGACTCCCCATGGAGTAACATTCAGCTGTGAGGAGTGAGACCCTCCATGCAGGGACCCCCTCAGCACAGTGCCTTCTCTTCTTCCAGATGTGTCCAGCCATTGATGCGGTCCTGGTGTATGTGAACAAGAAGTGGGCCAACCTGAATGGTGAGCAGCTAGCCATAACTTGCTCCTGCGTGGGGATAGCAGGATGGCTGGACTTTGATGCCCCACTCCCCATTCAAGTGCCTGCTCCCAGCCCAGCCTTGGGACTAGAGGAGGTCTGAGGTCATGGAATCCGCCCAGCCCCCTCACTGGCCAGATGGGGCACCTGAGACCCTGGGGGACTCTGGGGTTCTTGCCTCTCAGCCTTCCATCCAATGTTCTATCCATCACCCCCCAGACTCCAAGGACAGCAGCCTTTGTGGGCTCATCCACAAACCTGGCACCACAAATAATAATCCCAATAGTAACCCCACTCTTTCCTTTGTCAAGGGGATCCCTGCATCTCAGGGTCCACAGGGCTCCCCAGGGTGGGGGAGAGGGAAGTCCAATGGCTGGGACTGAGGAAAACTGGTTCATGTGGCCAGCAGCGTGGCCTGGGACATCACCTCGCTCCCCCAAGCCTCAGTCTGTGCATCTGTAAAATAGAGCCAATAATCCTGACCCTGCCAATCTGTTGTGAGAACTGAGCTGGACAACCCTTGGTGAACGTTCAAGCTCTGTGCCTGCAGAGTGATGTGAGGGGGCGTGATTTTCTAGGCCAGGCACCATTGCTTCCATTCTGTAAGTAAAACTACTGAGGCCCAGAGATGCTAAGCAATTTGCCTTGTGTCACACAAAGGGCCAGGGGTCCTGGCGCCCAGGCCAGGTTCAGGTGGCAGCTGGTCGGTGCAGGCTTCTCTAGGCTGCCCCTGGGCTGGTGCCTCTCTGAGTGAACCTTCCTCTTTGCACAGCCCCCTGCCCGTGGGCCAGATGGGCACCGTCAGATATGTCCTGGCGTCCATACCGACCACCACTGCCAGCCATATTCAAGTGGACTTCAGTGTAAGCTAGGGGGCATCAGCAGGCGGGTGTCTCACTGGCCTGAGGGGTGGGGGCTGCTTCCACCAGGGCAGGCGGCTGAGCTGGGACTTCGGAGGGTGGGAGGGCCCTCTCCCTCTTTCTGTCTCAACATGAACCCCGAGTCCTGAGCTGATTTCTGGAATGGCTGACCCCACACCCGCGCCTTCTCCCAAGGCTGCCTGCTTCTCCCGATGAGTGGCTTGCCCAGTTGTACCCTGTCATTGTATAGATGAGAGCACCGGGCCCAAGAGGGAGGCAGGATTTGGCTAGGGCCCCCCGTGAGTGGTGGCAGAGTTGGGTCATCACCCAGGACTCCAGAGCCCCGGTGACTAGGTGAATGCATCTTCCAGGAATGGGAAGAAAAATCCCAAGCAGTCATCTCCCTATGAAGTCTTCCTCCAGTGTGGTTCCTACAGGCCTCATGTTGTTTTCCGTTTACCTCTTTCTCCTGAGAATAAAACAGGGAGCAGGTTCTGTATAAATGAGGGCTCTAACCCTCGTTAGAGGGTTAACTGAGGTTACTTACACAATCCTAGGAAGAACCGCCAGTGGTTTAGTGACTGACTCCCTTATCCTCTTGGGCCTCAGTCTACCTACCTGCACACTGGGAGAGTTGAGCCACTACAGCCTGCTCTGGCTTCACCATCTTATGACTTGCTGACTTGGGGCTGATTTGAGCACCATTTGTTTGGAGATCTGAGACTTGCCCTCAGCCACAGTCCTTCATGGCCAAGGCTGAGTGTCTCTCCCCTGGCTGTCCCACAGCCTGTGGTGCAGCAGCAAAAGGGCAACACCATCCAGCTTGCAGATGCCGGGGAGGCCGAGTTCCCCGAGGACTATGCTGAAGGCTCCTCACAGCTGCTGCTCTCAGCCACCCTCCTCACAGCAGAGCTTGCTCTTCTGCAGAAGTCCTTTGATGTGAATGTCCAGGAAATGACGGTGAGCTGCCCAGTGGCCACACCGCCCACCTCTGCATCTGCCCCCTGTAATGACAGCCCCTGCCCAGAACACGCATTCTGAGAATTATCCAGGGGTGTGGGTAATGCTAGGACTGGGAGGGGCCAGGACTGATTTGAGTTTCCATCATCATTTCACCCACCATCCACCATCTCTCTGTCCATGTAACCACCGTCTATTCATCCATCCATTCAATTGTCCATACAACCAGGTATTTATCCATCAACCTACAACTCTCATGCATTGGCCATCCAGCCACCTTCTTTATATCCAGTCTATCTCGCTACTATGTATTCATGTCCTAGACTCTATCCTTCCAGCTAGCACCCACCCAACACTTCATACCATCCACACCTAGAACAGGGCCTGATATTACTGAATGATTGAATCTATGCATCTGTCATTTACCACCCAAAAACCCAGATACCCACCCATCTACCCATCCAACTCTCCATTATCCATCCTCCTACTCATCTGCTCATCCATCCATCCATCCAACCATCCATCCATCCATCCATTCATTCACTCCCCACTGATCCCTTTATTCATCCTCTCATCCATTTACCCACCATCCATCCATGTACCTTCACATCCATCCTCCCACCCATCAATCCATTCATCACCCATTCTCTCATCCATTTGTCAGGCCATTCCACCATCTTTCCATCCACCCATCCTCCCATCCATTATTCTTTTCATCCCTCCACCCACCCATCCACCTGCCCATCTATCCATTATTCATTCTCCTACACAAACACTCATCCATCCCACCCATCCATTCACCCACTCATCTGTTTATCCATTTTCCGCATCCATCTAGCTATCCATGAATCCATTCACCCACCCCCTCTGATCCACTGCATCCACCCGTTCTCCCATCTATCTGTCTGCTTTTTCATCAAACAAAATTTTCTCAGCTTGTAATCTTGTACTCAAAACTGTGGGCATTGGAATGTATGAGCCACAGTCTGGGCTACCCAGGAGCTCATTATCTACTTAATCAAAGAGTGATAACTGTTTTGATGAAGGAATCTCAGAGGGCATGCCTTATTGTGTCAGAGGAGAGGTTTGTTAGGATGGCTCAGGGAAGCCTTCAGTAATCCTAACCTTGACTTTTATTTGGTAGATTGGCAAGCTGCCCCCACAAACCACGGAGACACTGGCTGGCTTCATCCCTGAAGTGAGTGACCCAACTACCCATGATCACCACGCCTGCCCTGCCCTGTTCCCCAGGCAAAGGGACAAGGGATTTTGAGTACCGTGTCTCCCTTGTCCAGTGTGGAATCATCCCAGCTTCTCCATAAAGTACTCTTTGGGCCCCGCACAGAAACAGCCCAGCTTTTGTGCATTGTACTTTCTGTGTCCAATATAGAAATAGCTAGATTGTCTGTTTTGTTTCTTTTATTTCCTGATAGACACATCCCAGCCTTTGCATATCGTGCTTCCAAGGTAGAAACCACCTATTTCATTATGGACTCCTGGTTTCAACTGAAGCCACCAGTCTGAGGTTCGGCCCTGAGGGGAGTTTCCTGGTTTCTATAGGTGGCCAAGGCCTATCCCAAGCCGAAACCCCTGGTGACCCAGATCAGGATAAACAAGCCCCCCAAGGTCACTACGAAGACAGGCAAGAGCCTGCTGCACCGCCATGGCACCCTGGAGACGTTTGCTCCTCTGCTGCGGGGCAAGGCTCCTGTATCCCTCTTTCTCCTGGAAATTGTGAGTGGAATCTGTTTCCCAGTTTGGCCCAATCTCATGGATATTCGAGGCTGGAGGGTAGGCTTTTAGCTCATAGTCAAGCAATGGATTGAAGGGTTCTTAGTTAATCTCAACTGTGTGGTCCTAACCTCCCGGGCAATGTCACCTGCTGTCTGATTTTTGGCTCTGCAATTGAAACTTTGAATGACTAGAAAGATCAACAAAAGAAGGGTCAAAAGTTTAGTCCTTCCTTTCTTTCTCCTCCCTCCCTCCCTCCCGCCCACCCCCCTCCTTCCCTTCTGCTTCTCTCCCTCCCGCCAACATTCATTAGCATCTATAAGGACAGTGAAAGCTCACTCAGGGAACTATGGGAGTCTAGAGAGATCCCCAATCTAGTTTGAGGAAATCCAGAGGACTTCCTAGAGGAGGTGATGCCTGAGCTATGTTTTGAAAGTTGAGCAGGAGCTGGCCAGGGAAAGGATTGATGTTGGGGAAGCTGGTGATGGAGGGCACTCCAGATAGAGTCGCAGGATGTAACCTGGAGCAATAACATGTTGTGTTCAGGCACCTACAAACATACATGCCAGGATTTTTGATAGTGCTATCCTGGGCTAGGTACAGGGAAGATGAGGACGCTGGGCTGGGCGCATGGGGGGACTGCTGGGTTCAGTTCCTGAGGGTGGGATGGGCAGAGAGGAAGACTCCTGCTTTGTCTTGGCAGTGGTGGTGGTCCTGGGAAGGTGGTAGAGCCCCTGGTTTTACCAGCCCTGATGGGGGACCCACTGCCTTCTCTCTGCTTCCCCCCTTATCAGCACTTCAACCTGAAAATCCAGTACTCAGTTCGTGAGGACCGGCTGCAGATGGCCACCTCTCTGGACAGGTAGGAGTCAGCTGCACTACCAACACCACTTGGTTTCCTGCTCTAGGACCTCCCTCTGATCCATCCAGCACAGCCCACACTGCCAGGCTGCTCAGGTCACTATCCCTGTTCTAGAACCCTCAATGGCTCCCAAGAGTCTGCATGATCTTTTGTCAAATCTTAGCCTGGCACTCTAGGCCCTTTTTAAATTCTCCCACCACTGCTCCCACTATTCCACTAGCCTCTTGGAGAGTGAATCTGATTGTAAGCCCATGTCCCCTTTGCATTAATAGGCTTTACCTATGCCATCCAAATGCCACCTGCCTGTCATCGCCCACCTCAAATACCACCTCTTCCAGGAAGCCTTTCTTTATACAAATAACAGTTAACATTTATAGTTGCAAGAGACAATTCCAACTTTAACTGGCTTAAGCCCAAAAGGGAATCTTTTTGACTCACATAATTAAAATCTCTAGGGGTAGATCTCCCCTTTCAGGCATGGCAGGACCTAGGTGCACAAAATTCTCACAATCTGTCCCCCTCCTCCCTTGGCCTTTGCTGTCCACTTTATCGGACATTCTCAGGCAGCCTCTCCCCAGCTGGTGGCAAAGCGACCCCAACAATAGTTCTAACAAAATCCCAAAGGCTGCTTCTCATTGGTCTATCATGGATCACATGACCAACTCTAAGCTAATCACTGTGACTCTAAAGATGGGATGCTCTGATTGGCCAGGCCTGGGTCATGTCCTCACCCTGGGAGCTCTGGCTTCTGCTTCACTTTAATGCCTTGGATTGAGAGTGGAAAATGGAGGGTCTGTTACTGGAATAGAGAATAGATGTTGGGAAGATAGAACCACCAGATGACCATCACATGGCCTGTTCTGGTGCCAAGATGTATTAGTGCCCACCAGAGGCTGTGCAAGGGAGGGGGCCATGTGAGGGGCCGCAATTCTGTGTCCTGCAAAAATCTGGGACTGACTAGTTGAGCTACAAACCTCTGCATATCTGGCCTTGGGCAGGAGCAATAGACAGGGCTGGGTTGCCAGAGGGAGGAGTCAGGACCAATGAGAGGAGGCAGTGGTTTGAACTGGGGTAAACAAAATGGGCTGTAATGAAAGGTGTAAGTGCCCCATCACAGGTAACATGTAAATAGACTTAGGAGCACTTGGGAGAAGGCTGTAGAGGGGACTTCTGCAACAGGGAGGGGTTGGGGGTGTTTGAGATCCCTTTTCTCCAGGGCCAGGGGAATGGCTCTGACTGCCCTTTCTCCTCCTTGTTTCCCTCTCTTCTGCAGATTACTGAGCCTGTCCCGGGGGTCCTCATTGATTGGTGCCTTCAACGTAAGTGTCCCAAGTACTTCTGCCTGGTCTGGCTTAAAAGCAAGAAACTGGGCCTGTTTTTCCTTGGGACTGCGGGGAAGGGCTCTGAAATGGAGGCAGAGTGAATAGAGTAGGTCATCGTGGGCCTTGGGGCTCCTGACTGACTGTGTGACCTTGGGAAAATCGTTTAGCCTCTCTGAGTCTCTGTTCTCTCTTCTGGATAGAATCTGGACATCTCCCTAGATTGATTTTAAAAGCATTGTCATGCATAGGAGCAACCTGAGCTGGCTTGGTTGGCCCAGCTGCTATTTTTATTAGTCTCTGTAGCCTCAGGGCCCAACACAGAACCTGACAGAGTAGGCGCTAATAAGAATCATAATCACAGCAAGAGCGGCAACACTACTTGCTGAGCACTTACTCTGTGCGTTATCCAAACCCACTGAATCCTCCCGGAAACTGTGAGTAGGTGCTATTATATTTCTCTTTCACAGATGGGGTAACTGAGGAACAGAGAGGCAGTGAATGAATCACTCATCAAAGCTACTGAGTTTTCTGTAGGATGAGGGGTAGGTCCACAGGCCACCCAGTGTCTCCTGAATTCCTCCATGTCTTCACTGTGACCTAAGGCCCACGTGTCACCTGAAGAGGGGCTAAGCAGAGGTGAAGGGCATCAGCCTACAGTCTAACAGTCAGACGCAGTTCTGATGCAGTTTGATGTCTCTAATATTCATTCCTGTGGTCCCCGAACCCAGCTGGAGTGAGGGCTGAAAAGATCTGTTGAATTTAATTGAGTGATGGCATGAGGATGTTTTCTCTTTCTCTCTCTCCCCCAGGAGAAGGCATTGACTGGCTTCATCACTGATTTTCTCCAAGAAGCCTACATCCCAGCCATCAATGGTGAGGGCTCCAACAGGCTTTGATTTTGCTGGTGCCAAGAAGCACTCTGAGCAGGAAGGGACGCCACCTGGGTGGTCTCAAAGCCCCTCCATTGGCCCCAGATGAGGGAACCTAAAAGGGAGTGGATAGTCATTGCCGAGTCTTTGAGGCTGATGTCATCTTAATGTCACTTACCTGGGGACAAAGGCCCCTCCCACAACTTGGACTCTGACCCTTGACCACACACCATGCATCAGATCTTGACCCAGACCTGGGATGCAAGTACATGGTGATCCAGCTGATGTTCTCTAGGCCCTCGCAGCTGGCAGACATCCTGAATCGATCACTGCACTATTTCCCACTACTCTGCTCCAGGCAGTCACTCAATCAGTCGCAGAGCAGGCAGGCTGAAATGACTCTTCCTGTATTTCTCTGATGTGCTCCAAGTTGGGCTCCCAATTCCAGACTTCCTGGACATGAATTACAACCTGGCAGAGCTGGACATAGCAGAGGTGAGGAAAGGAGCTGGGGAAGGACATGTCCGCCAATACTTTTGGCCAGTGAGCAAAAGCCTGCCTCTCTCAATCTGGAGGGAGTTGGGCTGAGGAGGGCAGCGGCATCAGTACAATCCTGCCAATCCCTTGGGCAAGACCCTTCCTCTCAGAACCTGGGCCCTCCTTGGCCAGGGATCCCCAGGAGGAAAAGTAAATTCTGCTACTCTCCTTCTCTGCCACCTCCGGCAAATTGCTTCCTCTTTCTCTATGCTTCTATTTTTCTGTTACCTAAAACGGGGATAATAATATGGTATCCACCTCAGAGAGCTGTTGTGATGATTCATTGAGATAATTCACCTAAAGGCATACGGTACATATTAGCTTTGCATTGCACACCAAGCATTGCACTCGGAGCATTGAATGGACATTTTTCTCATTTGATTGCTCCACTCTGGGAGGTAGGGGTGGCTTCTCCCCACTTGACTGTTGAGAAAGTCGAGGCTCAGAGAGGTGAAGGGTCATAAGGTCAGTCAAGTTCATCCTTTGTTCTTAAACACCACACAGATTTCATTTCCTGACCACACCTCAGTCCATCCCATCCTGTGTCTGGGTGGCCCCATCATTGATCCCTGCACTACCACCTGGCCCTCTGTCTCCTGCCAGAATGCCCTGCTGCTGGACTTGAAGCTGGACTGACCGCGGCAGGATTTGCCTGCCAGCTGCCCACACACCACCAACCGGCTGCACCCAGTGGAGGAGCCCAGCTGGAGCTCGGTGGGTCTGGCCCCCTATCACCGGGGCTGCTTCCCTTGGTGAGGAGTGAGCAGGGCGGGACTGGGCTGGGGGCTTGGCAATAAACAGGAGAAAGGCCCTTACGAACATCTGACGTTTTGACCTCTTTGTTTGTAGCAAATCGACGTGTGTTTTTTCTTCCCCTTCAGTGGGTTTTGGGATCTAGGAGCAGGTTGAGGTCTGAAGGGCAGGCTTGAGCATATATTGAGTACCTGCTGAATGCCATGCTCAGGGCTTTACTTGTACCGTCTCATTTAATCCATGCAATAACCCTATGAGGGGAGGGTGACGATTGCCATCCCCACTTTACAGAGAGGGAGTTGAGGCCCGGGGATGTCCACTCCCTTGCCCATGGTTACACAGTTTAACAAGCTCTTCTCACCCCACTTTAGCTGCTTGCCCCCAAATCTTGGTAACTTGAGGACGGCCCTATTCACAAGGAGCCTGTAGAAGGCCTGGTGCGCTCCCTGCAGTTCTCCCTGCATCACCTCCTTTAATCCTCCCAACAGTTGAGGGAGATAAGCACTGTCCCCATCTCACAGATGAGGAGGCTGAGGCTCAGACAGGTGGAACCCAGCAATTCAGGGGACAGAGCTGGGATTGGAATTCAAGCTCTGGAGCCAGTCGGCCTGGGTTCAACTCCTGGCCCTGCCTCCCTGCTGCTGTGTGCCCTGGGTAAGACACTTTTACCTCTCTGAACCTCAGTTTCCTCACCTGTAAAATGGGAATGATGACAGTACCAGCCCTGCTCAGCAGGGTTGTCATGAAGGTTAAATGAACCAAATCGTGAAAACTGCTTAGCATGGCACCTGGCACAAAGTAAGTGCTCATAAGTGAGCACCGGTGAGTTTGTAAGGCTGAGACAGATGTGGACAGGTGTGTCTGTGTTGGAGTGTGTGTAACCACTCCAACAGAGACACACCTGTGTGCTAGAGTGTGCATTTTGGAGCACATGTGCATTTTTGGAGCACGTGTCAGGGTATAAATGGCCTCTGGATCATGGCGGCCCAAGGCGTCCTTGCAGACACCAGTGTCCAGTTGTGGAGGTTTGTGCGTGAAGAGACCTCTGGTGTCCGTCTACGTCTGCGTGCGTCTGCATGTTACCACGTCACTCACATGTCTTCTGCCCCGAGGGTGTTTCCACGTCTCACAGACGACACTCATGTGAGAATTGGCTCCTGCTGTTTGTCATATCTGCCCCATCACCTCTCCTGGGATTCACACTGGTACTATTCTTCAAATTGACTCTTTTACAAGTAAATGTATGTTTACATATAACTAAGTTAAAAATACAATTTAAAATAAATGTTTTCCAAGTGGACCCTGAAAATCAGTATCATTTGTTAAATGTAAAAAAAAAAAAAAATCCATAACTTTGAAATAAAGTTACATCAGAGCCCCCTATGATCAGCTGGTGCTCCAGCCCTGGAAATTATTGAGATGGTGGCCCCACGTGTCCACGTGTCCTTGTGTTGCTGTGTGCGTCTGTCAGAAGGGCTCTGTCTCCATGGGGGTGGGTCTGTGTACCAGCCTGGCCCAGACCCATGTCTCGGAGGAAGGAGGGCCCCTCCCTCGCCTTGGCCCGGGTGCCAGGGCCGTCCCCTTTTCCCTCAGAGTCAGCCCTAATCTCATCACCCATCATCTCCCAGCTCTGCGACAATGGTGGCCTTGAGACTGGCCTGGAAGATACGGATGCCTGGGTAATCCATGGGTGGCTGATGCCTGACCCTAGGCATGCCAGAGACGCCCCCTCCACTCCCCTAATCCCGTCCTTGGATGTTCACATAGCACACTCATGGCCACCTAAAGCCACACCACCGTCTTTCCCAGGCCAGTACACAGATGGAGAAACCAAGGCACAAAGCTTGAGTCAGGAGGATGGGGTTCTTGCCTTGGCCTTGGACAAACCATAGCTCCTCTCTGGACCTCAGTTTTCCCATCTGGGAAATAGGTTGAGTGCTCTGACCTCTAATCTGATTGCGGCATTCTTTGAGTGATCAGTTACCCCAGATTTACCCTGGGCAGAAAATGAGGGCTGGGCTGGCAAGGGGACCCCTGGGCTATGACCCCACCTCCTGGAGAGGCAATGATGGGGGTTCTCTGCCTGTGGGCATTGCTCATCTTCCAAGACTCCCAACCCTGGATGAGTAAGTGGAGGCTCAGAGAGATGAAGCCAGAGCCCAAGGGCACACTTGCATGTGGGGCTGGGACTTGAACCCTGCCTGCCTGAGTCCAAGTCTCCTCCTTGCTTCTTCACACCACATTCAGCAGCGAGATGCATCATCCTTCTTTAAAGAAACGGAGGCCCAGAGAGGGTATGTGATCAGCTCAAAGTCACAGAGCAAGGAGGGAGCAGAGCCACGTCTTTGATCCTGAGCCCACGGCTATTGACCCCCAGAGCCTGCCAGGCAGCCCCCCAGAGAAGCTGAAGACCATACACCATCCCCCACATTTGTGTCTACACCAGTCACCACCCATCCTGCCTTCTCCCTTCCCAGTCCACTCTCAGCTCCAGTACCTACGGGAAGGCCTCCCAGGGATCTTGCCATCGTCTGAATTTCTCAGGCATCTTTGGCAGCCCTTCCTTAATGCCCTAAGGTCCATCTCCTGGATACCTGTCCTCACAGGTGAGGGTGGGCATCTTTAACATCGGCCCCTTTTGCAGCTGGGGAAACTGAGGCTCGGAGATAGTGATGATCAGAGTCAGGATTTGGACCCAGGAATTCTGGCTCCAGGGACTTCACTCTAGGAGCTAATATCCAGGGGTACATCTCCTCATCAAGTCCCTCCCCTGCTCTAATCCCTTCTGTGGCCCCACATCACTCAGGGTTCTCAAAAGGGCTGCACATCAGATTGCCCCTGGAGGCTGGTTAAACACGCCAGTTCCTGAGTCCTCCACCCTGGGCCAATTGAGTCAGGGTTGCAGGGTGGGGCCTGGAGAAATGTATTTTCATTCATCCTTCCCATTGGCAGGCCCAATCCCTGACTCAGCCTTGGTGCATGAGGTGGCTTGTAGGTGCCTAGGGAGCTGGCGAGTAGGGGTCTCCTCTGGAGTGGGGTCTGGAAGGAATTGGTGAAGATAAGGCAGGCCAGAAACTAAGTAGCACTTTTCTCCTTTCTGGGGGCTGGGCTGGGCAGGGCAGTGGTTAAGATGATGAGTGTCATTAACACAACATTGTAAATCAAATATATTACAATAATAAAAAGGTGGTGGGGGGAGATGAACAGTGTCAGAGTCAGATGGGCTGGCTGGACTCTCCTCTGACCTTGGGCCAATGGCTTCCCCTTGGAGACAGAGCCTTGGCTCCTTGAGGGTAAGACAGGGAGTTATGACAGAGCTGACCTTCCTGGTCATCGTGATGACTGTACGGATTCGTACACATCAGTGCCTTGCAAACAATAAGCGCTCAATAAATGGCAGGTGATAGCTTTCCTCCCCCCCCAACAAATGTCTTAAAAATATTGGTGGTACCCAGTGCTGGCGAGGATGCAGAGCAGTTGTGACTCTCAGACCGCTGGTGGGTGTGCAAGTGCAGAGGCACTGGGAGAGCCCCGGTGGCTCCTAGGAAAACTCTCCAAGCGATGCGCTGCTGGGACCCAGCAATCCCAGTCTCCTGGCTGGCCACCCAAGAGAAGTGAACACTAAACACATGTCCACAAAAACACTCAACACGAATGTTCAGAGCAGCTTTATTCTAATAGCCAACAACTGGAAGGCCTGGGTGCCTCTAGACAAGAGAATGGATAAGCAAACTGGATGTGTTCACACAGTGGAGTAGCATAGAGCAAAGAACAAATCATTGCCTTGAACAACGTGAATGAATTGCATGGACATGGGGTGTGAAGGGGCCATGCACAAAAGAGTGCACATGTGCAATTCCATTTACGGGACCCTCAAGAGCAGACCAAGCTCATCCATTGTGTTAGAGGTCAGGACTGAGGGACAGAAGGGGGCTTCTGGAGTAAAAGAATTTTGTAAAAATTCATCAAGCTGTACACTTAGGATCTGGGCTTCATATTTCGATAAAAGGTTTACTTTTTAAAAAAGTGGTGTGGTTGAGTAACCCGGCTCAGTGTCTAAAGTCATAGGCTAAACACCGTATGGTTAGGGGTTCAGAGGTTATGAGGTGAATCACGCAAATACCATCCCTCCTCCCATCTCACCAGGCAGGGCCTCAGGGCCCCATGCAGGAGGCAGATCCACGAGTACCCAGAAACACGGTTACAGCCTTGCATGTCACAGATTCTGACAGAGGGGATCCCAGGAGGCTGTGGGATCACAGCCAGCTTGGGAGTCAGGAAGGCTTCCTGGAGGAGGGGATGCCTAGCTAGGACTTGCTGAAGAATTGTAAACAAAAGCCAAAGTCTCTAAGTCCGTATGGTAACCTGCAGGGCCCTGTCACCTCTTCGGCCCCATGGTCCCCACACCCCTTGAACCACACAGGCCTCTTGGTGTTCCTGGAACACATCACCTCAGGGCCTTTGAACTTGCCCTTCCCTCCATCTGACAGGATTTTCTTCAGGTAACCACCTGGCCCACTCCTTCTCCTCCTGCAGGTCAAAAGTCACACCTGCTCCAATGTAAGGCCTCCCCCCGACCACCATACTGAAAACTACACCCCGTCTCCTGCTTTATTTTTGTCATCAGCCCCTGACTTACTGCATCACAGGCTTACCTGTTCCCTCCAGAGCTGCACTGACCAACATGATGGCCAACAGTCATACAAAGAGACTGAGCACTTGAAATGCGCGAGTCCAAGTTTGGTGTCCAGATTTAGTATGAGAAAAAGAGTGTAGGGTACCTATTAAGAATTTTATATTGATTGAATGTTTGGATATATTGGGTTAAATAAACTATACTATTTTTTTTAGATTTTTTTTCCATTTTTAAAATAAATTTGTTTATTTATTTATTTATTTATCTTTGGCTGCATTGGGTCTTCATTGCTGCACGCGGGTTTTCTCTAGCTGCGGCAAGCAGGGGCTACTCTTTGTTGTGGTGCGCGGCCTTCTCATTGCGGTGGCTTCTCTTGCTGTGGAGCACGGGCTCTAGGTGCACAGGCTTCAGTAGTTGTGGCACGCGGGCTCAGTAGTTGTGGCACGCGGGCTCAGTAGTTGTGGTTCACGGGCTCTAGAGCGCAGACTCAGTAGTTGTGGCGCTCAGGCTTAGTTGCTCTGCGGCATGTGGGATCTACCCGGATCAGGGCTCGAACCCATGTCCCCTGCAATGGCAGGCGGATTCTTAACCACTGCGCCACCAGGGAAGTCCTTTTTCCATTTTTGTATTTGAAAATGTTCAAATCCACAGAGGAGTTGAAAGTATAGCAACAGTAAACAGCCACATACTCTTCACGTACAATTTAAACTATACTATTAAAATTAATTCATTTCACAGGGAGAACAGCTCGGTGTTTTGTGACCACCTAGAGGGGTGGGACAGGGAGGGTGGGAGGGAGACGCAAGTGGGAGGAGATATGGGGATATATGTATATGTATAGCTGATTCACTTTGTTATAAAGCAGAAACTAACACACCATTGTAAAGCAATTATACTCCAATAAACATGTTAAAAAAATTAATACATTTGTTTCTTTTTCACCTTTTTAAAAAATGTGGCTACTAGAAAACTTTTTAATTGCATTATATTTCTACCGGTCATCTCCTTCAGGGCAGGTGGTTTGTTTCTTTTGTTTACAGGTGTATCCCCAGCACCTAGCAAACAGTAGGTGCTCCACAAACGCCTGCTGAAGAACGAATGAACGAATGGATGGATGAATGAATGAATTTCTCTCTACCGTCATCTGCACCAGACTCAGGAAGGGAAAAAAGCAGCCTGCTCTGGAACTCCAGGGGGGGACACTGGGTCTTGGGAGTTGGGGGTGGAGTTGGTGCCCCTCCCCCATGCTGGCCCAGAGTTCCTCTCTCCAGGCCCCATGGCCATCTCCCTGCCAGGCCTGGGATGGGGGGAGTGGCAGAGGGACAGAAGACCCAGCAGCCTTAAGCTCCTTCCTTCTTTCCCTGGGCCTCAGTTGGGGTAGGTGGGGAAGCAGGGTGGATTCTGTGCCGTCAGGGTGTGATCCTTGGAGAACCCTGGAGGCAGATCCTATAGATGGGCTGAATGCCCTACCCCAGCCCAAGTTCTGGGGGGAGGTGGCTGCCTTTGCAGTCCCCATGGTTTCATTCCCACCCCTGGGCACTGACCCCAGCCAGTCCCCCCTTTTACTCTCCCCCCAGAAGGAAGGCTTAGCCCAGGCCCGCAGGGAAAACCGCAATTTGCTTCTGACAGGACACACTAACGGGTTTCTGGTGGCTGTGCCCCCTTTATGTCCCCAGAGCCATTGTGGGCATATAAGAGCTGCCCCCAGGCCTGAGAGGGTGGAGGAGCCGACAGGAGGCCGGGAACGCCCACCCACTCCTCGTGGAGCTGCAGGAGCGGGTAAGGCAGCCTGCGGGAGACCTGCGGGAGGCTTTATCCAGATCCTCAATTGTTGATCCTGTGACCATCCTGCTGTCCCATCTGAATAATGGGCACTGAAAGAATTCTCCCTAGGAGAACACTGGGGGTACCTGGAGGGTGATGGGAGAAAAAGCCCATTTTGCAGATGGGAAAACTGGGGCTCAGAGAGGGGCAAAAGCAGGGATGTGTGGACTGAGGACAGAATTGTCCTAGGCTCAAGGTGGGGTGTCCATTTTTCTCTAAGCCATGGATTCTGACTGGTTTCTCATTGTGGTAATATTTCCTTCATAAGAGATTCAAGGTTACAGGGAACCCCTCTGGGACCAGTCCTGCTGAGATGGCTGCTAGTCCATACAGAGCCCATATGTACCTCTGTGCAAATGAGGAAAAGGTGTCCTCTTGGGTAGACACAGCCTGCACCAGGGCAAACTATTGGCGAGTGAAGTGGGGCTGGATTTCCATCCACTCTTGCCCCCTCAGCAGGCAACCCCTCCAGCACACAACAGTGCATGGAGGCCCTAGACACAGTCCCTGCCCTCACAGAGCTCACAGAGATGGCTCATGAGGACACAAGCACAATGCATGATCACAAATTGCCTTAAAGTAAATATTCTGGGTGATGTTTAGTGACAGACGGGCTTCTGTGGACAAAGTAAAGGATGGAGGCCTTTCCAAGCAGTTGACATTTATTCAGAACCTGAAAGATGAGGAGGTAGTCATGCAAAGAACCAGAGGAAGAGCCTCCCTAACAGAAAGAACAGCATGTGCAAAGGCCCTGAGGTGGAAGGAGCTTGTCATGGATAAGACTAAGAAGGTCAAAGAGGCAGGCAGGGCCCTTGTGAGTAACAGTAAGGAGCCTGGGTTTTATCCCAAGGGCAGTGGGGGACTGCTGAAGGGTTTAAGCAGGGGTCACATGAGGGGATAGATGGGTATGTGACTGGGTTGGCAGATATGGAACTTCATACAGAAAAATCCCATTCTATGAAACTAGTAAGTTAGCCCTGCTCTCACCTCCTATCTCATTCCTTTCAACATCAATCCAGGATAGAGGCAGGGGAGGAGGAGAGAAACGGGACATGCTAAATCTAACTGCTGAATGTCTCCAATCAGCCACACCTTCTGAAATGGCCTATTGAGCCAATGGGAAAGCAGTCCAGGAAACAGAGCTCCCATCCTGCTGTCCCAGAAAGGAAGGCCCCTCTGTGGCTCTCCCTCAGAGACAGGTCCAGGGTCACTGGGGCCGCAGAGGACTAAGACTTTTAAGTCAAATGTGTTAGCCGCTGCTTGAATTCGATGGAGAGGGCTTTCCAGGGAGTGAAGCTGGACTTGAGTTGTGCCAGGTGGGCAGGAGGACCCCGGGTTGGGGAAGGGGCAGAGGGAGGATAACGTCTGGGCAAAAGGATGGCCTCAGGGTTCCTGCTTCCGCCCCCAGTAGGTGTGATGCCGGCGATGTTGGGCGTGTGGTCTCTGCTTCTCCTCTGGGGTCTGGTGACTCCGTGCCAGGGGCTGCTTGAGACGGTGGGCATGCTTGCTCGGATTGACAAGGATGAACTCGGCAAAGGTGAGCCCGAGGTGGGCAGTGTGTGAGGGGTCCAGCTGCAGAGTAAACCACCCCATAGATAGGCTCACATGCTTATGCTTCAGGAACAGATGAGAACAGGTTTTGATTCCCAACTGCACAGGGAGTTCAGGGGGTTAAAGGTTTGCTTGCAGGTTCCAGTGGGCGATTAGTTCACTCTCTTCTGAGAAGTGAACCGGGTGGGACAGGCATGCGGGGCCTGTGTCTCCCTCAAGGACAGGGGCGGGGGTGGTTGAGGAGGTCCAGGGGAGGGTGCTGGCTGGGCCAACATCTCTGCCCCACGTTTCTGGGGTGGGGGAACTCCACTGGGCATCTGCTGCTCCAGGGCTCAACGGCCCAGGGTGACCATAGTTGTGAACAGCAAATGCTTCACGGAGGCTACCCCGGCCTGCTGCAACCTCCACGAGGCGGTCCCTTCCATCTTGCCCTTCTCACGATCCGCACAGAGTCAGACCAAGGGTGCCCAGGAGGGGCAGAGGTTGCCTCCTCCCTCTTGATCGTTCCCTGGTGGCTGCGTGCTCCCTCCTTTACTTCTGCCCCAACTTTCGGTGCTACCGGGTGACCCAGGGTCAGGAGCCCTAGTCATACTCTTGGTCCCAAACCCAATTTGCTGTGTGACTTTGGGCAAATCTCTGCCCCTCTCTGGGCCTTAGCTTCCTCATCTGTAAAATGAACCTTCCTCCCCACCACCCTGTTTTCAGCCATCCAGAACTCGCTGGTCGGGGGGCCCATTTTGCAGAACATGCTGGGGACTGTCACATCTGTGAACCAGGGCCTCCTGGGCTCAGGGGGCCTGCTCGGAGGAGGTGGCCTGCTGAGCTACGGAGGGGTTCTTGGCATTGTCAAGGAGCTTTCTGGTGAGTCTTTACAGTGTGGCCGCTTGACCACCTACCTACTGTGTGCCCTACAGGAAGTCGGATCTTTTCTTTGCTTCAGGGAATAGAGAAGATGTTGACTCTTTTTAATTTGTTGGCAGGCAGTGGGAATTTCATGGGGAGCCTGGACAGGGAGTCCCAAGAACCAGAGTCAGAAAATAAAGAGTCTACTGCGTGCCAGGCAGCATGCCCCTGTGGTTGAGGGTTCCAGCTCTGGGGTCAATTTCAATTACTCACTGTGTGACCTGGGGCAAGTTGCTCAGTCTCTCTGGGCTAATCCAGGTTGCTCAGTCTCTCTGGCTAATCCAAGTTGCTCTTTCTGGGTTAATCCAGGTATCTGCATGGCTCCCTCCCTCCTCCTCTTCAGGTGTCTGCTCCAAAGACCCCTGCCCTGACCAGCCTCTCCTTGTTCCCTTGCCTGCCTTCATGTTCTATAGGGAATGAATCACACCCCTCTACCCCATATATTTCACTTTTTTTTTCCCTTGCCTCCCTTGCTAGATTATAAACCCCAGGAGGGCTAGGACTTTTGTCTGGCTTGTTCACTGCTGTGTCCCCAGTATCATAAGTAGTGCTTGACACATAACAGATGCTCAAAAAATATTTTTGAATGAATGAATGAAATCCCTTAAGAGCTAATATTTATAACTTAATGACCACTTAGACAGGTTTTCTGGGTGCCTAGCACTGTGCTAAGCATTGTGAGTAAATTATCCAATGAATCCAGAGGTAGGAATGTCATCAACTGCACTTAATAGGTGAGACGATCGACGTCCCCACAGGCAGTGAAGGGACTTGCCCGAACTCACCCAGCTAGGGAGTGCAGTAGCGGGGCAGGGCGGGGGCGGTGTCTGGGTGTTTAATCACCGCCATACTGCCTGCCCCAGGTAGGCAGGAACGAGTCCACGGCTGGTGGTGGATCAGGGGATGGCCAAACAACAGGCCTCAAGAAAGGCTGAAGGCCAGGAGAGGGGTATGGGGAAGTGTCACTGTCCAGGAGGAAATGGAGTGCTGGGAGCAGAAGGGGAATGGATGCCCACCTCCCAAAACAGTAAACAGATGTCTGGAAAGGGAGCTGGTAAGGACTGACTGCTCAAGGATCACTAAGTGCCAATCTGTGGTAGGTATTGTCATTATCCCTATTTTACACACAGGGAAACTGAGGCACGGAGCAGCAATGTGATTTGCCCAAGATCACCCAGTCAATTAGTGGTAGAACTGGGATTTGAACCATCTGGCTTTTACTGGCTGCACCATGAGCAACTACTCATGGGGTTGTTGCCAGGACAGTGAATCTGTATCAGGATGAAACAGAGCCTGGCACATAATAAAAGCTCCATAAATATTAACTATTATTATTATCATTATTAATAGATCTAGTCCCCCTCCCACTGTAGAATCCCCTCTACTTGGTGAGGCTGGGGCCGCAGACATGAACCACTGTCCTAGCTTCAAAGAGCCCCCAGTATGAGGTCGGACCCAGCAGTCATGATCCTGTAAGCTCAGGGCAGTGATAGAGGCAGTCCAGGCAGGGTGTGGGAGCTGCTCAGAGGAGCGTATTTGCCTGAGTCAGAGAAGCAGTAAGGAGGGCTTCCTGGAGGAGGAGATACCCTAGCTGAAATCAGGAGAGCCGGAGGAGTCACCTAGCTGACAGTGGATGCAGAGTGGAAGAAAAATTAAGGAAAGGGTATTCCAGACTGAGGGAACAGCCTGGGCAAAGGCCCAGTGGACAGAGAAAATAATGAACTGTGGGGAGCTGTGTTTGAGAACCCCCTTGGGTTGTGTGTGTGAGCCTAGGAGATGGGAGTGGAAGGACAACGACCCAGGCCAGAGACTGAACCAGGGCTGAGGCCATTGGGATACCCTAGCTGAAATCAGGAGAGCCGGAGGAGTCACCTAGCTGACAGTGGATGCAGAGTGGAAGAAAAATTAAGGAAAGGGTATTCCAGACTGAGGGAACAGCCTGGGCAAAGGCCCAGTGGACAGAGAAAATAATGAACTGTGGGGAGCTGTGTTTGAGAACCCCCTTGGGTTGTGTGTGTGAGCCTAGGAGATGGGAGTGGAAGGACAACGACCCAGGCCAGAGACTGAACCAGGGCTGAGGCCATTGGGATGGGATGGGGGGAGCACTTTAGCTCATTGAGCCTCCAGTGAGGATGATGATATTACAGTTCCAGAGCATATGCCTTACCAGCTGTGCACCTACATTATCTAATTTTTCTCTGCAACATCCCTATGAAGTGGGAACTTGTATAACCCCACTTAACAGATGCAGAACCTGAGGTCCAGAGAGGTGAAGCAACTGGCTCAAGGGCCCACAGTTGGGTTTATGGGTTAGAGGTGGGACAGGGGACACACCCAAGAGAGGCTCCAGGCTCTGCCTGGTCTGGGATGGTCCAGGCACTGAGGGACTGGTCCTGGGGCGGGGTGGGGGGGGTTGTCTGGTAGTCAGTGGCCCTCTCCTCCATGCAGGCTGAAGACTGAGGAAATCACACTGCCGAAGGTGTCTCTGAAGCTGCTGCCTGGGTTTGGGGTGCAGCTGAGCCTGCACACCAAGGTGGGCCTGCATGGCTCCGGGTGAGTGTGCCCCTGGGGACCCCCTACCTCATTGTCTCTCCACACCCACCCCCTGCCCCCCTATTTCCTCCTTCCTTCCTTCCCAAGAGACTCCCACTTTCCTATTCCCTCCCTGGATCCCACCCCACTACCCCTCCCCAGGGATCTCCATCCCACTGACGTCCAGAGACTTCCATCTCTCTCTCTGGAGACCCCTACCCCACTGCCTGGAGCTCACTGGTGGGGGTGAGGGAGGGGGCGCAGGGACATGCAAAGGGGCAGGGAGGCAGGAGGTGAGAGGAGGGAATGGGGCCGCTCACAGGGTACCCCACCCGCCGCTCGTCAGAGCCCTGGTCAGCGGCCCCGGGGTGGGCGCGGCTAAGGCGGCCCTGGTGGGTGGCGCCTGGCCGCCTGGCCACGTCCCCAGCATCAGGTCTCGCAGCCCCCTGGGGGGCCTCTTGCAGCTGGCAGCTGAGGTGAAAGTGTCGTCGCGGGTGGCGCTGGGCGTGAGCGCGCGGCGTACGCCCATCCTCATCCTCAAGCGCTGCAGCACGCACCTGGGCCACATCAGCCTGCTCTCAGGGTGAGTCCGCGGTCTGCAGCCGGTGTTGGGCTGCTCCCCGCGCCCGGACCTCCTCGGGCTCATCGCGCGTGCGCGCACCGGGCGGAAGTCTCCTGGGTCTCCAGGGAGCGGCCGGCTGGGCGGGGTCTGTCTCACCGGATCAAGCCTCGGCGCAGACCTGCAGATTGGCAGGGACAGGGACTCTGGCCCAGCCCGCAGCTTGCAACGTCCACTCCTGAGCGTCCCCCTTCTCCAGCCCCCGAGATCCTGCCTCCCTTCTTCCAGGTAGAACAAGGGCCCTCTGTGGTCCCTTGACCTGTAGGCATTTCAGTCCCTGCTCTTGGCATATACGAGACCCAGCTCAGCCCCTGACTTGCTGTGTGACCCTCCAGGGGAACCCCTTCCCCTGTCTGGGCTTCAGCGTCCCCATCTGTATGATGAGGACCTAAATTTAATGATCTGGAAGGCTCTGGCACTTTTATAGCCATCTCTTCCCCCAACTGTCAGGACACAGTGATCCTTCTTCCATGGGACAGCTGAGGCCCACAGAGGGCAAGGGACTTGCCCAAGGTCACACACACAGCTTGAGGCAAGCACGGAGATGGGCTGGTCTTTGGACTCAGGTCCAAGGCTTTCTCACAGCACTCTGCATCCCCCCCCCCCCCCCCGCGACACCTGCCGCCTCCCCTGCCTCACACGTTGAGTCAACCCCTGTTAGTCCCTCTGTTCCAGGCCAAATCCCACACCCACACCCACACCCCACCTTTGCTGGGTGGCCCTGACCAGTGAGGGGTTATCGGACAGCTCTGTGTTAGCTCCCAGGAGCAGGGTGAACCGGGGTTGGCCCTGTCTGCAGAAGGGTCTTAGTAAGAGGTTTCCAGGCAGGGTCGTGGGCTCCTTAAACCCCAGTGGTTCCATCCTGTTCCTCTGGGCTAGCAGGGGCTTGGAGGGGGTGGAGCTCAGGAGGGTGTCCTGTGGTTGTGGTTCTGTGATTGTCACCCCTCCCTCTGTACCCCCATACTCTCCAAACAGACCTAAGCCCATCTATCGATACATGCACATCCTCAGGCCACTCAGGCGTTCATTCATTTGACAAATACTCATTTATTCAACAAATACTTATTGAACCCTCACTCTAAGCCAGGTGCTGTTCTAGGCCCAAATGTCACTCATCTACACATATTGGAGAAGATGAAGGGAACAGACATTTACTGAGCATCAGACATGTTTACACTCCCATTTGATCTCAGCAGCAACTGCTCTCTCTAAGGCAGGCACTGTACTACAGATGGGGAAACTGAAAGCCTCCTCTGGGTCCCATGGTGAGGCAAAGCCAAGATTTAAACCCAGCTGCCCAAAGCCCCAGCCGAGCCCACGAGGAGAGGAGATGCGTGAGGTCCAGAACCGCCAGTGCCCACCCTGCCCCGTCATCTGGGTTGGCGCTGTCCCCGCGTGGTGGCCACACCTTCACGCATCTCACTCTGCCCAGGCTGCTGCCCGCACTGCTCTTTGGGGTCGTGGAACAGACGCTCTTCAAGGTGCTGCCAGAATTCGTGAGTGTGAGGGCTGCAGGCCAGGTACACCCTGAGCTGTGCCCCTCCTCCCCCCGCTTTGAGTTAATCTGGGCGCCAGGCAGGATTAGGCTGTGTTTTCCTTCCACGCCCATCAGGTAATCCCATCCTGGCCTGCGCACTGGGCCTCCCAGGTGCCGCCGCCTGCGAGTCTGTAGGTGGGCTGGCACAATGTGTCCCCAGACCTCTGAATCCAGGTGACCTGAGTCACCTGCTCCCAAATCCAAGTAAGTCCCTTTCTTACCCCCTGCTCTGTCTTTGCCACCTGTATTATTATTATTGACTTTATACTTTTCTTTAAACTAGGTTTGAATTGGGTCACTCAGTGATTTTAAAGAAGCCCTGTGCTTGGCAAACATGTCTAGAAGATCACATACATGTACATGTTAAACACAGTATGATTAAACTGCTCCAGGATGCTTGTCCATGGCCTGCCCCCGTCATCCCTTGAACCACAATTAAGAAAAGCTGGTCTGGCCAAAGCCCCAGTTCACTGAGGACAGAGAGGGGAGGGGCTTGTTGGGGTCACACAGCCAGCAAAGAGCAGTCAGGCCTCCTGATCCCCAGTCCTGGCAGGACCTCTCCTGTGAGTCCTTGTTAAGAACACCCATGGAGATGGCAAGCGTGTGGGGGACTGAGGTTGGCAGAATTGCCCTGGGCTTGAAGAACCCAATCAGAAAAGAAGCTCAGGGGGAGAAAGGGAGCTCCCAGCAGCAGGGACCCCAGCCCAGGCCCATCTCAGGTAGATTTCAACAAGGGGGTGTGGGTACGTTTAAATTGTGGCCCATAACTGGGGTCTCTGGACCATTAGCTGCAAGACAGGATTCATGTGACTCAAAGAGGTTTTAAAACTAAGAGTTAATTACCAGCACTTAGAGATTGGAGAGTTCTCTAAACAATCCCATTTCTGGCTTCTCTTATGCAATCAGCCACCCCAGCTGCACGTACCTCCTTCCTGTAGGCTGCACATGGCTGGCGCCCAGGAGGCTCCTCCCCCCACCCATCACAGCCCCTCTGGTCTCCTCTCATTTCCGAGACATGCCTGACCCCAGAAGCCCTGGAGTTTGGGGCTCCAAGTTTAAATGAAAAGGCAACTCTCTCTTGTCTCTCTGAGAACAGCTGTGACCTTGGACAGGTCACTTCTCTTCTCCAGCCCCAGCTGTAGAATGAAGGGGCTGAAGGAGTGAAGGGGCTGGGCTGGACCACCTCTGGGATTCCTGCTCTGGCGGACTCAGATTCTGTGATTCCCAGACTTGGGATTCTGGAAGCCGGACCACTTGTTCCCTAATGTCACAGCCCAGGGGTTTTTAGGAAACCCGGGGTGGTGTGCACAGTGGATGCCCTGGGCCAGCCCTGATTCCAGGTGGAGGGGAGGAGGCGCCCCTCTGGGGGATCTGGATTGTAGGTCTCCCAGTGCCCACATGGATGGCAGGAGGGACCTGAGACCTTGTTTCCTTGGGGGAGGGCCTTGTCCCTACACCCCAGCTAGCCTCTGGAATGTGTCTTCTTGTCCCCCCAGCATCCTCCAAGGTTTTCTGAGGGGACTCATGTAACTGGCCCTCTCCACCACCCACTCCGCCCTCTGACACTTCAAGCTCCAGCCCCTCCCCTGCCTCCCATCTGTGTGTCTCGCCATCCATCTCCATTGTCTGCCTTACCTCGGTCCCTGGGACCACATAGCAAATCATTCAAAGAAAATGAAGCTGTTCCCCGTGCCAGGCTGGGGCCCGCTGTTACTCTCCTGTAACTCCTGTCTCCTCCGGACACAGCCGTGCCCCGTGGTGGACAGCGTGCTGGGCGTGGTGAATGAGCTCCTGGGGGCTGTGCTGTGTAAGTTGGGGCCCACCCTCCTCCTCTCTGCACCTGCTCTTACGTCTCCCACACCATTACCCCAGCGGGTGGGGTACCAGGGAAGAGGACGGGGCAGAATTCTGGGACCTTTCATGTCTTCCTCAGACTGACGAGGCCGCCACTTTGAGGAGGCCTAATGGTGGCGTTCTGGGCTGAGGTCAGTTCCGCAGGGTGAGGAGACCCGGAGCCATCCAGGTCTCCATCTGCCGGGGGCTTCAGGCCACTTACTGAGCACCGGCGGTGTGTCTGGCATTGTCAGAAGCATGAGGCAGATACTGTTATCCGGACAGACAAGATGACTGAGGCCCAGAGCTTACGTAAGGAACCCAAGGCCCCGCAGCCACAGTGGCCCCCAGCCTCTCTGAGCCTTGTGGAGACATGGATGCCTTTTGTATTCACAAAAGGGCCTTGAAAAGTATAAAAATGCATAACTAGGATAAGGATAGAAAACTTGGGGGCAGATATGTCTCTGAATGTGGTATTATATGAGAGAGACAGGGCAACAACGTGGTTAGTGACACCGGCTCTGGAAAACAGGAACCCTGGCTTTGCTACTCTGTGGCTTGTGTGGGCTGGGGCTGGTGACTTCCTCTGTTGGAGCCTCAGTTTCCATATCTGTAGAATGGGGATGACAGTAGTGCCCTGGTGAATGCTTAGTAGAGTTTTAGGCGTTCAGCAGGCACTCAATAAATAGAAGCAGAGCCTGTTATTACTGGGGCCTGGGCTCATGAGGTCTTTCTCCTTCCTCCCCTCCTCATGCAGGCCTGGTGCCCCTCGGGGCTCTTGGGTCCGTGGAATTCACTCTGGCCACATTGCCTCTCATCTCCAACCGGTACATAGAGCTGGACGTCAATGTGAGTGCCCGCCAGGGCCCCGCCCACAGCTGGGGGTGGGTGGGGTACAAGTGGAGGCCAGGCAAGGGATGCTAAGTCAAAGTCAGGTGAGTGAGCTGCCCTGAGACCCTGCCACGCGCTGTCTCCTGCCCCTGCAGCCCATTGTGAAGAGCGTAGCAGGTGACATCATCGCCTTCCCCAAGCCCCCCAACCCCATCAAGGTGCCCCTCAAGGAGGACCACACATCCCAGGTGACTGTGCCTCTCTACCTCTTTAACACTGTGTTTGGACTCCTGCAGACCATTGGTGCCCTTGACCTGGACATCACCCTTGAGCTGGTGAGTACGGCACCCTGCCCTGCTGGACCTTGGCAATGCTAGCGGTGACCTAGTCACATCATCGCTGATCAGCCTTGACGAGCCCTCTTCTTACAATAGGAGAGAGTTGGACAGGTTTATAGCATGCACATACCCACTCTTGTCCTTCAGGCAGACATTGCTAATTGATAATGACCTCTACTTGGCTAAACCTGAATGGGATTTCCAAATCCTTCTCAACATGACACTCAGGACGTTACTTTGAATTGGTCAAAATTGGCATATGAAATGTAGCCAACTTCCCATCCCTGCACCAGATGAGCCCTTCTAGAGTCAAAGCCCAATTTTACACTAAAGTGTGAATGGCTAACATTCCCACTGCTTTCTCAAGAGCATATTTGAGTTGGAGAGAAGAAGACTAGGGTTGGACTATACCAAAGGTCACTTGGACATTTGTTTTGAAGCTTCTGAGACCTCTCTGTTTCCATTCTGGCCCCTATCACACCCTCACAGATGTCTGGAAGCCCCAGCCCCCGGAAGCCTTAGCCAGAGACATTTTCTTGGTCTCAGCCCTGTCCAAAGGCAGGGAGCTCTGAGCTACCTGGGCTCCTACCTGAAGCTCAGCCCAAGGGAGCAGGGATTGATTACTCACTTCCTGCAGGTGGGGTCCAGAGAGCACACTGAAGGCCTATGGGGTGGTTGGAACAGGGTCCTGAGCTGGGAGGCAGGTGTGACCAGATTTTCCAATTTTTTAGCCAGAAACTGCAAATTTATATGAAATGTCCTGATGTGTAAATAGTGGAAACAAATTTATAGTATTTGAAAATATTTTTGGGGTAAAAGGCAAAAATGTCTGGGGTCAGATCCCTGGGCCTTCAGATTATGCGCTCTGGCAGGGCAGTTTAGAAGTTCTAGAATTAGCCTGCCTGGGTTAAAGCCTGGTGCCACCATTTACCAGCTTATGACCCTGGACAGGAGCCTCAGGTTTCCCATCTGTAAAGTGGGAATAATCGTAGCACCCACCTCCTCGAGCAGTTATAAAGGTGAAATGAGTGAAGGCACACAAGACCCTTAGCATGTGTCTGGCATGTAGTAAGCACTCATCATTGGTCAATAGAAGGAACATGAGTGTCTGTAGAGAGGTATGTATAAAATTGGGTAGGGGAAAACTACTTTGTGTGTGCTGAGGGATCCCTATTTGGCTCTGTGTTTACCCCCCCCCAACCCATTTGGTCTTGGGTCCAGGTTTCCAGCAGTGTTCCACTGACAACTACAGAGCTGGCGGCTTTGGTCCCTGAGGTGAGTGACCCTTTCGTGGGCTTTGTTCACTGTAGCTCTTTCCTGATGACCCTGAGTGGACTCCAGAATCTTTCTCAATACAGCTCTCCAGACAGCTGCAATTGAATGTTGAGTCCAAATTCATACTAAAGTGTGATTGACTAACACCTCATCCTTTCCTGATAGCAGATTTTGCTTAGAGAAGAAAGGACCAGCGTCTAACTGCCCCAGAAGTCAACTGGGCATTTGTCCTGGGGCTGTTGCTCCTATGTCAAGCAGATTCTTTCCAAGTGATTGAGCCCCCTCCCTCCAACTGCCTTACTTCATCTTGGTCTCAGTCTTCTTGTCCTCAGAGAGAAGACTCAGGGCAGTGGCCATGGAGATGAAAGAGAAGGGAGGAGATTCAGGGAGATTTGACTAGTGAGCATCAGTCAGTACGTGACTGCAGGGCCTGGTCCTCAGCTTTCCCATCCCTCCAACTGGTGCTGAATCAGCTTCTTTCCAGCTGTGGGAATCTGAATTATACTGAAGTTGAAATGACTACTACAAGGTCTTTACATAACAGCAGATTCTGACAGAGATTAGAAAGAGACCCACAAGGCCTGGGCTTCCACCAGAGAAGATGGAGAGGG
Organism: Balaenoptera acutorostrata; assembly: GCF_949987535.1. Classification (NCBI taxonomy): domain Eukaryota; kingdom Metazoa; phylum Chordata; class Mammalia; order Artiodactyla; family Balaenopteridae; genus Balaenoptera; species Balaenoptera acutorostrata. The sequence continues at coordinate 63,860,268 of NC_080078.1, forward strand.
CAGCTGAATTTGGGGACACAGACAAATTCTGTGAGTCCTTGAAGGTGGTGATGGAAAGCAGCTTTGGTGGGCCTGAGTGGGGCCTCTGCTTATTGGTGTTTTGGGCTAAAGGGCATAGGTGTCTCAGGCAAAGGCTGAGATTGGGGCTAGACATTCAGAAGAACCTCGTTCTTCTGAGGAGTTGTAAGATGGTGGAAAGGGACTTGGGGGAGGCCAGGGTGGCAGGAGCAGGGACCCATGGATGCAACAAGGCATGCCATGTCTCTTAGCCTAGGGAGGTTGGGCTTGTCTCTGGAGCCTGAAGCCTTTGTTTTCACAGTATCAGAGCCCTGTGTGTGGCCCCAGTTCTGAGTTTGGTTCCATGGCTTCAGAATCTGTGGATATAGGAGGCTGGAATCCGGTGATTCCCCCTGTCTTTATGATACTGCAACTCTGGGAGTTGGGGCTTGAGGAATTGGTCACCAGATCCCAGCATTCAAGTGATTCTAACCTTCTGTGGATGTGTGGTTTCCAGCATTTCTGTAATCCACGATGTCGTGATTATGAGATTCAGCATTTCCTGATTGTGGGATTCATTCAGTCAACTAATATTCACTGAGCACCTACTATGTACCAGGCCCTGTGCTAGGTGCTGGGCATGCAGAAGGGGCAAACGGTGAAAAGTAGACAAAAGTCTCCGTGTTCAAGGAGCTGCCATTGTGGTGGGAGGGACAGACATTGAACAAATAAATAAGTAGAATATACACAGTGTCAGAAAGGTGGAGGAGGGTGCTCTGCAAAGCCCTCATTGAGGAGGCGGCGTATGAGCTGAAGGCTGAAGGAGGGGATGGAGGGAACCATGCAGGTGTCTGGGGAAGACAGTTCTGGCAGAGGGAGCAGCAAGTGCAAAGGCCCTGAGGTGGGAGCATGCCTGGCTAGTTGGAGGAACAGCGAAGTGGTCAGTGAGTCTGGAGAGGAGAGAATGAGGGGCCAGTGGTGGGAGGTGAGATAGGAGGGCAGAGGATGGATGATGTAAGGAGTGTAGGCATCGGGGATATTTTTTGTTTTGTTCTTTTATGTTGTGTAATAAAGTGTGTCCTAGGGGGAGGATTTTGACTCTGATTGGTTGTTCTGTGGATTGGTATCTCCGCACCTGAGTGTCAGCCTCGTGGGGGCCAAGACCAGGCCTGTCTGGTTCAGGCTGTTACCTCAGCTCCCAGCACGGTGCCTGGGGCCCACGAGGTGCTCAGTGAGTGTTTGTTGACTGACTAACTGATTCTATTAGTGGAGCATCTAAGCTGCCTCTGCTTCTCTCCTCGTGCCCCTACTCTGCCCCCGACTCTGCCCCTGCTTCTCTCCAGACCCTGAGGAAGCTGCCACCAGGCCAGCAGCTCCTGCTCTCACTGAGGGTAAAAGAAGCACCCATGGTCACGCTCCAGGACAAGAAGGCCACGGTCTCCGTCCCAGCTAACATCCATGTGCTGTCCTACCTGCCTAAAGGGACCCGTGAAGCCTTCTTCCAGCTGAACAGAGTGAGCAGCTGAGGGGTGGGAGCTGGCACTGGGGTTCTAAGTAGGGCTGACCCTCTCCAGGCTGCGGATCTCAGGGTGGGAGGCCCCATGTGGCACAGCACAGGAAACCCCGCCCCCATTGTCATCACCTGAGCTGAGACCCAAGTGCCCTTGGACTCCCAGCTGCTCCCTCATCACACACGTGTCCACTGTGCTTCCTCAGGACCTCAGGAATTGCCCCCACCTCCCCAGCCTCTCTGTGCTCAGATATCTCTTGGATGACCCTCCAGCTCCCTCCTGGCCCCCACCTCCAGTCTGCTCCCCTCTACCCCACCGCTACTAGTTTTCCCAGCCATACATCCGGGCAGTGGCAGGTCCTTCCCCTGCTCACTCTCTGCCCTGGCTCTGCACGGCCAAACACCATTCCATCCCCAACCTCTTGCCTCATCCTTGTGCCTTTCCCAGCCTTGCGCCCTAAGTCAGTTACTCAGGGCTACCAGGTCGCACCACCCTGCCTTTGTTTGTGCAGGGACCACCACCTGGAGGGCAGTTTCTCGCCTTCCCTTGGCTAACTCCTCATCTACCAAGATTCAGCTCAGGAGTCACCTCACGGGGAATGCCTTCCCTCACCCACTGCAGGCTGGGTTGAGGGTCTGTCCAAGCTCCTGCAGCCCTAGAGCTGCCTCGCATCCAACGCCGATTGCCCTCAGTACCCTGGTTCTTGAGCGCCAGAACCTTCAAGTTACCTCCTCATAGCCCAGCGTGGACCCTAACACACAGTAGGGCCTCAGCAAGGGGTAGTGGAGGAAATAGACGGTGGAAATTCACCTGTTGGCCAAGGCAGACCTGTCCTCAAGTTCCTTCTGCCAAATTCAGTGTAATCTCTGCCTGCTGTTCCCATGCAGGTGATGACTTTAAATGCCCAGCTGGCTCCGTCAGCTACCAAGCTGCACCTCTCCCTGTCCCTGGAATGGTAATGTGGGATCCTGGGCCTTGTCTTTACGAACAAGAATTAGGGACCGACAGAAACCCTCTCTTATTTATTGAGCAGCAACTAAATTGCAAGTGTTTTACCAGCATCTTCCTTGCCTCTGGGACCTGCTGGGAAGGGGTGGTATTAGCCCATTGTACAGATGAGGCAACTGGGGCCCAGAGAATTGGCTCCAGAGCGGGCATCTTCCACTGCACCTGCTCAAGAGCTGGCCCTGGAGATAAACCTGCTGTGGGGTATGGAGTCTAGACTCCTGAGTTATCAGCCCTAGAGGCTGGCCATGGAGGTAACTGTCCTTGAATGTTGTCAGATGCTTTGTTATTCATGTGGACTAGCTATTTCTCTAGTTTCTCCACCCCTGTGGTAACTAGGCCTCATGATAATCATAATGACCAAGATGGTGATGTTGATGACAATCTTTCCTTACACGTGCATGGCACAAAGCCCAGGCTCGCACAGTGGGTTGTCCCTGGAAGCAGGTCCACAGTCTGGGCCTCCATTCTCTGGGCCCAGTGCTCTCACCTTAGCCTGGGGCCTGGGGCCTCTCTGTCCCTCCCCTGGATACAGGGGTTTTCCCAGGGGACTCTGGGGTCAGACTGTCCTGGGCCATAGGTACCCGGTGCTCACCTGACCCCTGCCGGCCCCTCGGGCTACTACTACCCCGCTGCAAGGCTCCACCATCGCCCCATTTGTAAGCTTGACAAAAGGCCTCACTGACTGCCAGGGTTCGTCTCCCCTTCCTGGTGGCAGTTGAAGCCTCAGCCCTTCAGGAGACAGAGATGTGTGTCCGGGCTCTGGCCCTGGACCTGCATTTGAGCCAGCTGTGATCCGTTGGTGGTTTATTGCCTTTAGTGAGCAGCTGTTGGGTGCAGGGCACTCTGTGTCCAAGGCTCAGTCTATGGGAGAGCCACTCCTTAGAGAGGTTCAGTCAAACAACTGGGATTCAGACCAAGGCTCCAGGGCCATGGAGTCGGAGGTGGCAGTCATGATATCTCAGAAGGAGGTTAGCTCCCTCCAGGCCCATTTTACAGGTGGGAAAACTGAGTCTCTGAGTCAAGGCTGGATAGAGGCAGAGTTGGCCCTGTAACCCTGCTTCCTGATCCTGGAGAGCTAGGGGTGGGGCAGGCTGGGGGTGTGGTGGGTGCTGGGGCCCCTCAACATCTCTCTTCTCTCCACCAGGCTCAGTGTCAAGCTGGCCTCCTCCTTCGCCCATGCCTTTGTTGCAAGTTCCTGGGAGGGTGAGCAGCTTGGCATTGGTGAGGGTCTACAGGTGGGGGTGGAAAGGAGGCAGGATGAGTCATGGGCCATATGACTGAGCTGGCCCCAGTCTGGGCTCTGCCCCAATAAGCCAGAGTGGGCAAACATCCGGACAGGTGTGTGTGGGAAGGGGGGGGTTGCGGACACGCATACGCACGTATAATATAGTCATTGTCTTAGGAAAGTGAATCTCATGATCTTGGAACCTCACAAAGTTGTAAATGTGTAGAACCTCACTAGGGTTCAGAATTCTGGAATTTCACACAGTAATAAGGTTCCTAAACTCAGAAAGTTCTAACATTTCAGAGGCCCACAGAGCCCTTAGTTTCCTGCTTCTCAGAGGCCTGAGGTTCTAGAATTTCACGATGGTCTCAGGTTCTAGGTCATTCTAAGTGTTTCTAAACTCACAGGAATCTAAGATCAGACCACACAGAGTTACTGGCGCTGGGCACATTTCCTCCCTCTTTCTCAGACACAGGCCCCACAGACCCTTCCTCCGGGAGAGCGGCTCGTCCAAGCTCATGGGGCCCAGGGTGAACCCTGCCTAAATCACAGAATCCCCTTTGGGGTCACTGGTGGACAGCCCACCCCAGCGGGCCCTGTGTCTACCAGGAGCTATGTCCTCAGGCATGGAGGTGGGGAGGCTGGGGCAGCTGGACCTCTGGATTTTTATCCCTGGGGAAGGGTTGCACAGCTCCCTGCAAAGCCACACCTCCCAGCCCTCTGTGTGCTCTGTTGCAGGCGTCCCGTTTAGAAGAGTGGCTCAGTGATGTGGTCTGGGTAGCTTACATGCCAAAGCTCAATGGTAAGGACAGCCTTCACTGTCTTCTTGGACACATGGAGTGTCTGAACTCAGGATTGCCAAATCCATTGCCTCTCTCCATTGTTATTTTTTTTAAAAAATTTTTTATTGAAGTATAGTTAATTTACAATGTTGTGTTAGTTTCAAGCGTACAGCAAAGTGATTTGGTTATTATCCATTGTTCTTAATAGAGACACTGAGGCTGGAGAGGGGTTGATCCCCATTTCCAAGATGCAGAAACCAAGATTGTTTCCATTCAGACAACATTGATTGGCTCCTACATCATGCCGGACTCTGGGCCTCAAGAGCTTGTGTTCAAGCTCACAATCCAGAGTGAAATAGTCATGTAAACAAATGAGTAGAATATAGATCACCCAGAATGTGCAAGGGACTGACAGAACCTCAAGGAGGTTCTACTGAAGGGACCCCTTAAGATGATACAGAAAAAGGACATTTTCATTTGGGTTTAGTAGGATGAGTAGGAGTCTGCCAGTATGGGAACCTGAGTCTCCAAGAAGAGAACTGCCTCGCTAAAGAAAGTTGTGGAATAGGGTCAGCAGGTCCCACCTTGGCTCCCCACATATCTTTGCTTTCAACCACACCCTCTTCACAGTGAACCTGGATGTTGGAATCCCCCTGCCTAAGGCTCTCAATGTCAGTTTTGCCAGTGCGGCCCTTGTGATCATAGCGGTGAGTTTCCCATGCAGGTGTGGCCTAGATGGGCCTTAAGCTTGTCTCTGGAGAGCCCTGCTTGAAACTCATGAGGGGACTGCTCTGCTTCATCAGCTGGTCTGTCCCTGCACCATTTTCTAAGTTGCTCAGGGATTATAAATTACCTAATTTGGGAATGGCAAATATACAACGTATGTGCTATCACTCCTTCCTTACTTGCCCGTGGCAGACATTGTCAAGCAGTCACAGAGTTCTTTCCTGCTCAATTCAGACACAGGACTGGCCGATAGGATGGAACCTCAGGTTTACTCACAGAATCACAGTTCCCCTGGTCCAGGGGTAGCAAGTACACGTTCTGTCTCTCCCTTCTGCTGTGCCCGTGGCAGGCGTGGCTAATAGATCATGACATTTTTTCTTACTGAATATTGACATGGCCTCACAATCCTTTTCAATCCAGCACAGCTTTGAGTCTCGGTACAGCTCTGGGAGGTGGGCAGATCAGGGAATTCTGGGCCCATTTCTCAGATGAGGACCAAGGCTGAAGGAGGCCACATTTCTGGCCCAAGGTCACACAATAAATTAGCAGGAGAAATGGCACTTGAACTTATGTCTCTTAAGTCCTAAAGTCAGTGACCTCTCCCACACTGAATGTCATTTATTCATCATTCATTCATTTCTTCATTCATTCACTTAATAAGTGCCAGCTGTGTCCCAAGTACAGTGCTAACCCCAGGGCATGGGGTGGGGGGCACACAGAGATGGCTGCAGGGATGAGGGTATGTGGTGGCGGTGTTGGGCACAAGGACTCAGAGGGCCTAACCTTGAGCCGTTGCCACTTGCAGAATGCTGTTGTGCTGACGTGGCATCCTGAGGCTGACAGCTGGCCACCATCCCTCCCTGTTGACTGCCAGAGTCCTGTCCATCTGCCCGCTCTGCCTCAGTTTCCCTCCCAGGCTCCAGCCTGTGTCGGTGACAGTGTAAGTGTCCTTTATCCACGCAGGCTCACCCAGGTGCTCTGGCCCTGCAGCTCTGCCCCCAGTCTGGGGTGGGGACTGCAGGGCCAGCCACAGCACTCTGCTTTGGAGAAAGCTCTGGGGCCTCCTTGGCAAGTCCTGAGCTCTCAATAAACGACTCCTCTATCTCAGCACCTCCCGGCTGGTTTGTTCTCCAGTCACACAGGGGCTGCCTTGGCCTCTGCCTCTGGTGCCCTCCCCAGCTCCAGGCAGGGCTCCTGGGAGGCGAGGGGACTTGGGGCCTAGTCATTGTAGCTTCACATCCCAAACTTTGCTGGTTGGCCCGGGCAGCCTCTGTGTCTCGTCCTGCCTTCCTCCGCCTCTGCCTCGAGCTCCCTGTGTCCCTCTCCCCTCCCACCCTTTCCCTCTCCTCTCTCTATTTTTCTAAATACCTCCATCTTTCACTCTGTCTCTCTGAGTCTGAGTCTGTGTCTGTCTGTCTCTGTCTCTCTGACTTTGGGACATTTCTCAGAAGTGATGTCTGAGCTGAATTTTGAAGGGTAAGAGTTTTCCAGGGAGAAAAGGAGCCAGCATTCCAGGAAGCAAAGATGAGTGAGACTCAGTGTTGCCCGGGAGGGATCGCTACTGACTACACATCTGCTGTTGACACACCTCAGGATAGACCTCAGGACAAAGCTACACTGAGAAAAGCTACACTGTGCGGGCAGGGAAACTGACACCAGACAGGAGCCTGGCTGGCCCAAGGCCTCACAGTAGCAGAGCTGGGATGGGAAACTGGGAGTCCTGCCTCTCTCTCCTGGGCTCCTCTCTGCTGCTCAGGATGGGCCTCCTTGGTTCTGGGGAATGGCCCCAAGTTGGTACTTATGAGTGGGCCTGAGTGAAAAGGTGCCAGTTAAGTTTTGGGAACTGGATCAGAGGATTTGAGGGGGGTGCAGAGGAGAGTTGGAACCCATCTAGAGGTTTACCCACCAATAGGAATGACCATCCTCCCATCCATCCATCCATCCATCCATCCTTTCATCCACCCACCCATTCATCCTTCCATCTACCCATCCATCCACCCACCCACCCATCTACCCATCCATCCATTCACATACCCATTCATCCTTCCATCCATTCATCCATCCATCCATCCATTCATCCACCCACCCACCCATTCATCCTTCCATCTACCCATCCATCCATTCACATACCCATTCATCCATCCATCCATCCACCTTCTACCCTTTCTTCCTACCCCTGTCCCTTCTTTCCTCCTTCCCTCCCATCTACCCACCTACAATTACTGGCACCTACTACATGCCAGGCCTAGTGCTGAGTGACATGTTGGGATTTATCTTTGACTCCTTTCTCATCTCTAGTGTCTCCTGACTCCCATCCAGAACAATGCAGTGATTAAATGAGTAGCTTGTGTTAGCTGCCTGTGTTCAGATCCCATCCGAGCTGCCATGTGGCCTCAGGCAAGTCTTTTAATCTCGCTGACTTTCGATTTCTTCATCAGTAACTTGGAGATGATAGTAATTTGGTTTTGAGGGTTAACCAGCACTCAGGATGGTGACTCACCCATCAGAAGCCCTCAGTGCCTTTAGCTCGTGTTACTGCTGCATTATTCTCCCTCCTCATCCTGCCTTCACCTGTTCCTGCCTCTCTACCCAAACCCCAGCACACCCTCCTCCTCTCTCACGAGGACCGCACCTGCCCTCCCTGTCCTCACAACCTCCTCTCTTCCATCCTGTCCTCCTTCAGCTCATTCTTGACCTTCCATGGCTGGATTCTCACGGCCAACAGGAAATCATCCAAACTCCCAGGTTTGGCATTCAAGGCTGCCTAGACGTGGCCTCAGCTGATCCTCTTGGAGCATGAAGAGGGAGCAGAGCTATCTCTGCGCCTCAGGCTCCTCATCTGCGAAATGGGAATCCCGTAGGACTCACTCATAGGTCGTTTGAGGATGAAATGAGACAGTCCTTGTAGAGTACTGAGAAGAGCGCCTCCAGCCTCACGTGCCCTAGGCAGGGTCTATTATTGTGTTCACACTGGATGTCACTGCCTCACCCTGTTTTCCACTTGACCAAGAGCACCTCAAGGTCAGGGAGGGTCTTTGTCCTGGCGAGTCCTGTGGCTGCACACAGTAGCAGTGAGAGCAGCTAACCTCTACTGAGCACTTACTGTATACCGGACATTGTGTTAGATGCTTAACATCCCTTTGCTCAGTTAATTTTCATAGTGACCATAATCAGTGGGTATTATCACCCTGTATTACATATGAGGAAACAGGCTCAGAGAAATGGAATTGGACAGCTTCTAAGTGGCAAAACCAGGATTTGAACCAGGTCCTTCTTACCCTTACTCCAAAGCCTGGGCTTTTCACGGCTACGCTATAAAAGTAATACTTGCTGTGTTAATTTTATGCTTAATAAGAGCCAGAAACTGTTCTAAGGGCTTTAGATACATATGTCATCAACTCCTTGAATCAACCCTTCTTTCTAGGAACTGTTTTTACCTTCATTCTAGAGTTGAGGAAACCTGAGGCACAGAGAGGTTAAGAGACTTGCCCAAGGCCACACAGCTAGGAAGTAATGAGGTTAGAACCTGAACCCAGGCCCTTGACTCCAGAGCCCAGGCTCTGAACCTCCGCACTTAGAGTGGGCAATGAAACCAGACGTGCAGGAAGCCCCCTGTTCGGCAGCCCCCCGCAGGCCTGGCGAGCTGACGGTTCATGAGGGGGACCAGTACTGAGAGGAGGGGTTGGTAGTGGGGCTGGTTCTGTTTCCTGGTCTTGACAGCCTCCTGCATGAATCCCCCACGTGGCCCCCTGCAGGCTGAGTCACCTTCAGGGTGAGTTACCTCCCAGGGCCTGGTCCCACCAGCTCCAGACAAAGGTGCCTTTTGAACGCTAAGCCCAGGTGATCTCCCTGGTGCCGGAGCTACACTAATCCTCTCGGGGCCTGAGGGGGCAGGCTGGCCCCATGGCCACCAGGACTTGGCTGGTCTCAGGACTGAGGACAGGCACAGAGCCTCTGATGACTGACCTTCATGTGTGCACTGCCCTCTACAATTTACAGTGGGCGTTGATCCCTGCTCTCTGGTGGGAGGGATGGGGGGGTGGAGAAAGGCACAGTTGCCCTCTTTGCATTGTATTTCAATTTTATTTTATTTTAGTTTTTAATTTTTTAAAATAGATTTTATTTATTTATTTATTTATTGGCTGCGTTGCATCTTCCGTGGCTGTGTGCGGGCTTTCTCTAGTTGCCGAGGGCTTCTCTTGCGGTGGCTTCTCTTGTTGCGGAGCACAGGCTCCAGGCACGCAGGCTTCAGCAGTTGTGGCACACGGGCTCAGTAGTTGTGGTGCACGGGTCCAGTTGCTCCGCGGCTTGCGGGATCCTCCCGGACCAGGGCTGGAACCCGTGTCCCCTGCATTGGCAGGCGGCCGCTCAACCACTGCGCCACCAGGGAAGCCCCTGTATTTCAATTTTAAAAGGCAATATTTTTGTTTAACAAGCAGTTTTATCACACTAAGTGCCAGGAATGGGGAGTCACAAACGGGGTTTACTGAGCCCCCATGAAGCTCCAGGTATATTCCAGATGTTTCCTCTTTAATCCTCAAAACCCTGCTGGGAAAGTGTGATTATGCCCATTTCTCAGATGGCCAGACTGAGGCCCCAAAGGAGAAGTGATTGTCCAGAGCTGAGAAGGCATATGGGATGTAGGAACACAGGCACATGTGGTTCTTAGGGTCCCTACCCTGGAGCCCGTCTAGCCCCTACAGATGATAAGATGGTCCAGGGCCCGGGCTCAAGCACCCCCCTCACACCCCTCATGGTTTTCACTGACTTGCTGCCTTGTGGTGCCAGCAGGGACCCGGAATTATGGGAATAAAAATGCCATCTACTGAGCACCTACTGTGTGCTGTGCCCTGTTCTCAGCACTTTGCATGATTAAGTCACCTGACCTTTACAACATCCTCTTGAGGCCAGGCCATTCTGGTCACCATCTCAACACCAAAGAAACAGGCTTGGAGAGAACTGGCAGCAGAATTTGAACCCAACATCTGGCTCCAAAGCCTGTCCCATTAATGCACCCACTGCAGATAGGGAAACTGAGTCCCAGAGAGGGGCTGGCCCAGGGGCCAGTGGTGACATTGGTGAGCTTGGCAGGACTTAACATCACCCATGCCTGCCTTCAGAGCCTCCATTGCCCCCAGGGAGTAGGGAGGAAGCATCTTCCTGCAGAGTTCGGCAGAACTCACATTTATTCTCAGCCTGGCTTGAGAGCAGGCCTCGGTGGGGAGAGACAAATGCCCCCTCACCCTAGAGAGGTTCTCAGGTAGGCCTGGTGGGGGAGGGAGGAAGTGGCATCAATTAAACATGGAGGTAGGACCTAGGCTGGGGCTGGGGCTGGGGGTAAGAGGCAAGGAGGACTCAGATTTCTCCCCATCTGGTATGGAGAGAGTAAGGGCATTCACTCATTTGCTACACTGGTATCTGTACCTGTGTTGGGCTGGGAGTGGGGCACAGGCTTGGTTTCCCCAGAGTAACGCCATCTCAGGGGGTTGGCATTGCAGAGGGCCTTGGGGGGGGCATCCAGAGGAAGGGTCAGAGTTAGGGGTTGTCACAGAAAGCTTTCTAGAGCAGCTGGCATTTCTGCAATAGTGTGACTAATGGAATCTGGAGAAGGGTATTCTATGGCAGAGATTGCACATGCAAAGGCCCGGAGGCAGGGAGGCTGGAGGTGGTGGTGGTGAAAGGAACGAGCAGCACTGGTGTGGAAGGCAGATCCTCCTTGAATGCCAAGGAGGAGGTCGGGGCTGTGTCCCAGCAGGTTTTGGAGGGGGCAGTGGCTGCCACTGAGGGGTGGGAGCAGGCACTGACTGGGAAAGAACAGGAGGGAATATTCTGGGATGATGAAAATGCTCTATATTAAGATAGGGGTGCAGGCTACATACTGTATAACATGTCAGTATTCAACAAATAAACACAACATTTGTGCATTTCACTGTATGTAAATTTTACATCTAAGGAAAAGAATCATAATGGCATGCATGTTGAAATGTTTAAAGGGAAGTATACTGCTAACTGCAACTTTCTTTGAAATACATTTTTTTAAAAAAAGATGGATTAATGGATGAATAGATATGCAATAAAGCAAGTATAACAAAATGTTAATGGTAGATGTAGCTGGTGGGTGTAAGATGACAAGCATATGGGTGTTCTCTGTATACTTCTTTCAACTTCGCTGTACGTATAGACATTTCATAATGAAATATTGGGAGAAAATCTTCTGCAGGTCAACAGAAGCCTATCTGCTTATTCTCTTCGCACCTGCCCCAAGTTTGAAGAGCAGATCCGTATCCATCTCCCTGAATCCTCAAATCAGTCCTGTGAGGCAGGTATTATACTCATTTAGCAGACGGAAATATGTAATGAGAGGCACAGAGCAGGGAAGTGGCCGGCCCAAGGTCAACCAGTGAGTTCAGGGTTGAGCGAGGTCTGAACCAAGGTCAGCCTGATGCTGAGTCTGGGCACAGTTGTCTGCCCAGGCCATCTGGAGTGGGCAGTGCCTGCTTTAGAGCTGGAAACTAGATGCGTCTGGGGGTGTTTCCACTTCCTCCATCTGGGGGCCTAGCTAGGGTCTCCAGGAATGTGCCCAGACCAGGGGCTGATAAATCCCAGCTCACGTGACACCATCTGGGGCTGAACAAGTTCTCAGAATTAGCCACAAACCGCAAACCCTTGTGGTTTTGGGTCCCGATGCCCAATGTGCAGAGCAAATCTGGATTCCGGTCTCTCATAATTACATGGTGTTTCCCTCCCTGGGTCCAGGATCAGACTCCAGCCGCTATATAAGACTGGCCTGTGATCCGGTTCAGCCAAAGCAGAAGGCCCGGTGAACGGGACCTCTCAAGGCTGAGCTGCGGGGACCTCCTGGGGGTAAGGAGGAGCCTCCTCCCTCTTCAGAGTCTGGGCAGGGGGAGGCTGAGGCCTGGGGAGGCAGTGAGGCATGTCCCAGACTGGAGACCTGCCTGGGAGACCCTTTTCTGAACCTCAGTGATCTTGTCTGAAACATGGGCATAGTCAGGAGAACCTCTCAGGGATCAGCAAAAGGGCCTGAGTCCCTTTAATTACATGGGTGAACGGAGCTGCGCTCATCTTTCCCAGGGATGCTGGGTACCTGGGACCTTTGCTACCTCCCTGAGACACTGCAGCTGCTTGCTGATGCCAGAAATCCCTCCTTTGATGCCCATCTTTTTAAACTGAAGGTGGTGATCCCTCTTTGAACACAGAACTCTCTGGGCAGTGGGGTTAGGATGAGGTGAGGAAGCCAGGGGGAAAAAAAACTCTTGAACATATTAGTCCTTAATACTCTAGTATAAATGAGTGCCTCTGATACTCTCCTGGGAGCAATTAGGAGCGGGGAAAGAACTTGGGGGCTTTGTGAACTTCAAGGGACGTGGGGGCAGGGAAAAGGGAAAAGCGTGCATAAATGGCGCTGAAGCCAAAAACTTTGCACAGTCTGGCTCAGATGGGAGGCCATGTCCTGTTCTGATTCTCTGAGGCTGGAGAACGGTTAGACTGGGCTTGTGGAGTGAGAGAAGTGGACTAGACATGGAGGCAGCAAAATAAGGTCTCCTGGAGGTTGACCTGCTCATCCCCAAATGCATGCTTCACCCCTCCAATCTCATAATACTTCACACCCACTTCTTAGAGGTCTGAAATAATAGTCCCCAAACAATAACTACTGTTTACTGAGTGTCTGCTATGTACCAGATATGATGTGCTGGTGACTAGGAAGCTGTAGTTCAAAAAGCTCAAATCTCTTGCCTAAGGATTAGAATCCAGATAGCCCTGATCCAGAGCCCTTCATCTTAACTACATGGTGTAGAACTGTCTCCTCCAAAGAGGTGGGAAAGGGTATTTGCTGGCTGGCTGGATGCATGGAAGTGTGGCTAGATGAATGTTTGACAGCTGCATGGACTGATGGAAGGATATATGGATGATGGATGTATGGAAGAAAGGAAAGATAGATGGATGGACATATGACTTGCTTGCTGGCTGGTTGGAACATGGATAAATGATGGATAGAAGGGAAGGAGGATGGATAGATGGATGGTTGGATGGATGGATGGATGGTTGGATGAATGAATGGAAGGATGGATGGGTAGGTGGTTGGATGAATATATGAGTAGATTTCTCCAGAAATCTCTGGAGAGATTTCCCCAGAGTTTGTCTTCTACTAATTTGCTATTTTGGTTGGAATCCCGATTACTCTTCTCTCTTCCTGAGGCTCCATTTGTAAATTTTCATCTCAGGAGATAATAAAACATCTATGTTATGGGACAGTTTGGTTAATGGTTCTGCTTTGGGCCCCCAGATTCATTGCAATTTGAAAAACTCAGAAGGTGGTATCAGGAACTCTGGACCTGCCCCATTCTATGACCTGGGGTCGTTTACCCTGTCTCTGGGCCTCAGGGTCTTGATGTGACTCTTGGCGGGTTGGGGGGTGGTGGTGCTAACTCCACCTGCTGGCCAGTGCGGTGACACCCAGCCATGGCCATATGACCGACCCACTGTCTCCTTAGCAGAGAAGCAGGGCCAGCATGTGGACAGCGTGGTGTGTGGCTTCTCTGTCCGTGGTGGCTGTGTGTGGCATCCGCCAAGAGACAAACGCTGTCCTCAGGGTTACCAAAGACGTGCTGAGCAACGGTGAGTCCAGCCCTGCAGTGGGTGGGGAGTGGCAGGGGGCAGGTAGGGAAGTCCAGCCAAGTCTGAAGTTCCCAAGGACTCTCTTCCTCACTGGCAGATTCTACATCAGATGGATGGGTGGCTTTTCTCTGGGCCTTAGCTTCCTCTTTTTCTTTTGGCTCCCATCTCCTGAGCACCTGCTATGTGCCAGACACCATGTTGGGGACTTTATGCTTGAGGCAGTAGAAAGCAGTGATTAAGAGCTTGGGTCCTAGAGTCAGCCTTCCTGGGGTTCAGATACTGACTGTGTGACCTTAAGCCCATGACTTGAGTTCTCTGAGCCTCAGTTTTCTCATCTGCAAAGAAGGTGTAATTATGGTCCCCTTCTCAGAGAATTGATTCAAGAATTAAATGAGATGAACTTTTGAAAACTCTGCACAGTTCCTGATTCATAGAAAGCCCTCAAAAGTGGGAGCTGATATTGATTCTGCCTTCAATTCTTGGGGCCCCACTTTTGTCATCTGGCAAATGAGGACACATTCTCTGCCCTAATTCCTATCCAAGGCTATCATAAGAATAAAAAAATGAGGTCATTTCCTAAGAGTCACAAGCCTCAATTTCTTTATCCATCTAATGGGGACAATAATTCTGGTCTTGACTATTTCCCAGGAATCAGATTGAATAATGCACAAGGAAGTAGGTTTTTTTAAGCTGTAAAGTGTGGAGCACTGGAAGGGAGGATCATGAAGAAAATCTATCCAGGTTTGGCTGAATGCTGTCAAAATCCAGTTAAAGTGTGAGAGGTCAAAGCCAGCAGCTGATGAGTTCCCGGGGGTGTCAGGGCTGGGTTGGTGTGGAGGAGTCTTTCCATTCAACCTCAACGTTTTACCAGTGGGAAAAGTGGGGCCCAGAGAGCCGAGCAATGCTGGGAGGCAGTGCCTGGGGGCCGGAGGGGGAGGAGCCCCTAACTGAGACCTTTGCTTCTCTGCAGCCATCTCGGGCACCTTGCAGCAAAGTGATGCTCTCCGCTCAGCCCTGAGAGAGGTGCCCGTGGGTAAAGCTGGTGGTGATGGTGGTGGGCCTCTCCTGGGGGCTTTGCTTGGTGGAGGTGGAGGTGGCCGGGGAGGTGGTCTTCTGGGGGGCTTGCTTGGTGGTGGGGGTGGTGGCAGGGGTGGTGACCTGTTGGGTGGAGTTGGCGGAAGCTTACTGGGTGGCAGTAGCCGCAGTGATGGAGGCCTCCTGGGTGGTAATGGTGGGGGGCTTTTGGGTGGAGGGAGTAGCAGTGGTGGGGGGCTGCTGGGTGGTGGAGGCCACGGTGGTGGGGGGTTGCTGGGTGACAGTGGTGGTCTCTTGGGTGGTCTTTTGGGCGGTGGCCGACACCATTACGATGACTACAGAGGCGCTGAATTCCCCCGAGGTGTCGGTGGTGTTCCCTACAATGAGTTTCACGTCCAAGAACCACCGCCAGAGTATACCAACGGCAACCAGCTTGGTAGTAATTACAAGTACGGTCACACTGAGGCCAATGACAACACCGCTCAGCAGGGGGGCAAATACCGATACGGTGAGACCCTTGAGTCTGATGGAAGCATCAGGGACCTCCGGAAGGGCAACTACCGCAACGCTGAGAGTGCATATGGCAGCCAGAGGGGCCACAGGCGATACAGGTCAGCGGAAGTGGCAGCGACCATGGGCAGACTTCACCGGCAAGAGCTGCAGCCTGGAGAGATCCCACCTGGTGTGGCCACTGGGGCGCTGGGCCCAGGTGGTTTGCTGGGCACTGGAGGCATACTGGCAGCCGAAGGCATCCTAGCGGGCCAAGGTGGCCTGCTCGGTGGAGGTGGTCTCCTTGGTGATGGAGGACTTCTCGGAGGAGGGGGCGTCCTGGGCACACTCGGCGAGGGTGGCATCCTCAGCACCGTGCAGGGCATCACAGGGTAAGGAGGGGCCAGGCTTTCCCTATCAAGCTCCCTGATGAACCTCCAAACAGGAATGATCACCCCCAGGGGCCTGGAGTTGGAAAAGGGATGGTCTTCAGTGCCCTGTACACTTTAGGGCTTGGCCTCAGGACTGGACATCTCAAGTCCCAAGTTGTATGATTTGGAGTCTTGTCATTAGACAGCCCTGAGTTTGAGTCCCAGTTCAGCCTTTTATATTAGTGTGTGACTCTGGGTCATTCTTTTCCTCTCTCTGAGTCTCAGTTCCCTCATCTGTAGAATCGTCATAGTAATATAGTCTAGGTGTGAAAAACCCAAGGATCATACATACATATTATAATTTCAACTATACCCAGCCTCCTCCTCACATTCACTATTTAATTCAACCAATATTTAGAGTGCCTACTATGTGTGGGGCACTATATTGGCACTAGGGACACAACCTCATGGCGAGCCAAGACAAGACACATCTCTTGTCCTCACAGAGCTTGCAACTTGGTGGGGTATATGGCATCAATAAAGAAGCCTGGAAACAATCATACAATTACAACAGTGCTAAGAAGTTCATGGAGAAGTGAGGATGTGTATAGTGGAGAGATCAGGGGAGGCTTCCTGGAGGAAGAGGACCTGGAGCTGAAATCTAAAGAATGTGTAGGAGGGAACCAGGCAAAGAGGGGCAGGGACAGGCAGAAGGAATAGCATCTTTACATGAAAAAAAATTCAAAGGAAATACATGGAAATATAAACGGTGGGTCTCCAGGCAGTGGGAGTATGGGTCGTGGTGTTTTTTTGCCTTTAACTTCTCTGTGTTTTCCAAGTTCTATCCACAAACCACAGGTCTTTCTGGAGTCTGGAGGAATGAATGGGGCGCAGAGGAGGAGGGTGTAGGAAGGGCGGTCCCGGGTGAGCAGCGTGACAGGCAGTGGGGCTGGCCGCCCTCTCACCGCTCTCGGTCCTGTTCAGGCTGCGCATCGTGGAGCTGACTCTCCCTCGGGTGTCTGTGCGGCTCCTGCCGGGTGTGGGCGTCTACCTGAGCTTGTACACCCGCGTGGCCATCAACGGGAAAAGGTGTGTGCCCTTGGTCCCGGAGGGGTCCCTGCCCCGCTACATCCTAGCTGGGAGATCTTGGGCAGGTCATCTCCCATCTTTGTCCATAATGTGGGGACTAAAAGACCTGAGGTGTCACCAGCACACGCGTGGCTTATACCTTTGGGCTCAGGTCATCTCCTGAGCGGCAAGCAGTAAAGGCAGTCTGTGTGGTGGTTAAGATCTGCAAGGCTGGAGTCTGGGGACTGCCTGGGTTCAAATCCTGACTCTCTCTTTTAATCTGTGACCTCAGGCCAGTCCCCCTAATTTCACTGAGCCGTAGTGTCTTCACCTGCAATGGGCATGATAAGACATATCCTTTTCCAGGTGGTTTCAGCCACAGCGAGGGACAGCAAGCAAAGGCCTCGCTGAACAGTGCCTGCCACGTAGGTGGTGTTCGTTAGAGAACCTCAGACAGTGGACTTTTGCATCGATTTATCCCCATGGGATGAGGTCATGCCTACAAAGCTGGATGATTGGGTGGTCACCTTGGAAACCAGAATTTATACATAGAGTTCACTTATGGACCTCTGTTCCTAGCCTTTGGAGCTCTCATAGGCTAAGGGGAGATAGAATTGTTCACAGATGACTTGAGGGACCAGGGAAGCCTTCTGGTTTGGGACCCCTAGACGTGAGCCAGCAGCATAGTAGATGGTGGGGCCAGCCAGAGCAAAAGCCGAGGTGTGAGGTGGTGGTGGGGAGTTGACATTGTCTCCCTGGCCCCATGGTCTCCTCCAGTCTTATTGGCTTCTTGGACATCGCAGTGGAGGTGAACATCACGGCCAAGGTCCAGCTGACCATGGACCGCACGGGTTACCCACGGCTGGTCGTGGAGCAATGTGACACCCTCCTGGGGGGTGTCAAAGTCAAGCTGCTGCGAGGGTGAGTACCAGCGGGCTGTGGAGTGCCTTGGCAGATGCTGGAGTGGTCTGTCTTTGGCAAACCATACTTAAGAGCAGAGGCTCTGGAAGCAGCCTGGGGTTCAAACCTCTTCAGCTTCATTATCGCTTGCTGTGTGACTTTTGGGCAACTCCGTTGCCCCTCTCTGAGCTCCACTTTCTTTATCTGTGAAATAGGGGTGATTCTTTTCCCCTTTGGAATTAAGATAACGAATGTAAAAAACTTAGTGAAGAATCTGGCACATTTTAAGAGTTTATGAATATTTGTCTAACAGAGGTTTTGCATCCATTGGTGCTCCAACTCACAGGGAGATTTCCCAGTTGATTCTGTTCAACGTGACCTTGGTCAGGTGGCGAGTATTTTCTATTACACACCCCCCACAAAGTGGCCAAGTCGGCACCTTCTGTGCAGAGTGGTTTCAAGTGTCCGTGTATTGACCGGTACGCGGCCCCCAGGTGATGGTCTTAGGTGAGAGCACATCAGGGCAGCTCAGAGCTGAGTCCCTTTCTCTTCACTCCCCAGCCCTCATCCTGGGAGATGCTTGTTCTGCTTCTCTCTTTGAGGCCCCCTACTCCTTCGCCTCCTGTCTTATCAATTTCTTGGCCCAATCCCCCCAGCCCTCATCTTATCTAGACTGTGGGATCAGAGAAAATCATTGTGTAACTTGAGCCCCACATTTCCGATTCATGTGGGCTTCTCTGAGTCTTTGTTTCTGCTCCAGGGTGGGTGGAGGCAGAGAAAATCAGCCCCAGGTGTTCTGGTGAGAAGAGGAGGGGGAGGGAAACACAAAAACCTCACAGATTTTTAATTCACATTTTCACGAGGAAATATATCTGGTAGTACATGGTTCAAAATATAAAATGATAAAAAGGCACAGCCCCCTCCCTCCCTGTCTCCCATCTGCCCCCTTCCCATTGACCTCACCATAGTTATTTGTTTCTTGATTCTCCATCCAATTTCTTTGAACAAATGAAGCAAACATGAATGTAAATTCTCATTCCCCGCCCTCATACTGTAAACACTGTTTTGCACTTTTCTCTCACCATTTATCTATTGGGAGAATTTTCTGTACGGAACATGGTTTCCTTTTGTTTACCTTTTTACAGCTGCGTAATATTCCACTGTCTTGCTGAACCATCATTGATTTGTGCTGTCCCCTGGTGTTGAACATTGCAATTTGTCTAATCTGCTCTGACAAATGAGGTTATAATGAATAGTCTTTTACATACATCTTTTCACACATGGGCCAATGTGTCTGTTGGATAACTTCCCAGGAGAAAGCAGTCTGTGCCCTGAATATACATAGATTAACTTCAAATTATCACGCCAACACACATGGGCGGGCACACACACACGGATAAACATGCATGTGCATTCTCACAGCCCTTATCATCCAAGGAGAAGTAGAACCAAGACAAGACCCCTCAAGGTGAATTCGCTTAAAAAGGAGACCATAACACATAGTAACCTTGGGAGAAATGATGGAATTAGGACTTTATCTGAAGAAATTCTTTGCTTTGCATAGCATTGGACAGTCAGCTACAACCTGGGGGTGGGGAAGGGGCACAGCAGGGCAGAGGAGGACCAGTCTAAGGGGTCAGGCTGTCAGTGATACTTTTGTGTTAGGATAGCCATGTTACCCTCATTTTCTCATCACCACAGGGCCTCAGGAAACAAGTACATTAGAAACAAACAAATGCATTACAAGTCTGTCCATCCATCTATGTGTTTTGTCTGTGTATCAGTAATCAATTTCCCCCCCTTCATTAACTGGTTAGGAGAGTTAGTTTAGAGCTGGGTGATGCACTTAGAACTTGCTCTGGCTCACTTCTCTGGGCCTTAGTTTCCTTGTCTGTAGAATGGACCACATTTCCCAATCTTTTCAGCACCAAGGACTCATTTTCTCTGGTGGACCAGTATTTCTCCTTCCCTCCCCTCCACAAACATTAATTGAGCACCTACTATGCACCAGATACTGTGCTAGGTGCTTGGATAAAATAATACACTCATCTTCCCTTTGGGAAGATTATGCAAAGCTGCAGCAAACAGCCCGTTAGAGGGGCAGATGAGCAGGAGAGAATGCCATTTGCAGTTAAAAAACAGGAATGTGCGAGCCTAGGCTAGGCCCATAGTAGAGCTCAAGGAGCATTTGTTTGTTTCTTGAATGAATGAATGAATAAATAGATGAGTGAATGAATGATGAAAAGCCAAGCCATTTGCTTGAGCAGCCTGTCCAGCCAGGTCTAGGGTGAGTATACACTGACCTTCTAGCCTTCAGAACAATTTTCCAGCACTCAAGGGCTCTGCTGCTCAGACAGCACCTGGACAGGGACCCCGAGTGTGGACAGCTTGGTGAGCCTCTCCTCGCCCCACTCCTCTCTCCTCAGGCTTCTTCCCAACCTTGTGGACAACTTAGTAAACCAAGTCCTGGCCAACGTCCTCCCAGACTTGGTAAGAACCCATCCTGGGACGGGGTGTGGGGGGCACAGACTTTCCTCAGACCGAGGGGCCACAGTCGTCCAGCCTCCATCCCTGGAGGCCTGCAGGTGAACCAGAGGGATGGGGGGAACCAGGGGGCTGGGATGTGTCCTTGGGGGTCGGGGAAGGGCCCTGAGGAATGTGGAGGGACAGATTAATGAAGGGATAAGGAGGTGAAGCTCGAGACTCACACAGTTCTGGGTTTGAATCACCTGAGTCTCAGTTTTCCCATCTGTAAAATGGGGATCATGAGAAAGCCTTCCCCATAGGGCTGCGGGGAAGACAGTGCCCCCACATAGTGCACAGAGAGGCAGTCAGTACACAGTAGCTATTGTCGTTGTTACTGTTCGTGCACCCCCTCCTCCACCCCCGGCGCCATCACCAGAGCTCTGTGCCCTCTCTACCCTACAGCTCTGCCCCATCGTGGACGTGGTGCTGGGTCTTGTCAACGACCAGCTGGGTCTCGTGGACTGTAAGTCCTTCCTGCTTTGCTTCATTCAACCAACATCTACTAGCGCCTGATCTGGGCCAGCCCTCGGAAGGCCCTGGGGACACAGCAATGTCTGGGAGGAAGGCCCAGTGGGGTGGAGTGCTATGCGGCTGACGCCAGGGGAGAGGGGCTGCCTGGCCTTTCCTCTTGTCCCCAAACATCCCCCCAAGTCCCAGAGGGAGGAGGTTCCCGCTTGGACCCAAGGGCGCTACGGCTCTGGACTGGCTGGGTTCGAGCCCTGGCTCTGCCCGGGCATCGTGTGGACTTGGAGAGACCCTTCCCGATTTCCTCATCTCTAAAATGGGGGAGTTGGCTTCAATCCCCAGAGAGACTGGAGTGAATAGCAATAGATTAGAGAGTGACAGACGCTGTGGAGACTGTCCAGGTTCTCAGACTCAGGCTCCAGCACTAGTCCTTGATCCAGGATTTCTGAGTGAACATTCATGAAGGTAAGCCTGCCCCACGTGGTTGTCCAGGTCGTCCACTCCATGATTCCAGGGACCTCCTTCCAGATAGACCACAACATAATGGTAGCATCAGTTATGCAGTGCACAGTCTCTACAGCCGTACAGGGCCAGAAGAGCCCAGAAGGTCGGGCTGTCCATCACAAGCAGTCAGGGAAATGCCAGATTCAATTAAGCACCACGTTGTGGAGCCCTAAACCTTCTTCCCTGGTGTACAGCACTTCACAGCTTACAAAGCTTATCAATATGCAGAATCTCATTGGCTCGCCAATATAGTCCAAGGAATTCTATTAAGCCTATTTTACGGAGGAGGAAATGGAGATTCAGAGAGGTGCAGTGTCTTGACGGAGATCACACAGCAAGGAAGAGGCAGAGCTGGGATTTTTACCCAGAATGCTTGCTCTTTCCATGGTGTCTGGAGCTGGAACCTTGCTGCCCCTCTCCACTCAGGGTACAAGGAGGGTGTCTGGGTGGGTGAGGGGGACCTTCCTGTGACCCCCACCTTTGCCTGCAGCTCTGATTCCTCTGGGAATATTGGGAAGCGTCCAGTACACCTTCTCCAGCCTCCCGCTCGTGACTGGGGAATTCCTGGAGCTGGACCTCAATGTGAGTGCCTGGGCTCGGGCAGGGGAGGTGGCCCTCTCCCTATAGGCAGAGGTGAGAGTGAGAGGCCCCCAGGACTGCTGCTGAATGCCTGGGAAGCAGCATTTGAACAGAACCCTTTTCTGCTTAGATGAAGACCTTCTAGGAGCCGTGCTGGGAAACACAATCATAGCCAACACTTACCGAGTGCTTACTGTGTGCCAGGCACATTCCTAGTGCTTTATGTAGATTAACCATATGAGGTAGACACTCTTCTTGGGGAAACTGAGGCACAGAGAGGTTAAGCCACTTGCCAAAGGTCACACAGCTAATAAACGTGAACCTGGGCTCTGAACCAGGCAGCCTGGCTTCTAGCTATGAGAGCTGCTGCTATGGGCTTGGGTTTGCTGGAGGAGTGAATCTGGCTAATTGTGTGCTGGTAAGCATTAACCACTCTGCATGATTTTTTTTTAAAGTCCCTGATTTGTAGTGTTTGCTGATTTCCATGGTATAAGTACTCCCTCCCTGGCCTAAACATGGTGTTGGGAAGAGGTGCCTGGAATTGGCTCTCATGAGCTGGTGTGAGCTGGCTCACTCACACTGATGAATCTGGCCCATAACTGCACAGGCGCACGCACAGACGTACTTCCCCTGGGCTGCACAAACCTGAGTGCCTCCCCGCTTCGTCCATCAGACGCAGAGCTAGAGCGCACACCGTGCTCTCGCAGACACAGCACACCTGTGCACACCGAGTGTATCCATAAACACATAGTTATTCAAGAGACGTTTATCAGTTACCTGCTGTGTGCCAGGCTCTGGGCTGGGGCTAGAGGTGCAGTGATGAGCACGACAAGATCTCTGACCTGATGGAGCCGGATAGGCCACCCGAGAATCCCTCAAACAATTAGAGACCGTGAGCTCTGTGAAGGAGGGTCCCAGGCTATCAGAGCCGAAAGCAGCGGGTATGATTCACCCAGGGAGGTCACAGAGGGCTTCCTGGAGGACGTGACACTTGAGCTGAGACCAGCCAGATGAGCGGGATGTAACAGAAGAAGAGTGTGGGGGAGGGATCGGCAGGCGGGAAGCACCATGGTGGAGGCGCTGAGGTGGAGGCAGGGATGGACGAGACCCTTGTGGCTGCCCTGCGGAAGGGTGGGTGAGGGGCAGAGTGGCTCCAGATGGGGCAAACCGCACAACGCCCTGCAGGCTGTGGAAAGCAGTCTGGTCTTTAGAGTAGATACTCCAGTGTATATTGTGCAGGTGCGTTAACTTGCTACCTTGTTAGAGCAGGGCTGGGAGGGTGGGGTGGGGCAGAATCTATGGCATACTTCTATTTCAAATATATGGCGCTGTACCACGGCTTAATTATAAGTGGTCATAAAGCGGGAACTGCAAGAGATGCTATTCCATCACAAATTGAATTTGTGAGGGCCATAGATGAAAGAGTCACTCAAGACCCAGTGGGTTTAACCAAGGAAGGCTTCCTGGACGCAGATGCAGGGCCTCCCCCCAGCCTTCAGCCCCCTTCCTCCACTCTTCTCCCTGCACCTCTCCCTTCTGTGACCCCTTTCCTCTCTGCTTCCCCAGACTCTGGTTGGGGAGGTTGGAGGAGAGCTCATTGACTATCCACTGGGGCGGCCAGCCATGTCTCCCAGGCAGAAGATGCCAGAATTGCCCCCCATGGGCGACAACACCAACTCCCAACTGGCCATTTCTGCCAACTTTCTGGGCTCAGTGCTGACTCTCCTGCAGAAGCAAGGGGCACTGGATATTGACATCACCGACGGCATGGTGAGTCGCAGCCCCCGGGGTGAGGTGGGCTGGGCAGCAAACAGCCCGCTGTTGATCCTCTCTAGTCCCCAGGGCCTTGGGGAAATGGCTTTAAAGCAAAAACCGTAGACAGTCCACCCCTTGACTTATCTCCAGTTCAGAATGTGTATCGATTATGTCAGTGTTTACTAAAGCGTGGTGCCTGGGAGGGTTTTAGGTGATTCACAGACATGACACTAAACAACATCAAAAAGTTGCTCCCTATCCAATTCTATTTTATTCCCATCCTTTTTAAAAAAGCGAGATTTAAATCCATATATCTGTATCTCAATATAAATATTTAGAATCCTTTTACTTGGTAAACATTGATACTATGTAACTAAAAGATACATAAGAATAAAATACCACCTTTAGGTATGTTCCGGAGTCATTTTCTCTCCAAATCTTTTCTTTCAAAAAAATTCAAGCCTTCATAAAAGCTGCAGAATAGTACAATTAATGCCATAATATCCTTCACCTAGATTCACCAGTTAATATTTTGCCACATTTGCTTCATTTCCATCCATCCATCCATCTGCTGTTGAACAACTTGAGTGTTTGGTGACATCATGACATGTCACTCCATAAACTTCAGTGTGTATCTCATAAGAACAAGATGTTCTCAAAAAAAAAAAATCATATACATTATGTCAACCTCGATTCTATCAAGAGGAAAGTCTCCATTTGATGCCAGTATAATGTAACCCTCTCTTAAACTTTAAGGTGTCCTCTTTTAATTGAGAGAGAACAGAACTCACACCCAAAGGCCCCCAAAGACAATGGTATCCATGCAGAATGTAATGTCATTGTTTTGTTTTTATTGCATTTAATTTTACACCTGCCATCTCCTTCTGTCAAGTAGTACTGGCTTTCCATTTTTTAGTATTTGATATTTTTAAAAGTAAAGTCATCTAAAGAAGATATTAAGTAAATAATAGTGCAGGTAGTTCAGGGATATGGCAGAATCATGCACTTAGTGGACCCTGGGTTTTGCACACGGACACACTGATGCTCACCTTGTTTTAATAAAGAATCACATTTTTAGAGGAGAAGATTCAGGTCTTGCCTCCTGCCCTGAAAAGTCCTCTCTGTGGTAAGCTTCAGTGGCTGCCCCCATCCACTTAACCACAAAACGGCTACCATGGTCTGCATGGTGGCCACTGTTGGACAGGCAGAGCCTCCCAAGAGGTCTTTAAGGGGGAGGAGATGCCCCCACTGGTTGTCTGAGAGGTGCAGGAGTTTAACACAGTGTGTTAGCAACTCCTGTCTGTCCCTTTAGCTTCAGGGACTCACATAACCCTTCTTCTTTCCCTGCAGTTTGAAGAGCTCCCTCCACTCACCACGTCTACACTGGGAGCCCTGATTCCCGAGGTACGTAAGGCTGGTGCCTACCCTTGTCTCAGCCTCACGCTCCCTCTAGCTGTCCCAGGAGCTGGGTGCGAAGGGAAGACACTCAGTACTAGGGTG
The DNA here is from genome assembly GCF_949987535.1 of Balaenoptera acutorostrata. Taxonomy (NCBI): domain Eukaryota; kingdom Metazoa; phylum Chordata; class Mammalia; order Artiodactyla; family Balaenopteridae; genus Balaenoptera; species Balaenoptera acutorostrata. Next base: position 63,885,346 of record NC_080078.1, read on the forward strand.
AGGTGCTCCACACCCCCGCCCCCCGGGAGTGCAGTGACAAAAGCTTGGAGGCTGGACCCCTGTGAGGGGGCGCAGCACAGAGGGCTGAGATGGAAAGAACCTGAGCTCTAGCAGTGGACTGGCCTGCCCAGGTCTAATTCCAGCCTTGTCACTTCCTCGCTGTGTGTCTTTGGGCAAGAGTCTTAACATCTCTGAGCCTAAGTTTCCTTATCTGTCAAAAAAGGATGCTAATATCTTTTGCACAGTTTCATCCAGGAGGATAAAGGAGATGAAGGAGATAATGCACGTACAGATGCTGACATGGGGCACATGTAGGTGCATGGAGGCCTAGAGGGAAAGGGCCAGATCTTTGGAGCAGATAGACATGAATTTGAATTCCAACTCAGCACATCCCAACCATACTCCCTTAGACAAGTGACTTCTCTCTGAGCCTCAGTTTTCTCATCTGGAAAACAGGAGCAACAAAGCCCACCTCACAGGGTGGCTGCAGACCTGGGATTTGAACCTAGGCCCAGAGTAGGCATTTGATAAATGTTATCTATGATTGTTCTTGTTAATAATAAGAATTTCTTTTTTTAAAAAAAGAGCAAATGTACTCTTGTTGGATCAGCCACCATACACAGTTGGAACAAAGGCCTTTCTGATACCAGTTCTCGTCCCAGCTCTGGTCCCAGGCCTGCTACCCTGCACCTGGCACCAAAGAACTTCTTCTTTTTTTTTTTTTTAATTTATAGAGAGAATGTTTTGCTCATCTCTTTTGAATTTTATTTATTTATTTATTTATGACTGTGTTGGGTCTTAGTTCCTGTGCGAGGGCTTTCTCCAGTTGTGGCAAGTGGGGGCTACTCTTCATCGCAGTGCGCGGGCCTCTCACTATCGCGGCCTCTCTTGTTGTGGAGCACAGGCTCCAGACGCGCAGGCTCAGTAATTGTGGCTCACAGGCCCAGCTGCTCCGCGGCATGTGGGATCTTCTGGGACCAGGGCTCGAACCCTTGTCCCCTGCATTGGCAGGCGGATTCTTAACCACTGCGCCACCAGGGAAGCCCCAAAGAACTTCTTATGTAGTATTATACAGATGCAAAGGACTGCGGTACTTTACAGCCATTTTAGACATTTTTCATCTCCTTTCTACCTGTCCCATCTGGTTCTGGGTGGAATTCAAAGGAGGCAGGAAAGGAGATCAAATTCCACAAATGGTCGCTATCACCCTCATGTGGTTGAAAGCCGAATGGCAGGGCACCATTACTAACGCCATAAATGGTGGCCTCTCCAGGAGGCAAGTGGACCCCTCAGTCAACTGGATCTTTTATTTATTGGACCACTTCTTATGTGCACTGCACTTTACGATTCATGAAAGTTTTTAAGAATCCACTGTTTCATTTGGTTTTAATCATCCCCCCATCCATGGGGCTAGTTTACAGATGGGGAAATAGGCTCAGAGCGGTCACACAATGTGGCCAAAGCAGGGACGCAGGGCTTCATGTGGAGCTGGGTCTGCAGCAGGGTGGCTCAGGCTAGACACAGAGGAATGTCTCCTGGAGTCACCTGGAGATGCTTGACCAGAGCTATGAGGGCATCCTGGGTCCCGTACTGCTGCGGGGAGAGAGTTCAAGGTAACCTTTCAGGGCCCCTGTGAAGGCGGTGCTGCAAGTTCTTGGAGATTCTGCATGTTGGGGCAGAGGTGGTTGAGACACCAGGCCCCTGTGAGGAAGTATCCTGAAAATCCTTTTGTGAAAAGCCAATGCACCAAATCACTGATTTGTTGAAAGCCGATTTGCCAAAAGGTGAGTCCACTGAGTGGTCAATTGGCTGAATTTGCTGGATTTGCCATTAGACCAAGAGCTTGTCCAGAAGAGTTTCACCTTGAATGTGTTCAAGAAAATGAATGTCTTCTTAGGACCCACACTGCTGAACTGCAAATATAAAAGTTTATGTTTAAATTAGTTTCTTTTTAAAGCAACTTTGTGGATTTTCCCATATACTTATGCTCATTTAAAATATTCAAGAAAAGTGTTCCTTAAAATAAATTTTTTGGTAAATCAGTTATTTAGCAAATATGGGAAGCTGGTCATTTGATGAATTGTCCCTTTAGCCAATTAGCTTTGGAGGAATCAGTTTGCAGCCAACGGGCTCAGATCCCTCCCGCCGTGGGTCTCCGGAGACCCCAGCAAATCCAGGCGGGTGGGGCAGGCTGTGCCTTGCTCTGGGAATTTCACGGTGAGGCACCCCGAATTGTGGACTTTCTCATTCCAGGTGGGGCAAGAGAGTCAGTGAGAGGGGAGAGAGGTCCTGGGTTTCTGAGTCACACAGACCTGGCCTGGAATCTCAACTCTCCTGTTGGCCTTGGATAATTCGCTTGATGTTTGCCTCTGAGTCTCAGTTTTCTCATCTGTAACATGGAGAAAAAATTACTCTATGGAGTTGTGAAGGATCAATGAAATCATGAATGCCCAGCACTGGCCTCAGTGCCCATCCCCCCTGCCCCATCTCCCTAAGGACCAGGTTTTGAACATTTCCGAGGGTCAGGCATTGAGTTCAAAGCTTTGCTGGCATGATCACATTGAATTCTCATGATAACTCTGTGTGAGAGGCTCTGAGAAGGCAGCCCCTGTCCAAACCGCACAGTGGTTGGAGGCTTTGCATGTGGTTTGTAGGACTCGAGCAATATTGTTGGGTCTGAAGGTATCCAGTGTGGGACCCTGTGCTGTGTGTTTAGAGGTTGACTGACGACCCCCTGAGCCTGCCCATCACCGAGGGCCCTGCTCACCTCACCCAGTGTCCGCCCACAGGTGTTCCAGCAGTACCCCGAGTCCTGCTCCCTCACCATCAGGATCCAGGTGCCAAACCCACCTTCAGTGATGCTGCAGAAGGACCAGGCGCTGGTGAAGGTGTTCGCCACCTCCATGGTCATGGTCTCCCAGCCCAATGATGTCGAGACCACCATCTGCCTCATCGATGTGGTGAGTGGGGCTGAGTGGTCACGTGGTCTCGGGGAGTCTGCAGACACCTACAAATACCCATGGTCCCCACCACAGTGACTAGGAGTCCAGTTTGGGGGCCAGATGATCTGGAGGGCAGGGAAGCAAAGAGGGATCTTCTTACAACAAGGCTTCTGCTTGGAAAGGTGGATGAGTTTGGACCTTGTATGCCCTCTCCTTGGGGGGTTGGGGGGGGCGGGCAGTTATGATTGACAGTGACGATGCCCAATCCCATCTGCAATGGCTGATCTGAAGCAGGCCTCCTAGGCTGCAGGCCACCCCCACCTCCTCTAAGACAGCTCAGAGAAAGTTGATAAACACCTCCCATGCCAATTGTCAGCTTCCTGTGACAGTTGTCTTTCTGAGGAATGTTCCCCAGCCCTTGCTGTGACTTACTTGTGAACAACAGTTAATGCAGGCAATTTATGATTCCCAACTCCTTCCCTCCGGAGGTGGGGAAAATCCATCATATGGTTTGCGTTACGGGGGGTCTCCCAGTGAGCCCCCAGCAAGCAATGACCAGCATATAACAGCAGTGATGTTCCACTCACCTTCCCTTTCCTCCAGGACACAGAACTCTTGGCCATGTTTTCCGTGGAGAATGATAAGCTCATGGTTGACACCAAGCTGGACAAGTAAGGGGGTTTGCTGCCGCGGGCTCCTGCTCCTCAGAAAGACCTCTTTGGTGCTCTTGTGTCTGGTGCCAATTCACCGAGGGACCAGGGAGGGCTTAGAGGTCTCCAGGCACGGCTGCCAGGGTAAATCCAAGGGGCCACACAGGGGAAAATGGGCCGTGATTGCCAGGATCACTGGCATGAGCCGGGTAGGGTGGGTGGAGCCGTGAGCTTCACAGAAGGACCTACTGCTGACAACAGCATGGACAATAATGATGCTGGTGGTGACGATGTGCTAAGCTCTGCGCTGGCTACTTCGATGTCTTATCTGGTTTAGCCCTGCAGAGTCAGGGCTGTTATTCTCCCATTTTAAAGAGGAGAAAACTAGGGCTCAGAGAGGTGGATTTACTTACTCAAGGCTGCAGCATGAGAACAGAGAGGGGCTGTGAACCAACCCGGGTCTGTCTGACCTGGAGCTGTGTCGAATGGTTACAAGCACAGGCTGTGGAGCCAGTGGTATGGGTTCAAATCCTCACATGACCACCAACTGGCTGTGTGATGTAAGGCAAGTGACCCTGCCTCTCTGAAACTCAGTTTTCTCATCTGAAAATAGGCATCTTTGTCTCTACCTCATAGGACTCGTAATAAGAAGAAATATTATTTATTAGATGCTCTTTCTAAGTGCCAGGCATTGAGCTAAGCCTTCAATGTATTCATTTAATTCTTTTTTTTTGGCCGTACCATGCGGCTTGTGGGATCTTAGTTCCCCAATCAGGGATTGAACGCAGGCCCCCAGCAGTGGAAGCACAGAATCCTAACCACTGGGCTGCCAGGGAATTCCCATTCATTTAATTCTTGACATCAGCCTATGGCAGCAAGGGCTATTATTAGTCCCACTTCAAGATAAATGAGAGAGTATGTAACATTTTCAGCATGTGCCTAGTTCATTGTAAGGTTTTCGTCTTACAACAAATATTTATCAAGCCCAACAGTGAGAGCTACTCATAAGGTGATGCTAATCAGAGCCATTCAGGAGTCTCTAAGGAGATCTGAGACTGAGGCTTGGATGGGGAGAAGGGGGCAGCCAGGTGAAGAGCTGGGGTTTCCAGCAGCGAGAGCAGGGCAGGCAAACTTCCAGGGGCAGGAAAGAGCTTGGGCGTCGTGGATGGAGTGGTCGAGGGAGAAGGAAGGATGGGAGAGGAAGTCGGGAAGGAATCCAACATTCCAAAGCAGCGTCTTCTCCCCTGAGAAGCCTCATCTGTTTCTCTCGCTCTGGACGCCAGTGGCTCCAATGTCTCTCTGCCCTGTGGACGGGTCTGGTCTGGCCTCTTGGGTGGGACTGTCGGTTTGCAGGTGAGATTCAGGTGCAGTGAGACTGAGGCCCTCACGGAACAGAGAAAGACCTCAAACCCAGGCCTTGGGCCTCCCTGCTCAGGACAGCACAGCAGCCGTGAGTGCAGCTCAGGGCGCGAGACTGGGGCGCCCTCTCCCCAGCTCTGTGGCCCTGGCCAGTTCCCTGGGAGTCTTCAGTTCCTCCTCCACGGGGTTCCTGAAGGATCACACGAGGTAGTAGCGATGCTCACGTGCACGGCACTCACTGGGTCCCAGGCGTGATTCTAAGGGCTTTACTTGAATTATCTCATTTAGCCGTTGCAGCCACCCACTCTGCAGAGGAGGAAACTGAGGCACAGGGAAGTTAGGTACTTTGCCAAGGACACACAGCTGTGATGTGAGCCTTATGCATATGGCATCGTGTCTGGTACATAGTTGGTGCTCCCCACGTGGAGACCAGCCTTGTTCTTATTACCTCCCCCAGACTGAAAGAGGTCTCTGTGAGGATGTTGGTGGAGGGGCTTCTGGCAGTTTATTGAAATGTGAGCCCCTTATGATTCTCAGGCAATCTCTACTTCTAATGAGATGTTTTCTTTATCTGCAGGACCAGGCTCAACCTCAGAACCTCAAATGTGGGCAATTTTGATGTAAGTACCAAGCTCAGGCCCCAGAGTGAGATCTAGGAATAGCATCCCTGTGAGGCTGGCTGGGCTTCCCTCGGCCCCTGCCTCACCATAAGCCTTGGACCAGCACTTGCCCCATTCTGGGCCTCCGCTTCCCAACTGTACAGGGAGCAGGCTGACCAGGTGCACTTCGGGGCTACCACCTTGGGAGTTCTGGAATCACAGGGGCTCTGACTGCCCCCTCCCAGGTTCTCCCGGGGCAGCTCTGCGGCTTTCCTTCCGGCCACAGGGAGGCCTCAAGTATCCCTTCGGATCTGAGCCAACCACTGCCTTTTTGTTCTTCCTCTGCAGGTTGGCCTCTTGGAGGTGCTGGTTGGGAAGATTTTTGACCTGGCGTTCATGCCCGCGATGAATGGTGAGAGCAGGTGCCCGGGCCTCCCTGGGGGCCTGTGACTTGGGGACCGGGTGGCTACTGGTTTGCTGGGCATATTTGATGCACAGCTGTTCCACCTCAATAGTATTTCTGAGAACTTCACTCTAAGCTTATTTATTTTGGCCCCTGAATGCAAATGTTGCCCCAAGAGTCCATCAACTTCTTTATTTGCCGCTTTTGCTATATTCTTCCTGCCGCCCTTATTTGGCTGATTTTTCTGATTATCTATGTAAACTTCTGATTGTATATGAAAATTATATGTGTGTACATTTTAGAGAGTCCAGAAGAGTCTAGGAAAGAAAATCTCACCTCCCAGAGACAATTAATCCCAACATCTGGGTATATTTCCTTCTAAACTCTTCTTCCTCTGTTTTTTAGCATACAGTTCAAGATGTTTCCAGATTTATTTTTTTAAGTGTTTCTTTTTAGTTGTAAAATACACATAACATAAAATTTACCTTCTTAGCCATTTTTAAGTTAAGTATATTCACATGGTTGTGTTCCTGACTTATTTTTAATGGTGTATTTATTTTTCCTTTCATAAGGACCACGTGCACACATTATTATTGTAAAAAGTTCAATCAGTACAAAGCTAAGGTTGCTCTTGCCAGGATCCCTAACCTCCTAACCCAGAATCTGCCCCCTAGGCAGTCACATTGTCAGTTAGAGAGTTTTCTTACCCAAATGTATAAATAGAACAGACTGAGCGTGGTGCCTCCTCTCTGCGGCTCCTTGTTGAACCCTGGGGCCACTGGAGGCTGGGACAGCCTCCCCATCAGTAACCTCAGTCCCCAACCCTCATGCTTCTGGGCCCCAACCTGTCTCTCCTCACTTCCGCTTCCTGGAAGAAAGGATGAAGAGGGACAGCATCAGCTGTACAAGGCGGGTTCGCTTGGACAGCTCTGGATGTCAAACAGACCCTTATTCTGGGAACTGTCACCAGAGGAGGCTGAATCTGAATCACAGGGAAGTGCTGGTCACCAGGCCCATGCTCGTTCCCTGGCAGGAGAGGATGCTGTCAGGAGCTGGCCGGGCTGGGCTGACCTGGAAGCCAAGAGATGGAGACACTTGTCTGGCAGAGGCACTGTGAACCTGGCAGCAAGTCCCTCAATCTCACTATAGTGCGATTTACCATTCTCAAAAGTGAGAGAGTGGGTTAGATCCATGATTCCCAAAGAGGGTTCCATAGAAAACTAGTCCCACAAGATACTCTGCGAAAAGGGTTCCGTGGTCAAGCAAGTTTGGGAAATACCGAATAGGTTCCTCTGGGGTAGATTCACAATGTTCTTAGCTCTCTGAAAATTCCTGCTGGAGTCAGGAAGTCTGTTCAACCTCACTCCATCCTATTTCCCCCACCTGCCCTTTCCTGCTCCCTTCCTCATTTCCTTTCTTCCTTCCTTCTTGGAATGTTAATCAGTGGGTCAGCTTAGGCTCTGATGATCTAAACCAAACAGTACATCCCATGGCGGTCACTTGTTGGGATCCCATGTGCATCCTTCCACACCTTCATTCAGCAAATATCTGCCTCCTCCTCTGTGCCCGGCCCAGGGCTGGGTGATGCTGGGGACACAGTCCTTGCCTGAAGAAACTCACAATCTGGTGGAGGCGACAGATGTGGAGACAGGGGATTAATATTTTGTGATTTCTGGAATGGAGTTGTTCGGGAAGAGTGGCAGGGGCCCAGCGTTGCTTAGCTTGGGGTGGAGGAAGGGTCACAGAGGTGACATCCAAACAGAGTCTCGGGGAAGGCTCAGAACTCAGCAGGCAGGCAAGGGTGAGGCAGTGTGCTCCTGGCACGAGGACCTGCAAGGACAAAGGCCTAGAGGCATGAAAGACATGGTTAGTCTTCTTGAAAACACTGGTGGCTTCTGAAAGGCTGCCGCCGTGCTGACTCTGCCCGATCATTCTTTTCTCCCTGCAGCCATGCTGGGCTCTGGCATCCCTCTCCCCAAAATCCTCAACATTGACTTCAGCAATGCAGACATCGACATCCTGGAGGTAAGGGGAGATAGAGTTCTATTCTGCTTTCCCCTCCACACCTAGGAACTGGGAGGAGAAAGAGAAGGGAAGGGAAGGGTGGGGTAACAGGGGCCTCTTCCTTCAAAGAATGGGGCTGAGCGAACAAGAAACAAAGCTGCCAAAGAGCCTTAAATGAAGCTTCTCACATCCATGCTCTCATTTAGTCCTCAAGACAGATGTCATTGCCCCCATCTCACAGATGGGAATACTGAGGCTCAGAGCAGTAAGGGGCTTGCCCAAAGTGGAAGTGTGACATGGTTCATCAGAAAAACTTTTATTGAGCACCTCCTGTGTGCCAGGCAACTCCCAAGGGGCTGGGGATACAGCAGTGAACAAAAACATGCACAATCCTGGCCCTTGCAAAGCTTCCCCAACCAGTGGGGAGATGGGCCTTTGGGTAAATATTCCTGAAATAGTCGCTAATTATAATCATGGTTGGTGCCATGAAAGGGGTCTACTACCCCTACAAAAAACACAAGAGCTCAGCATCTGAAATTTGGAAAATACCGAAAAGATTAATCAAACACATGTTTATCCTCCTTGATGTATTTGCAACCCAGAAATTACCCCTTAGAACATTTTGCTGTTTTTCATTCCAATCTTTCTGGAGTTTTATTTTTAAACATTACTTGATCAGGGGGTCAGTCAGTAGAGCATTGGCGTTAAAGAATAAGGGTGCTGGTGCCCAATGGCCTGGGTTCAAATCCTGACTCTGTCAGTTTCCAGCTGAGTAACCCTGGGCCTCAGTTTTCTCCTCTATAGAAAGGGGCTAATCATAGTACCTACCTATAGGACTGCATTTAGGATAAAAGGAGATTCTGCATATAGGTGCCTTATACAGCCCCTGGCACATAGTAAGCATTCTAGAAGTGTCCATTGTTATCAGTGTCATCATTGTAATAAAGAAGGCTCCAGTGTAAATCCTGGTGGACAGAACTGTTTCTGGCCTTGGGATTTACTTCCTTAGAACATGCTCCCAGAAGCGGAGTGAATGGGCCTTTGCTCCAGATTGACAATTTCCTTTTCCAAAGGTGGCACCTATTTGCATAGCCACCAGCCGTGTGCAGAGAGCCCAGCTCCTCACACTCATGCCAGGCTTGGGCCTCGGTCCAGGGGCAGCCCCCCACCACCTTAGGGGAGCAGTAAAGGCAAGTGGCAGAGACCTTGGATGGGCAGTGTGGGCAGCAGTCAGATGCAGGCTGTGGGACAGTCCTCAAGGGTGCCGGTCCTGGTCCCTTCTCTTGAGCTCCTGCACGACCTCAGCATCTCTCTGAGCCTCAGTTTCCTCATCTGAAAATGGGGAACAACACTACCCACCTCATGGAATTTATGGTGACAGTTTAAATGAGATACAGCATTTTAGTGTTAACTGTTATCATTCACTTTGAAAAATAGGTTAGGAAATATGAACAGGATTGGCACAAATTTCTCATCATCATCATCAGCACCATCATCATTTCTACCATTTACTGAGCATGTGCAGTGCCTTCTGCCCTGTTTTGTAGGCATTTGGGCCTTACCAGGGCTCCGGTTGATGTTTGCCCTAACATCATAGGTGAAGGTCCTGAGTATCAGAGAGGGTAGGCCATTTGCCCAAGGTCACTCAGCTAGTGAGAGGTAGGATTTGCACTGAAATAATAGAGGCAGCTCAAACCAGTGGTTCTCAACCAGGGCTGTACTGCAACCCACCTCCCAACCTGAGGGGATTTTTGAAGTTAGTGGGGATGAGTCTTTCTCTCCTGAATAATCATGTTTCAATATTTCACATCAAAATACATATTATTTTATTATAAATTACTTACCTCTTATTTCTTCTTTATATTCCGGTGAGTGAATTTATACTAGTTTTTTTTAAAAAATGTGTAAGTAGACTGTATAATATATGAATTTTGTTTCAGAATAATAAAGGAAATAATATGGAGACCTATAATAAAATGTAAAATGGGTATTGAGTCTGAAAGGTGAAGAACCACTGGTTCAAAGAAACACTCAGAAAAACAAAAGAAAGACTCAGAGGATCTTGAAGGCCCTCTGTAAATGGTAGCTATTCTTCTAATTATTATAGCTATTATATGGGTCTAGCCATTTATTTTAACTTTTTATTTTGAAATAATTTTAGACTTACAGAAAAATTGCAAAAATAGTACAGAGAGTTCCAGAACACTCTTCACCCAGCTTCCTCTAATGTTAGCATCTGCTATAACCTGAGTACCATGATCAAAATCAGGAAATTAACATTGATACAAAGCTATTAACTAATCTACAGGCCTCACCCACCAGGTTTCCCACTAATGTCCTTTGTCTGGTTCAGGGTCCAGGGTCCCACTTTGCCTCCAGTCACGTGAGCCTCCTTAGTGTCCTCCAATCTATGACAGTTCCTCAATTTTCCTTGTGTTTTATGACCTTCACATTTCTGATGAGTCGGGCCCGTTTTGTGGGATGTCTCTCAATTTGGATTTGACCGATATTTTCTCACGATTAGATTGAGGTTATGTATTTTGGGCAAGAACTCCACCAAATGCTGCTGTGCACTGTGTCGGGGCACATGATGTCAGCATCTTATTCCTGGAGATGTTCACTTTGATCTTGTGGTTAAGGTGGTTCCTGCTAGGTTTCTCCACTAAGTTACTATGTTTTCCCTTTGCAACTAATAAGTATCTCATGGGACTTAAACTTCTTTGACACTACACAAATATCCTGTTTCTCACTATACTTTTCCCACTGATTTGGACATTCATTAATGGTTCTTGCCTAAGTTATTACCGTGCTGTTTGCCCGATTGTGATTTTCTATTTCTGTAATTCCTTTTACACATATTAATGGAGTTCTGCTGTAAAGAAAAGCCGTCCCTTCTCCCCCATTGATTTATTTACTCAATGATTTATATCAGTATGGACGCATGGGTATTCATTTGTTCTATGGATTAGGTCTATTACTTTTATTATTTATCATTGTTTTTTAATTACAGAAACTGGATTTTGGAAGAGTGTGGAAGGGGCTCAGGCCTGCTTCTCTTATTTTGGAAAAGAAGGAAATGAGGAGCAGGGAGGGAAAGGTCTTGCCCAGGATCCCCTGTACACAGCAAGCTGATGACATGGCCAGGGTGATTCTCAGGCCCCTTTGACCCCAGCTGTCTCCTCCGTTCAGAGTTACTGCTGCCGAGAAACGCGACTAGCTCGATCCATAGGCAGGTGACTGTGGAGGCTGCAGCCAGAAGCCACCCCACCCACTAACTGGGTTCTCTGTTCTGCCCTCCTAGGACCTTCTGGTGCTGAGCACCTGAGTGACAGAGGCAGAGATGCTGCCGCAGCCCCGAAAGAAGCCAGAACCAGACCTGGAAAGGCTCGTCCTGACACGCTCCCCGGCTCCAAGTCCCTTCAGCCCTTCGACAGTCCCCTCCCCAGCCCTCCAACCCTCTTCTCACCTGCCCCCACCCTGAGAAAGGGCCCAGCCATTGCCCCTGTTGACAAACAATCTCATCCACGGTCAGCCATGCTCCCCATCCCCACGGGGGGATGGAGGTCGCCTGGAGGACTGAGGCCTCTCAGACTCCAGGCTGCTCCCAGACCCCAAGCCGAGAACTTTACGCTTTCAATAAAAGATTCCACTTTCCCTGCAGTTGGGGTGAGTCTCCACAAGGGACCCTCCCTCGGGGTCTGGGTGTTTCTTTCCTTCAAGTCTTCACGGGGGGCACCTGGCAGATGTAGCTACAACCACATGAAGGGTGGTTCAGTTCATGACTGAAAAATGCCAGACGCCTCTGGGGATGCCGCGGATGGGCAGGAGGAGACCTGAATCCAGTTCTCACTGCTTTCTTCAGCCTTCACTTGGCCTATCCCTCATGCCTCAGTCCCCCAACCCCCCAACTCCGCAGCGCACGGGGAGGGCCAGGACTCAGAAGCAGCAAGTTCAAAGTCACCAGACCGACTGCACACTGCCAGAGAGACCGCCCTCTAGCCTAACTGCCATGCACCACGATGACAAGGGTCTCCTCTCCTTTCTCAGCTTTCAGTTGCCTTCTCGCCACCCCCTCCCCTCTGTGTTCCCAGCATGTGATTTGCCCAGGTCCAGAAGGGTGGATGGGCATGTCTCAGGTCCCAGGGGAGAGATGAAAGAGGCAAAAATAAGATACCCTCCTGCCTCATCTTCCTGAGAGATGTTTATTGACTGCTTGCTACCTGCTGAGCCCAGCACTGAGGCTTTGGGACTTGATCTCATTTAATCTCATGAGAGCACCATGAGACCACCAGGATCGTCCCTATTTTGCAGGTGGGGAAACCGAGGCACCAAGAAATGCAGTGACTTGCCCAAGGTCACACAGTTGCAAAGTGACAGAGCTGGGGTTTAAACCTGATGATTTAGCTGCAGGGCCCATGTCCTCTCCACACCACACTTCCTCTGTTGGTAAGCTGCAAGAAGAAGCCCTGGGCTGAATTTGGCCCCAAAGCTGCACAGTCCCCAGAACAAAGAAAGAACAGGGAGTCAAGCATCAGCACTTCCAGGCTTCCACCAGGAAGAGAAGCACATCACTTCCGCTGGCATTTCATCAGCCAAAGCAGGTCACGTGATCTTGCCTGACCTCAAGGGGTAGGGAAGTGTGATCAGGAGGAAAGGAAAAACAGGTATATCGTTGAGCACAGTAATGTCTTCCACACTCTCCCGTGTCCTCCTGTGTAGGTGAGGCTGGAGATGTGGCCGAGGGGCGGTGAGGCTCCTGCTGCCATAGAGATTTTGCAGAAATACTAGGCACCTCATGCCTTCAGGTCCAAGCTGGGGAGGCACGGATGCAGCAGCAGCCCACAAAGTGAGCAAGGAAGCTCCCAAATCACTTCTTTACAGACAAGCCCTTGGTTTCTAGAAATAAAGCCCAGTGACTATACATCCAATGAAGCCTAGATCTTGGCCGTGTATTGTCTGCTCAAAGCAACTGCTCCCCAAGCCCCACCCCACGGCTCCTGGAAACCCTATCTGCCAGACAGTGAGGGAAACAGCCAATGTCTCCATATTGAAAACAATCAGACAGCGTTCTATAGAGAGGTTCCCCTGCCACAGGACAGCTTTATACGTCACCAACCTCAACTCTGGCATCAGGAGGTCTTTAAAGAGGAAGAATTTTGGAGTCAGGAGAATGGGGCTCACATTCCATCACTGTCACTTGGTTGACTTGGTGAACCCCTTAGCCTTCTGATACTCAGTTTTCCCGCCTATAAAATGGAAAATAGTAATAATACTCTAAAATGAGTGTGAGGCTATTTAAATGAGATCATTTTCTTTCTGAGGTGCTTAGCACTGAGGGTGGCACACAGTAAGTGCTTAATTTGTGCTTGCTGTGGTTAGAGCTAATTTCTAGAGTGTGAGCCTATGGGACCTCTTGCCTCTGTTGACCTAGAACAAATAGACTGCCAGTTATTCTTCAGCAAAGATGGGCTTATTCAGGATCAGCAGAAAATTGCAGTCTGGGGTCTGCCACCATGGTGAGCCACGTGCAAGTCCCCCCGCAGCAAGGGAAGGAGAACCCTTTTATAGAGGGGGGAAAGGAAGTTGCTGGGGCTGTAGTGAACAAAGAGGCCGTGGCTTTTCATGGGCCGAGTCCTCATCAGGGAAGAGGAGTCTTTCTTCTTCCTGTTGGGCTCTGCTATTGTTGTGCGATGTGACAGCTCCCCTTTCTGGTCTCCCAACTCTAATTAATTGAGTTTTCTGTTTATTAACTTTTACACCTCTGATCAGAGCTAAACTGAGAACAAGGAGGGGCACTTGGCATGCTGGCAAGAGAATGCCCAAGGGATCCTTCCTAGAGCAAGGCAGGAGCAGATCCCCCACACAGCTCCATGTCTATGCTTAGAGCCACACAGCACATTTAGAGAAGTTTTAACAGACTTATTTGATTCCAGCTTCTAGCCTTGAAGGGGCATATAAATACTGAAGTCCCTTTTACACAAGTAAGATATTTCTTCCTCCCAGTGATTTTTAAAAAGCCTGTTCCCCCCATGTCTTGTTTTTTCTTTCACTTAAATGTTGGGGAGCTAAACTATTTAGTTTATTTGCAACAGTTTATTGTAACCCAATATATTGTGTTTATTCCTGGCTGCATCATTCATTCATTCACTAAGTGGTTACCAACTCTGCCCTCCTGGAGCTTACATCCTAGTCCGCAAGACAGACCTGTAACAATAAGGTCTAAGGAAACAAGAACAAGTAAATTAGTAAACAAAAAGGCTATTTTGAGATCGTCTTGAGGGTTATAAGGGGGATAAATGGGGACGCATATCAGGGAGGGAAGGGGGAGGGGGAGGCACCACTGGGTGGTCAGAGAAGGTCTCTCTGAGGAGGAAGCATCATCAGAGACCCCTCTAGGGGACTTCACAGTCTATCACCCTGCCTTTCCCCAGGATCCAGGGTCTCTTTCTCTCCTGGTCTCCTTGGTAACACCCAAATCCTAGCTCCTGGGAAGGGGGCTCAGAGAGAAGTAGGGCAGGATTTCCTGTCCAGTCTGCCCTGGGAAAGGCTAGAGGGGAGGAAGTCCTGCCTCAAGAGGGCGACAGGAACTTGATTTCCAGGCCAGTGGCTAAGGCTGCTCTGTTCCTACTTCCAATGTTAGAACCACCTCCTACAAATTGTTATGAATTCATCCGTTTGTTTCTGTTCCTACCTCCACCTTTCTACCCCCTCCCATCACCTTTCCTCTGAACCACTGCTCCGGCCTCCTCACTGGTCTCCCTTCTTCCAATCTTGCACCTACTATCCTTTCTCCACTCAGCGGCCAGAAGGTTGGGTTTTTAAAACTGCACATCCAGTCATCTCCCTTCTCTGCTTCAAGCTCTTCTATGGACTTTTCATGGCACCCAGAGCAAAATGCAGACCCCTCACCACTGCTCACAGGGCCCTGCAAACTCTGCCCCCACCCCGTTCTTCAGCCCCATCTGTCCGCTGGTCCTGTGCTGGAGGAGGGATGGTGAAGCCCTCCGTATGGCCCTCATACCCCTTCCTCAGACATTAAAACACACCCACAGCCTTCAACAAGTTTAAGTTTTTCTGCTGTTTAATTTTTGAAAGAATTGAAACTTTGGGGGGGAGTGTACATTTTGGGGTTATAAATAACTCAAGTCATTTCCCATCAGGCTATGATTTCTCAAAAGTCAAAGGGTATGCTCAAGCATTCTTTCAAAGTGAGAAAGTGGATTTGGAAGACTAGGGAAGGAGAAAGAGTCGCGGATCAGATTAGAATCTGGGCAGAGTAGCTTGGGGTGGACGATCCAAGTGATAAAGAGCGGTCTGGGACGCTGGGACTTCTGGGGCAGCGCCGGGTATAACAGAGGAGTGAGGCTCGATGACATCAGTGCTGCTGACTCAAGAGTCTTCAACACCCGGCCTGATTGTTCAGGCCTCAGACTGCACTGCCCCCTCCTCCTTCTGCTCACGGTGAAATGGACCAAACCATCACTACATCTTGAGTTGACAATGACAAAATCAAATGAACTGTTCATTTAAATTTAAAAGTGAGAAGAGGCTCTATTAAGCATCTCCACCAGCTTTGGATGATACTGAGTTTCCACGAATAAACCAAGGATGCTCCTCAAAATTGCAGGGATTCCAGTTCTCTGCATGTGAGCGAGGCTGCTCCTTGAAGCACTGCAGCGCAGCAGATTTCATGGCAGGACATGCAATGAGACTTCTTAGGTAACTCCACTGATGTCCTATTTCAGTTGTAGTTGACAAATAACAAATGCTAGAAGCCCCCCAAAGAGCTCACTTAGTAGGTGTTTCTGCTACTAATGTTGAGTAACAAACCATCTGAAAACTTAATGGCATAAAGCACACTTTTAGTTTTTGCACAGATTCTGTGGGTCAGGACAGTTTATCTCTGCTCCAAGATGTCAGGCCTCAGCTGGGAAGAATGGCTGGGGTGACTTGCTGTCTGGGGGATGGAGTCACCTGGGGGGTCCCTCGCTCACCTGGCTGGTGGTTGATGGTGGCTGTCGTCAGAACACCTACACGTGGCCTGTCCATGTACTGGGTTCAAAGGCTGAGCATCCCAAAGGCACAGAATGGAAGCTGAATGGCATTTTTATGATCCAGTTTTGGAAGTCACGTGGTGTGACATCTGTTATACTCATTTAGTCAAATCATTCACAAAGGTCCTTCCAGATTCATTGAAATGGCTACTTCATCAGAGTCTTGTCACAATGTCACAAAGTCCTGCGAGTGACCCGACTGCCTCTGAAATTCATTTCTTTCCTTCCTAACTTCACCACCCTGGCCTTCAATCCCACACCTAAAATCTCAGTTGTAGTTTCACTAGGAGAAAGAGTAGTCTTCTAGTCCAATCCTTCCATTTTTCAGATGAATCAAGTGAGGTTGAGAAAGGGCAAGGGCATCCCACAGATTGAAGCAACAGGCACAACATGGGATGCTGGCATGTGTGATAAAATTGCCTTTGAGGCTGCTGATTCCTAGGAAATGCTCCGTTTCAGTTATTTATCACTGATCACTAACCACTCCAAAACCTAGTGGCTTTAAAAGCCCGACAACTTATTATTTATCATGCTTCTGTGGGTTAACTGAGCAGTTCTTCTGTCACATGTGGTGTTGACTGGGGCACTGGGATGGCTGGAACGTCCAGTGTTGGGCCTAAGGACTTCCCTTCGGCCCGAACAATTGTTTGGCATCTGTCAAGCATTCAAAGAGAAGGTTGGGTCCTGCCAGTGTCCTCCAGTAGAGCCTGCTTGTCCCAGGCCCCAGGTGGGCCATTTGCATTGGCCTCTGATGCCCCTGCAAGTCCTGCCAGGCCCTGCTTGTGCCCAGGTCCCACCTTGGGGTTGGGCACCAAGACCCTACCACCAACCCCAGAAGCACCTAGAAGCAGTGTGGAGTGGACTGTAGTCCCTACGGGCGCCAGACCAGCCCTGGACTCCCAGGCTGAGCCCTTCTAGTTTGTACTGTGGAGCCTTGACCTCTCTCTGACAACTCAAGAAGCTAAGTCCTTTGAATCCACACATGGAAATCATCCTCATCCTCATCCTCATCCTCAAGGTTATCACAGCCACTGACTGAGCACTTACGCCGTGCAGGGTGCCGCACTGAGCACTCACAGCTACCATCGTGGT
This sequence comes from Balaenoptera acutorostrata, assembly GCF_949987535.1. NCBI lineage: Eukaryota > Metazoa > Chordata > Mammalia > Artiodactyla > Balaenopteridae > Balaenoptera > Balaenoptera acutorostrata. The sequence continues at coordinate 63,902,449 of NC_080078.1, forward strand.
GGTATGATTACTTATCCTTCCTATTCTACAGACAGGGAGTGGAGGCTCTGAGAGGCTAAGCTGCCCGTTGGCATGCAGTATGTGGGCAGCAGGGCTGAAACTCCCTCCTAGGCCTACGACGCTGAAGCTGGTGCTCTACTGTCAAACGATGACAGAAGTCCCCACCACATGGGATTGTCATGAGGTTTAAATACAGGGTGCACGGGAAGGGAGGGAGGAGTAGGGTACATACGAGATATCGATGTTTTCAAATGTTTTGCTGCTTCGGGGTTGCCGAAGGATAGACTTCAGAGAGTTCAGAGAGAAGTTAAAGATGACCCCCCCTGCGCTGCGGGGAGGTTGGGGGCGCCGGCTGCGGGGAGGATGGCTGAGCGGCGTGGGTGGTGCGATAGGAGCAGGTCGCTGAGCTGAGTGTGAGTGACAACAGAGGAGCTGGTGTGCTGAGCGGAGCGCTGCTCCAGGCCCCCCCGGACGGCAGGCAGCGAGGGTGGGCTTGGGGACGTAGGTGGTAGGATATCCAGGGTCACGCTGAACAGGCTTCACGGGGGCACAGTCGGGGTGTCAGGTGCTGTGGGGGGACAGCAGGAGGCGGTTCACTGCGGGGGCAACAGCAGTGAGGGCTGTGGGGGTGGCAGCAGGTGGCAGGGATGCTGAGGGTGGCCAGCCCTGCAGCAGCTGCGCTTTGTCTGGGGACGCCGTGCGGGCCCAGGAGGAGACTTCATGTCCGGGAGCAGCAAGGACGGCACCGCAGTGCTAGGGAGGGGGCCGCGGCGGGCAGGGGTGGGAGGAATCTGAATGCATCTGGCCGTGGCCTTGCCGGAGGTGCGCCCAGCCGCGTCAACAGGGCTGAGTGCCAGAGGCGGCCTGTCGGCGAGGTTCCTTTGTTCGGAAAACGTTTACTAGCTGGTGGTCGGGGGTTGGGGGTGGTGGCGACAGCTTGGGTGGCAGTGGTGGCGGTGGTCTCATGGGGGGGTAACAAGGAATTGGCAGAGCGAGAGGAAGGCTGAGGAGACTGTGTGTGTGTGTGCGCGCATGTGTGTTCCCTGCACGCGCTTTTCTGTCTTGGCTTTGCCTGGAGGTGACGTTCATCCCTGTATTCCAGTGGTCCTTTTGCCGGGACCTCCACCGGGGGTCCGGGGAGCGTTGCTCACAGATGATGTCACCCGGAAAGCAACGGACCGCATGGGGGACTGCACTCCCTGGCCAGTGGTTCCACATTCTGTGCTGCTCCAGCCGCAGGGGTGTCACTGCTCTGCGTGGCCCTCCCGTGCCAGCGCCATCCCAGCCCGAGAGCGCCTCTTCTTTGAGTGTGCCCTTCCTGTGACCCCTTCGGCCCTGTGCGTCCCCGTGCTTCCGGACATGGCGGGAGCCCCCAGCTACCACCTGAAAGCCATTTGGGAACCTCGGAGAAGGCAGCACCCACAGCAAAAAAAGCCTTGCGCCTTCGGGCATTATTGGGAGCGTCTTTGGATCAAAGCAAGAGGGGGAGAAGGATGTCCAAGTTTAAACCCATTAATGCAGGTCAGGTTTGACAGGGGGGAGAGGGTGGAAGGAGAAGCAGTACCATTGACTAAAGGCCTAGCAAGTGCCAGGACTTTCCCACCCATCGTCTTGTGAAATTGTCACAGCCATTCTGGGGGATAAAGGGTATGATCCTCACTTCACAGATGAGGATGTGAGCTCCGGGAGTCTAAGTGACTTGCTTGGAACCTGGCCTGGGTTTGGCTTCAGAACTTGCTCTCTTCTACTGCACCGCAGCGAGTAAAGGCAGAGAGTAAGGAAGCCCAGAGGGTTTGGGGAAGAGAAAAAGGAATAGTCTGATCAGAGCAGGTGAGCAGCCTGGAAGGCTGGCCAAAGAGTTTGAATTTTCTCTGGTAGGCAGTGGGGAGCTATGGAAGGTCTTACGGGGAGGGGGGGAGGAGGAACCTGACATTGGTGTTGGATATGCTGAAGTGGACAAGGCAGACCGCAGTGGGAAAGGCTGGAGCCTCGGTCAGGGTCTTGAAGGAAGAGAGGAGGCCACAGGGAGAGGCCTAGGTCACCTGGATATTGGCATTTCTTTTTCCCAGGACTTCCCTGTGTGAAGAGGATGCCCACCCAATCTGAGCCTCTGAGGTTCCCCAGTGCCGAGCCCCGAGGTCTAAGCTTAGGCAAGGAAGGCTCCCGTGCCCCCAGCTACCACCTTCTTCCTGCCACACCAAAGCGTCTCTGACTGGATGCAGGCACTCCACCAATGTTGTCCAGTCTCGCTCTCAAACGGTTAAACTTCCCATTTTGCACATGATTCTGGAGTAGAGTCAATGTGTGTGATTCAACGACACAGTCAACCTAAAAGCCCAAGTGTGTGTTGCTGGGCACCTGACAGATGCTCAAGAAATGCAGACCCCACCCCCTTGCAGACCTTTAAGCACAGCCTTTGCTGTTTTGGAAAAAAGGGAAACAGAGGCCCAGAGAGGCAACGGGACTAGCCCAGGGCCACATGCCAGGAGTAGTATGGTAGGGTCTGGACCAAGTCCCCTGAGTCCACATCAAAGCTCTTTCTACATCATCTCCGGGTCTCAAATCCTGGTGAGCACAGAATCCCCGGGCAGCATGTAAAGAGGCAGGTTCCCAGGCCCCCTACTCCTCAGAGCTTCTGACTCAGTAGCTTCAGGATGGGGGACTGGAATCTGAGTTTAATAAGTTTCACAGATAGATTGGGGAAAAGACTTTGAGGAATATTACTTTAGTCTACCATCCCCATTGTGCAGTCAGGGACACTGAGGCCGGGAAAGAGCAAGCAGGTGACAGGGTTGGTTTTAGACCTGATATTCGATGCTCAGCCCTGAACTCGGTTGGGCTTGCCTTACTTGTAGGGTGTTTCAAGCCCTTGAGTCTGTTCCTCTCCCCTGCAACGAGGTACGAACCAACTGTGACAGAGTTTACCAGCCTTCAACTCCCACCCCCAGTCGCTTTCCAGGCAAGAGGTGACTCTGAAAAGTGCAAACGCAGGAGCTGCCATGGCCTGGGCTTGATAAAAAACAAACCAGGCAATTGCCTTAGGGGAGCTGCGGGGCCAGCGATAAAGAGCCCTTGTTCTGAGCCCTGAGCTGACCCTCAAGGGCCCCGCCCCTGCCCCACCTGAATGCTGACATCCATCCCACCTGTTAGCCTGCGTCATGTATCTCCCCCTGGGGAATTCTGCGTCTTTCTCCCAGTCACTCAGGCGGCACCCTCAGAGCTCTCTCTGTCCTCCCTCTACCCGCCTTCTTCCTCCATCTCAGACTTGCTCCAGCCCCTCCTCCAAGTGGTTGGGACCTTTCAAACTGTTCTGTTGTCCCTGTCCCGGTTCAGTCCTTGTTCCCTGGTTTCTGGACCAGAAAAGTCTCCCAGCTCCTGTCGCTACCCTTTTGTGAGCCACACATCTGATTCTTCATCTAATGAGCAACTACTATATTCCAGGATGCAGGAGTAGGACAGCCTCCCCTCCCTGCGATCCTTTGAATTTAGGCAGCTCTGCTGCTTGGGGAGCCAGGTTTGAGCCTGGAAATCTTTGCCCAGGCTGCGTCCTGGCACCTTAGCTCCCACACAGCCTCTAACCTCTGGGGTCCTATCCTCTCTCCAGGGTACAGCCAGGAGCCAGGTGTAGGCCTCACTGCTCCTTCCCAGACTTGGGCAACCTGTCTCTCACCGGAGGGTTCCAAAGCAGGTTGTAGCTGTGACCTCATTTGACCTTCATCTGGGAACTGTGAGGCGAAGGAGGGATTGGGATTCGCATTTCACAGAGGGGGGAACTGAGGCACGGGAAAGGTGTGACTTGCCAGGGCTACCTGGTGAGGAAAAGGCAGTGCTTGATGGCAACCCAGGCCTCCTGAGCTCGCCTGCAGGGCTCTTTGTGCGAATCGTAACAGCAACAGTGGATGAGTTTACTTGGTGCCTGGCAGCGTGATAAGCTCTTGGCATGAGATTCATTCAGCCATCACAACAACGCTTCACAGCAGGTGCAACCATTAACTCCACTTTATAGATGAGGAGACTGAGACTCAGAGAGGGGATTTGCGGTCACCCAGTGCCCAAAGAGCAGAGCTGAGATTCGAATGCAGGTTATCCTGACTTTGCTGCACATGCTTCCAACCTAAGCCACAGAGATGATGGGGTGGCATTTAAACCCAACCAAACATGGGGTCCTGCGAAGTGAACAGAGGAGGTGGGGGTGAAGTTGATAACTGGCGGCCCATGTTGCACCAGGGGTGTTCACACTGAGCCCTCTCATCAGCTGGTTTCTGCCTGGGTTGAGGTGATTATACTATAGTATAATCAAGACGGAAAAATTAGTGAGGGTTTCTGGACAGTCCAAATAGAAAAACCGATGAGCTACTTGGGTTGCAGGAAGGTGGGATTCAGAAGCCCTGCCTCTCGCGCTCCCTCACTCCCAAGATAGCCTAATTAACGAGAATAATAATGGCAAAATGGTGATAAAGCACTATCAAAGACAGATGTAAAGTATTATCACAATAGCAGCTAAGATCCTCTGAGCACTTGCCTTGTGCTGGGTACCACATGGCCAAGCCCTTTATTTTCTTATTCTTTCATTTCTTTATTCTTGTCCCCATTCTACAAAGGAGGAAATTGAGGCTTAGTCAACTTAGTTAAGCAGTCTGAGAACACACCGATAATAAAGGGAAGACTCAGGATTTAAACCCAGAATCCGCAGATGCATCTTCCATGTGTCACTACATTGTGAGTCCAGTGGGTTGGAGCAGGGATATAAAAAAACTGTCCGTGGGTTCATTTATAGGATATTTATGAGAAACCATTTACTGATTCTCAATTTTTCTATGCTCTCTTTCCCAAGAACCCTCTTTTCAAGAGTGGCTTCTTCCACAAACCTTCCCACCTTCCCTTCCTCAAATGTTCCTTCCGCCTCCTTATGAAGCATTTTCTCTTTGCCTCAGTCCCTACTCAAGAGCATTGCCTCGGAACATCACCTCCAGGACCTGGAATAAATTGGCTATGAGTGATCCTAGAATGTCCAGGAAATAAGCTAGGTGGTTTTCAATTTTCTTTCAACAAAAGAAGAGTGTTACTAGTGTTCCTAGTCTTAATCTGCTTGGAGTTATTGAGAAACATTTTTTGATAATACAACCCCATGTGATTTTTTTTTTTAAATAGACCATTGCCTTTTTTTTTTTTTTTTTTAATAACAGAATTTTATTTATTTATTTATTTATTTATTTATCTTTGGCTGTGTTGGGTCTTCGTTTCTGTGCGAGGGCTTTCTCTAGTTGCGGCAAGCGGGGGCCACTCTTCATCGCAGTGCGCGGGCCTCTCACTATCGCGGCCTCTCTTGTTGCGGAGCACAGGCTCCAGACGCGCAGGCTCAGTAGTTGTGGCTCACGGGCCCAGTTGCTCCGCGGCATGTGGGATCTTCCCATACCAGGGCTCGAACCCGTGTCCCCTGCATTGGCAGGCAGATTCTCAACCACTGCGCCACCAGGGAAGCACCCCCCTCGCCCCCGCCGCCATGTGATTTTTGTCATATACATTGAAAGCAGTTCAAAGAATTGAGCAACACTGTTTTAATCAAACTCCTCTCATGTCCATCTGCTTATTTGTTGAACAAGTACACAGAATTTTTTGTAGCACTTAGATCTCTAAAGATGAAAATTAGGTCTCTGATGGGTGCTGAACCCTGCCTCCTTCTAGCAATGAGTAAAGTAATTCACAGATAAAACAACTAACTGGGAGAAAAACTGTCCATTTCATTAAAACATCCGTTTCTCAACCAATACTTCTCTGTGTTAAATTATTATTAAAAATTTTAATAGAATGCATGTGACCATTAATTGTCATGATAATGAAGAGGAGCAGAATATGTGACCCCAAAATAACCTACTTTGGCCTGTAGATTATTTTGAGCTGAAGGCAATCAAGCCCAGCATACAGACTCAAATCAAGAAAAACTTTTACGTCTCCCTTAACCACCTAAAATAATTAGACAGGGGGTCTGGTTCAGAGAGAGAGCTATTACCGGAGATAACTTTTATCTGAATACCCTAACTGTATGGCAGGGCAAACATCTAACTACCAAACATCTCCTCTTCTTATTGTCCTGTGAATTACCCTCCTCCCCTTTGAAGCCCCAGGCCACTATCCCATTCCTTAGCTCAGGGTGGCATAGAAGTGTCAGCTGCTGGATTTGGCCTCGGTTCTCATATTTTTATGGAACTCCCATACATACATAATTAAATTTGTTTTTCTCCTGTTAATCTGTCTTACATCAATTTAATCAATAGACCAACCAAAAGAACCTAGAAGGGTAGAGAAAAAAGCGTTCCTCCCCTACAATAACAATCTAAAAGATTATTTTTAATATTTAGTGCCTTATGGTCAAGGGGGAATTTGAAAAAAATTTTAATCAAGATACATATTGTTGATGCAAAGAAGCACATCTCTCTCCTTGCCTGTCCGACCTCATCCCCTGTTCTTTTCCCACTTGTCAGCTTCAGGAAAGCTTTGCTGGCCTCCTAACTATTCCTCTAACACACCAGCACCTTTCTTACCCCAGGGCCTTTGCACACGCTGTCCCTCTGTCTGGATTGCTCATCCCCCTAGACATAACTATGGGTGCCTCTCTTACCCCCTGCAATCTTCTCTAAGCCACCTTTTCAGTAAGGTCTTCTCTGACCTCTGTGTCTAAAATTTTTCTCCCTCCCTCTCAATCCTTTATATTCCCTGCCTTGCTTTTCTCTCCCTTAGCACCATCCTCTTCTTCTTATAAGGACACCAGTCTTACTGGATTAGAGCTGACCCTCATGACTTCATTTAACTTAGTCATCTCTTTAAAGACCCTATTTCCAAATACAGTCACATTCTGAGGTCCTGGCAGTGAGGCTTCAACATATCAGTTTGGGGGGTGTGGACACAATTCAGCCCATAATACGTGGGAAGCTTCACTTTATACTAGTTCCCCCAGCTCTATGCTTATGATGGTGCACTTTATGTCTGTGTGCTCTGCTTCAAGGAAGGTGTGAGAGGTACATGGTTTTTAAAAATTCTATAACTCAGTACAAACAAAAAGGTTTGGAGCCCTCTCAGGTGGAAGCTGCTCTGATTAAAAATCATAGTGTATCTTCCAAGGCTGTGGAGTGGCATGCCACACCAACCCTCGCGGCCGCGAACAGTCAGAGAAAGGGAGGGCCCACTAGGTGCCGCGTCCAGACTCTGGGGCAGAGCTGACCGCAGGTTGGGCATGAGAGCTGGCCAGTCAGGCTTGCCCCACCATCAGCAGATACCCCTCCTGCCAACCCTCCCACATGGCCATCTCCAGACCCTGATATGCCTGTTTTACAGATGGTGCAGACTGAGGCTTGAGAATGGAAGGGATTTACCCAGGGGGGCATCCTGGCTCTTTGGCTCTGCGTGCACTCACCCCTGACTCAGCCTGGTCACACTGTCCTAGCCCTCAGGCCTGGCATCACCCCACCCTGGCAGGGCCGTTTGTCTTCCTCCTGCTAAGTGAGGTGTGAAATGGGCCAAGAGTCTACAGGCAGGGCACAGACCAGCCAGCCCTCCCAGGCAGCCTGCCCAGCCCACGTGCCCCTTGGCCCAGCACCTTGTGACTGGGTACAGCCTGGGTGCCTGGGAGGGATAAGGGAGTGGGCTTAGGAGAGGCCCACAGGGGTCAGAGGAGCTTGATTTGCTGTGTGACCTTGCTGGGCCCCTTTGCCACTCTGGGCCCTGGCATCCTCTCCTCTGATTCCTCTCTACCCAGGATGGGCCCCGGGAGAGTCACACTGAGGATGAGCGAAAAGCAACAGAGACACCCATCCTCGTGGCCATAACAGCCCCTTCAATGGGTACCACCCTTTACAGTTTGCAAGTTACCCTCCCCGTCCATCAGGGTACCGCTAAGGCCAGTACCTAGGGGGTATCTGAGACCCAGCAACAGGAAGGGATACATTCAAGGTCCCACACCTGGCCTGCGGGACCCTAAGGCCCCAGTGCAGACTCCAGGTGCAGCCTGGGGGCTCCCAGACTCCCTCGGTGTCCCTCGGGAGGAGGGAGAGTGCTGGCATTATTTCTGGCATTTCCAGAGAAATAGTGGACCTTCTGTCAGCCAGCACCATGATTTCTCAGGTACACCAAGATTCCTTAGGAATGTTAATAAGTTCCCCGGAATTCCCACAGGATTCCTGCAGCTTCCTCAGAGACACTGACATTCTTTTTTTTTTTTTTTGCATGTATTTTTTTTTAAATTGTAGTATAGTTGATTTACAATGTCATGTTAATTTCTGGTGTGCAGCAAAGTGATTCAGTTATACATATATATATTCTTTTTCATATTCTTTTCCATCATGGTTTATTACAGGACACTGAATATAGGTCCCTGTGCTATGCAGTAGAACCTTGTTGTTTATCTATTTTATATATGGTAGTTTGTATCTGCTAATCCCAAACTCCAAATTTATCCCTTCCCTACCCCCTTACCCCTTTGGTAACCATAAGTTTGTTTTCTATGTCTGTGAGTCTGTTTCTGTTTTGTAGATAAATTAATTTGTATCTTTTTTTTTTTTCATTTCTCCTTATTTGAAAATTTTATTCAATGTGTTTACTCGAACATCAAATTCACCATTGGTCTCAAAGAATTTGCAAGAAATGTTCAGGTCATCTTAGCATGAACAACTATCTTAGTTTGGCCAGGACTGAGAGGATTTCTGGGACAAGGCTAGTTCAGGGCTGAGACCAGGATATTCCCAGGCTAATGGGACAAGGTGATCACCCTGCTGGGTATCATATTTCAGATTCCACATATAAGTGATATCATATGGTATTTGTCCTTCTCTTTCTGACTTCACTTAGTATGATAATCTCTAGGTCCATCCATAATGGCATAATTTCATTCTTTTTACGGCTGAATAATATTCCATTGTATATAGATATACCACATCTTCTTTATCCATTCATCTGTTGATGGACATTTAGGTTGCTTCCATGTCTTGGCTATTGTAAGTAATGCTGCTGTGAACATTGGGGTGCATGGATCTTTTCGAATTATAATTTTCTCCAGACTATGCTCAGGAGTGGGATTTCTGGATCATGTGGCAATTCTATGTTTAGTTTTTGAAGGAACCTCCATACTGTTCTCCATAGTGGCTGCACCAATTTACATTCCCACCAACAGCGTAGGAGGGTTCTGTTTTCTCCACACCTTCTCCAGAATTTGTTATTTCTGACATGCTTATGGAACACTGGTATTTCTGAGGAAACACTGAACTGTCAGGAAACACTGAGAATTCTTTTAGAAACAAATAAAAAGGCTCTCAGAAAGAGAGATTTCACAAGGAAAAGTTAGCATTCCTCGGGAATTCTGCGTGTCCCCTCAGTTCCCATAGGAATTTCAAGATGTCTCTGAGGAACAATGAGGCACTCACAGGAGGGCTGACAGTCTTCCCAAGTCAGTGATTCTCTCCAAGAAAACTGAGAGACTTCACAGAGAGGGGGCTTAGAATAGGGAGCTAACTTACAGGGGGCTGAGGTTGCCTTGGGGAAAGATGTAGCCTCTTCCCAGAACTTTGCAGATGTGCACATGGAGACAGGAGCACACCAGAGACCCCCGACACACACACACACACACACACACACACACACACAGTCACAGTCACATACACAGACACAAGGCACACACATACAGACACTCAGGCGCACACACATGGATTCGTAGTTCTTTTATTTATTCAACAAATTTTTTTTTTTTTTTGGCTGCGCTGGTTCCTCGTTGCTGTGTGCGGGCTTTCTCTGTTTGCGGCGAGCGGGGGCTACTCTTTGTTGTGGTGTGCAGGCTTCTCATTGCGGTGGCTTCTCTTGTTGCGGAGCACGGGCTCTAGGCATGTGGGCTTCAGTAATTGCAGCATGTGGGCTCAGTAGCTGCGGTGCGTGGGCTCTAGAGCACAGGCTCAGTAGTTGTGGCGCACGGACTTAGTTGCTCCGTGGCATGTGGGATCTTCCCAGAGCAGGGCTCGAATCTGTGTCCCCTGCATTGGCAGGCAGATTCTTAACCACTGGATCACCAGGGAAGTCCTATTCAACAAATATTGAGCCAGCCACTACAGAGTTGTTCCTGGAGATACATTGGGGAACAAGACAGAAAAGGATGAGTAGATGGTTGCATGGATAGATGAGTGGGAGGATGAGTGGGAGGATGGGTAGCTGGGAGGATGGATGGATGGATGGATGGATGGATGGATGGATGGATGGTTGATGAGTGGATGGATGCAAGGATGGATGGACATATGGATGGAGGAATGGATTGAAGGGTGAAAAGATAAACTGACAAAAAGACTTTTGTGGACTACCCTGAAAACCTAAGCTTGTTTCACTAGACGAAGTCTGAAAATGCATGCCTACTTAATTTAAGAGCAATGAGCTAAGGGTTAATCAGATTCTGTAGCACTATATTTCAAACAGGCCATTCTCTAAAAAGATGTCCAGAGCCTGGGCTGCGCCCAATCACCACCTTAAAGATGATCTCTAATGTCATTATTTCATGGTTGAGAAGGATGCTGTAAGTCACAGATAGCTGCTATAACTCAGGAGTGCTACAGTTAAATTTCATTATGAGGTTTAAAAGATAGGCAGGCTAGCCTGAGAACCCAACTGCCTGGTATCTGAGATCCTTTGTAGTTCTCAGATTCTGAATTCAACAACTTAGCATAGATATCACAAACTTAAATGCCTATTGAGGTAAGAATTTAGCATAAATTAGTAAGGGAGCCCCGTTTAAGAGAAGTACAGCATACAAGTTCAATTTTAATTTTAGGGAGGCAATAGAGAGTGGTGGGGTCTGTGGCAAACTGGACAGCATATGCCTCATCTGAAGAGGGCAGCTCCTCTTCAGCTCCAGTTGACTGTGGCCATGTGGGAAGGTGGGCCCAGTCTTGTCAGTTTTCTGTATTTTAAAGAGAAATTGGAAATTTGAATTTTTAAAACTGTAAAGTTTTAAAAGACTGTCCTTGAAAAAGAAAACACACCTATGGACCTCATTTGGGCTGCAACCTACTATTCTGCAGCCTCTATCTTGAAAGCTGATTTCTAAGAGGAAATGCCCTCTATGTGCCTTAAATCAAGTCACAAAGAATGTAAAAGACACCACCTGTTTGTGAGGTGGCAGAAGCCCTGCTGGTGAGGGGGTTGAATGTCCTCTAGCCCATCTCTTTCTTTCACTCACTGCATCCTCACAGCAACTCTATTTTACATATTACACAGGAGAGGCACAGAGACATTATGTAAATTGGGCAAGATCACACAGCCAGGAAGTAGTGGTGCTGGGATTCAAGCAATCTGTGTTTTTAATATTATAGTAATTTGAGTTAGTATATGCCAAGTACTTAGGCTAGTCCCTGGAGTGGAGGAAACATTTTGTAACCATTAGCCATAATTGTCATTATTTCGAATGTCCCTGTTCCCTTCCCCAGCCTGCTCTCTGCAGTGATAGAAGCCATGCTGAAAGAGATCCTGCAGAGCTCTCTACCCAACATGGTGAGTTTGACAAAGTGGGCCCCAGGCAGACCCTAGAGATTAGCTGGAAAGGCTTTGCAGCTGGAGGCACAGAGAAGCAACCAAGGTAGAGACAGGCAGCCAGGGCAGGCGATTTTGTCTTTGGACTCTCCAGCCTCCCAGAGCTTTGCTGTCCTGTCCTTTGTCCAGGTCCCTGCTCCTGGGGAAGGGACATTTACTGAGGGACTAATGTGCGCTAAGCAGTTTACACCTGTGGGAGAGGATGATTTGTATTGTGTTTATAAAAGCCTCTGATAGAACCACTCAGTTTTATGCAACCAGTCAGAGGTCGGGCTGGGCTGGAAGGCAGGAGGCCTCTGCTCATCTGTATTTCACCTGTGCTCAGTGGTCCAATTCTGGTTCTACATCATCAATCAACAGTTGAGCATCCTGAAAAGTAAGTTGTGTTATGGACCTGAGACTTGCTCTCTGGCTTGGACTATTGCAGTAGCCACACACCCACTCCTGTTTTCTCCCTTTCATGGCTTCCAAAGAGGTTTTTCTGAATCACACCTCTGCTCAGAGTCTTCTGTAGGAGGATCAAGTTCAAACCCCCAAAGTTGGCAGTCAAGGTCTTTCCTGCAACTGCCCCAGCCTTATTCTCCTCTGTCCCCCTCATGCTGCTTCAGCCAGCTGATCTCAATCATCCCATATGCTCCAGGCCCTTTTGAGACATTATAAGCTTTGCTCCGAATGACTTCCCACACCCTCCTTCTGCACCTGGAAAATTTCTGCACCCCTTCAAGGTGTGACTCCAATGGTTAGTTCCCCCCAAAGCCTTTGCAGACCTCTCCAGGTAGAATGACTCCCTCCTCAGGACTCCCACGCACACCTATCCATCACTTGTACCAGACTGTATAGTACTTGTCTGCTTCTTGGCTGTTTCTTCCACTAGAACAGAAGCTCCTTGAGAGCAGGGACTCTGTATTATATTCTTTCTTGTGTTTGTCTCATAGTTCTTAGTTAGGCACAGAGGAGGCACTCCAAGTATACTTTGTTGGAATATGAACTGGAGATGAAAGAGAGGAACACTGATGAATGGAACAAAGGACAAAAGTATAAATATAAATAAGTGGAAATATGTATGGAAGAGTAAGTGGGTAGATGGATGGATGCGTGGATGGATAAATACAAGGAAGTGTGAACAGAATATGATGGAAGGAGGGAAAAATGGAAGAAAGGGAATATAAGTGGATTTATGGATAGATGGAAAGACAAAGGAAAGAGATAAAATGATTGATGGATATAAGAGAAACTGGAAAGATGAAAGATGATGGAGGGATGGAGGGATAGACGGATGAATGGATGGAAAGAAGAATGGATAAAATATGAAAGAAGCAAGAGAGGATGGTTGGATAAAAGGATGAATGGGTGAAAGGGTACATATATAGACAGGTGGGTGAGTGGATGAATGGAAGGAAAGAAGGGTCTATTACTGTTGTGTGGGAAGATGGATGGTGGAGAGGTGTGTATAGACAATATATGTATTAATTGAATGGGTGAAGGAAGACAAAAGGAAATTATAGAGATGGATGGAGGGTGGATGGATAAAAGGAAGGGAGGGAGGGAATATTAGGTGGATGGATAGGTGGGTAAATGGGAAGATGAGGAGAAAGATGATGGTAAGGGAGGCAAGTAGGACATACGAATGGATGGATGGATGGATGGATGGGTTACTACCTGCCAAGGTGAGACTGCTCCACCCTCTTGTGCTAGAAGATGGTAGGGCATTGGGGCTACAGTGTATTTTCCAACAGTTTGGGAATAATCTCCCTCTTCTGGATAAGTCTGTGTATGACAGGGAAAAATGAATGAGTTTTATGAGTCTGTGTTTCAGTCAACTTAATCTCTTGTCCTCCCTTCTCATTGCCACCTCTCTTCCTCTCTCTTCATCAGATGTCCACTTGAGTTATTTAGGAACCTCCACTCTGCTCTCTCCAGAGTGCCCCCAGCATCTGCGCCATATTACTGCCTGGATTTTCAGGTATGAGCAGCTAATGGTGGCCCCGCCCCATCACTCACTGGAGTCTCCTTGGCCAGGCAAATGTGCCCACTGCTGTCCCATCAAGAGAGGTGTATGTGCCATGGTTTTGGAGACAGGCAGGCTTAGCTGCTGCTTTGACTGTGCAACCTTGGGCAAGTCCACTTACCTCTTCACATCTCAGTTTTCTCATCTATCAGGTGAGGATGATTATCATACCCATATAAAGTTATCATAGAGCATCACTTCCAAGACACACGTTTTCCCCACATTATAACATTTCTAAAATTGGCTTGTGTCCTACATTCAGTGGTATGCCACAGTTCAACTGGGAATTAAAATTTTTTCTTACTGACATATTAAATAATGTGTATCTTCATAAATGATATCTTGGCATGCATGTAATATAGTACAATGACTAGATGAGAAGATGTCTGATTATTTGTCCAACGCAGAGGAGGAATGAAAAAACTAGTGGTTTATTCCCCTTTGACCTTGATTTAAATATTTAAAACAAACAATCAAGCTAGGAACTTGGCATCACCGTACATGGGGACCCCAGAATGGAGGAGTGGTTCATGGTGGTCTTAAATGCATCCTTCCCCTCTGAGCTTCTTTTAAGCATGATACTGCCAGCCCCCTCTAACTAATGGGAAGTCCTGATTTATGGGGAATGTGCTTTGCTCCACAAAGTAAGAACTTCAGGGACCTTGGGACTAACAGCCCCTGTGCTCCCAGCACTCAGCTGTTCAGGATAAAAGTCAAAAGTCCAGATTTTAGGAACAGTTCTGCCACCAGCATCCTGTATGACCTGGGCAAAGCCATTCACATCTCTGAGTCTTCTCTTCCTTGTCTATGGTCCCTATATTGCGAGGTTGTTGTGAGGATTAAATGAGAGGCGCAGAACTTGGTGTAGTAGATGCTCAGTTAACGTGGGCTTTCTGGTTTTTCCCAGGACAAACACTTCCCGGCCTCTTTCATTAACCGGCTGACTGAATGTAAGTTTTTTCTTCTCATACCTACCCCCACTGTCTCCCAGTCCCCTCCATCTTCATGTTGAACTGTTCTTCCTCAAGAGTCCTGAAAGCAGGTGTAAAATCTTGGGACCACAGAGAGCCCACCAGACACAGATTCCATGCTTTGATCAACATCGAGCACTGAAGCTGGCTTCGAGGACACCGGCTCCCCAGGGACCAGTGTCACAGTAGGGTTCCTGAGATCGCCCATTCCATAGTGATGACTGTGACGGTGGGCGTCCAGGCTGTCTTATTCCATAGTGACTCTTGCTAGAGAGAGATGTCTGGAGCAGCCCATTCCATAGTGATGAGTGTTAGAGTGGGTTCCCGGGACAGCCCACTCCAGAGTCAGCAGTGTCAAGGTGGAGCTCCTGAACTAACCTACTCCATGGCGAAGAGTTCTGTCATGACATTCCTGGAATCACCTACTCTATAATGATTAATCTTTTAGTGAAGTTGCTGAAATTCTTTACTCCATAATGATCAGTGTTATGGGATTCCTGGGCTATCTCACCCCGTAGGGAAGACTACACGATGGATTCCTAAAATATTTCACTCTGGTGGTCAGTTAATTGGAATATCTCATTCCATTAGGTTTCTAGGCCAGTCCCTTTCCTTGGTGAGGCTTTTGTTCATATTATGGTTAAGTTTCCAGCCTATCCCACTTTATGGTAAAGAGCATTGTGGTGAGATTCTGGAGATACTCTACTGATCTATTGTGAGGAGCTTTCCAGTAGAGCCAACTGATTTCTGAGTCTTAAAGGAATTTGTTTAGTCATTGTGCTTCCATTCCATCCCCAAACCCCCTATGCCCTCTGTGGGGGCCTGGGCTGTACAAAGAAAGAGCGTTGTCCTGGCCAAGCTTCTGGATTTTCATCAATAGCCTCTTTCAAGCCGCCTCTACCTCCTCTGGGCTTCTCACCAAGACTGGGTCCCCGGCAGGAGGCAGGAAGGAGATGGGATCCCTGCCAAGCAGGAGGGGCAGCCTATAGTCTCCCTGTGGAGCCAGGGAGGGCCTGACTTATCCGTGAGCCCTCTTGCTGCTTCCCTGGAATTCTCTATGATTATTGCGAAAGCCAGAGAAGATGACCAGAAAGATGCCCTGGCCTGGGCATCCGGAGACCTGGGCTCAAATCCCAGTTCAGCTGCCAGCTTTCTGGTGACCCTATACCAGTCCCATCCTCTCTCTGGACCTCTCTTCTCCCATCTATAAAACATACACAGTCTCTAAAGATCTCTCCGTCAATGATGAGTGCTGGGGAAACGGGAGCGGGACAAGACCAGAGGCCAGAGAGGCCCTTGACAAAACTGTGGCCGCTACGGGTCTTTCTCACGGTGGCATCTTCTAATGTCTCTCTTTGCTGTCAATTGCAGAGACCCAGCAGTCCTCTTATCACTAGGATCAGCTTGGGAACCCTGCCAGGATCACGGTAAGAATGTTAAGCCCAGGAGAGTCACTGTGGAGCCCTCTGACCCCATCTCGAGAAACTGCCATCTTGGTTTACCCACCACTGATCTCTCACAGCCAAACTGCAAATAGTCCCTTCGTTAGAGCTTGGGTTTGGATTTGCTCAGAACTGATCAGATGAAACACCTCTCCAGGGTGGGTACTGATTGAGGCAGGAAAACCTCTAAGAACCCAACCAAAAGAGTGAGGCTCTAATGGGTGAGGGACAGGAGTGAACGTCCTCCCCCTTCAGGCAGTTGGTCTGATTTGCAGCCTAGGGTCTGCGTATTTCTGAGGACCACTGAGGCCGAGGTGATGTTCCATCCAGTACGGCAACGGCATTCCAGTGAGATGCATAAGCCAGGCTGAAGGACTGGCTCCAAGCTCTTTAAGACTCAGAATCAATAGGTGCTACTAGTGAAGCTGCCTGTAACCCTCTAATCCTGTGTCCCCCAATCCTGCTCCTCTGTACTCTGCCTTCCTTTCCTGTATAAGAAAATTGCTCCAAAGCCGCTTTTTCAGTGTATAAGGTACACTTCAGCATCTGCCTGGAAAGGATAAAATTGAAGCATAAGATAATACACATTTAGAATTCCAGAAGGTCAGAATCCTGGCCTCAAAGGCCCTGGGAATCCCCGGGCCTTCCCAGTGGGTGGGAATGTCGGGCCTGCTGGTCCCACACAATTGAAGCCCTGAACCCTTTCTTCCCATGAGACTTTCATGATGCAGTTGTGTGTTTCAGCGAGTGGGTGACCTGTTGTGGCACTTTGGTGTGCAGTGAAGGGCACAGCTTTGGAGTCAGGTAGACCTACGTTCAAATGCTACCCTTCCCACTGACTCCGAACCTCAGTTTCTTCTTCTGCAAAATGGGAGTGAGAATAGTGGCTATTTTATAGGATAATCCTGAGACAATGCATGAGGAAAGCCTAGATGCAGAGCCTGGGACAATGTCACAAACTGCCTCCACCGGTGGGTGGTCCAAAAACTGCGAGGCAGAGGGAAGAAGTGGTGCAAAGATGTGGAGGGAAAATGCAAAGGGCTGTGAGAACACACTGTCAACCCCCCTCCCCGCTTCACTCCTGCTCCCCATAGATGAGCCCCCGCAATCACAGGGGCTGGAGACTCCATGAGCTTCAGTCACCTTCTTCTCCACTCCCCCCAACCCCCCTACCCCCCTACCCTCCTGGCCCCATGAGGAAGGAGTGAGAAGAATCCATGCGGTTGGCCCAGGTTGGGTGATAGACATGCAGTTCCCACATGACACCACAAGGTGGAGCCATAACCTGCAAATTCATGTTTCTTACACTGAAGATGATTTGTATAAAACAGCATTTTTTTTTTTTTTTTAAGCCGGGTACTGTGCTGAGCACTTGGCTTTCATGATCTTGTTTAATTTCCAAAGCCATCTCTCAAGGTCAGTGTAATTAGCTTCATCTTAAAGATGGGAAACTGAGGCTCAGAGAAGTGATGCTACTAAACGTGTGGGTTGGGAGTCAGAACTCTTGGGCTCAGATCCCAATTCTTCAGTCTCCTGAGACACTTAACCTCAGTCTCCCCATCTGAAAAATAGGGATAATAATAGCAATACCATTACGATAGGTAATAGACCTTAGCTGTTTGTTTATTCTTAGTCTCTGCCCAGCCCTGTGCTGTGCTCCTTACATGGGCCATTCCATGTGGTCCTCACAACCATCCTAGGAAGTGGCTGTTAATATCCCTGTTTTGCAGATGAGGAAATTGAGGCTCAGAGAGGTTCGCTGCCTAGCCGACTTCCACACAGCTGGAAGGAGATAGAGTGAATTAGAACCCAGGTCTTCTGGCAGAAAGCAGGAGGAGCTGGAAGAGGGAGGATGCCCAGGGCCTCAGGGAGGAGAGATGCCCTAGGTTCTCGTTCTGGCCCAGCATTACCCTGCCATATCCTTGCTGAGTCCCCCGTGTTGCTCTGGCCTCAGTTTTCCCACTGGTACCACAGGGAATTGGGATTCATGAAGCTGGGCCCCTTCACCACTGCCTGGTTCTACAACTCTATCCTGGGGATGGGGGGACTCATGGGGTGGCAGCCAAGAGACCACATCCTGGAGGTGCCAGGTCAGGCCATTGGGAGCCTGCAGTGACAGGAGGGTCCCAAGCCCCCAGGGCTCTCCCCACACCCCACACAAAGCGACGCCAAAGCCCAGTTCTCTCTAGGCCTCCCTCATGCCCCTTGGGCCCCGGCCTGAAGACACCCTGACTGTGGTGGCTCATGTGCCCTTCTGGTCCAGTGACACATGTGACAGCATTTGTTTTGTCAACCTCCTTTTGCCAGCACCATCTCTGTGAACACTCCGAGGGTTTCCATGGGCCTGGGGCAGAGTCACATGGAGCCAGATGGGGGGACAAAGAAGGGAGAGAAGAGGGAATTGGAGTGGCCTTTGGTTCTTCCCCAAGTCTCTGCGGTGCCAGGTGTCCCTCGTCCAGAATCAGTGATCCCAGGGAGGCTTCCAGGCACCAAAGGACCTGCCGTGGGAGACTCTCAGGATACACCACCACCACGACGTTCCTTCCTTCAGGCAGTAAATACGTTCAGGTCACATCTATGTGAATCTGATTTAGGCAAATCTGAAACAGGGTCTTGCAAAATATGAATGAAGTTTCATGTTGGGAACAGAAAGTTAATTTTTCTCATTGTTAAGAATGCACAACTGAACACGTCTCAGGCTCTCCCTCCTAAGGAAGAATCAAGGTTCCTCTCTTAATGCCACATTCCCTCCAGCTCCCTCCTCCCCTCCCTCTCCCCCTTCACAGCCAGGTTCCCCCAGAGCTGGGCTCCTCAGCCTGGAACAGGTGCAAAATGCCTGGGGCTCTTGTTAAAATGCAGGTTCTGGTGAGTTGGTCGGGGCCGGGGCCTGAGAGTCTGCATTTCCTCAAAGCTCCCTGGAGACGCTGATGCTACTGTCCCACAGGGCACCCCCTGAGCAGCACGCTTGCTTGGGACACGTTTACCCCTCTGCCCACCCAGTTTCACTGGTCACCCTACCAGCTCAGGGCTCAGCAGGACGTCAACAATCTCCACGTGGAAGAAACCAGCGGGCCCTTTTCAGCCTCATCTTACTTGATGGCAGCACAGACATCACTTCCTCCTCCTTGAAACCAGCTCTTCCTTGGCCATCCTCCCCTGCCTGTCCTCCTGCCCTGCCCGCCATTCCATCTCTGCCGCCTTTGCAGGCATGATGTTTTCATATTGGTCCATCAGTGTATTCCTTCACCCCAGCCACTGTGATTGGCTCAGAGCTCAGCATGTAACCCCAGCCGGACCAATGCAGATCAGCCCTAGACTTTGGAAGAGATATTAGGAGAGAGATAATGCTCTTTCTGCTAGGGTTGTTAAGAGAGAATGTGAGCCTGGTGTCGTCTCTGCTACCCCTTGGGGAGAGTCGGTTTGAGAATGAAGCCAATGAAGAAGAAGGCAGAGCCAAGTCACAGACAGAAACCCGTCCTGAAACTTTCCTTTGAGCACTTGGATTCAGCCATGCCTGAAATCCATTGACCTTTTGAGTTACTTGAGCCAATGACTCCCTTTTACACTTAAGTCAGTTTGGGTAGTGTTTTCCATTACAAATAACACAAATAATCCTGACAGATGCAATTGACAAACACATTTCAGCTCATTCTGTGTAAGCCATCCTGGGAAACAAGAGAAGAATCTCAGACAGACCTTGGCCTCTTAGAGTTGACAATCGTGTGTGTGTGTGTGTGTGTGTGTGTGTGTGTGTGGAAAAGGAAGAGACCTATTCAAAAACCACAAGGCAGGAAAGTAAGAAGGGCCAGCGGGGTGGATCATTGAGGGTCTCATAGGGGATGTTCCCTGAAGGGTGGGGGAGATTTTTTTTTTAACATCTTTATTGGAGTATAATTGCTTTACAATGTTTTGTTAGTTTCTGCTGTATAACAAAGTGAGTCAGTTATATGTATACATATATCCCCATATCCCCTCCCTCTTGCATCTCCCTCCCACCCTCCCTATCCCACCCTTCTAGGTGGTCACAAAGCACCGAGCTGATCTCCCTGTGCTATGTAGCTGCTTCCCACTAGCTATCTATTTTACATTTGGTAGTGTATATATGTCCATGCCACTCTCTCACTTCATCCCAGCATACCCTTCCCCGTCCCCGTGTCCTCAAGTCCATTCTCTACGTCAGCGCCTTTATTCCTGTCCTGCCAGATGGGGGAGATCCGCAGGGTGTGACATCGTCAGACCTGGCTCTGGGCACTGGGAGGAGTTGGTGCAAAGCAGGTCCAGGAAGCCAGAGAGGAGGCCCTGGGGATGGTCCAGAGAGACAAGAAGCCTGAGAATGATAGTGAGAGAGACCCCACAAGACATGGGTCCCGTGAGGAAAGGCAAAGAGTTCTGCTATTTTCTCTGCATTTCCTCTCCTTTAATTCAGTGGCCACCACATAAGGCTCCAGGACGTTTTGGGGTTTTTTTTTCATTTTTTAAAATTTATTTATTTATTTATTTATTTTTGGCTGTGTTGGGTCTTCGTTTCTGTGCTAGGGCTTTCTCTAGTTGCGGCGAGCGGGGGCCACTCTTCATCGCGGTGCGCGGGCCTCTCACTGTCGCGGCCTCTCTTGTTGCAGGGCACAGGCTCCAGACGCGCAGGCTCAGTAATTGTGGCTCACGGGCCTAGTTGCTCCGCGGCATGTGGGATCTTCCCAGACCAGGGCTCGAACCCGTGTCCCCTGCATTGGCAGGCAGATTCTCAATCACTGCGCCACCAGGGAAGCCCCTCCACGACGTTTTATTCTCCTTTTTATTCAGTGCATCCCCAGTGTCTCCCAGCCAGGATCAGCATCTGATTTTAGAGAAGAGGTTCAGAGAGCTGACTTGCCTAAAATCACCACCTGTAAGAAGTAGGGTCAGGAAAGAGACCCTGTCCTTTTTCTCACCCTTAATCCTTCCCCTGGGCAGAGTTAGCTTTTCTGAGTACTCACCATGTGCCAGACACTGGGCTAACTGCCTTCAGGCTTAAATCTCACCTAATCCTCACACCAACTTTATCAAATGCACTATTGTGAGCTCTACTTGGCAAATGAGGAGTGGAGGCTCAGAGAGTCTGTGTAACTTGCCCAAGGTCACACAGCTGGTCAGCAGCAGGGTTAGGGTTCCAGCTGAGGTCTGGCTAATTATCGAAAGCCCTGTGAGACAAACACACTCAGAGCTACCCCAAGTTTGGGGATTCTGCCAACATTGGTCTTTTGTATTATCTGTATTATCTCCAGCTACACCATAATGTCATATTGTTTCTTCTTTCATGTCCCGAAGTGCTCAATTCAACCCAATTTAGTGTTTATGAAAGGCTTTCCTCAGGACCAGGCTCTGTGCCAGGGACAGAAGCCAAGGCAGGAAGAGGGAAAATTCTGACCATTTGCATGAAGTTTTCAATGTACAGAACATTTTCAAGAACTTTACCTGCTTTGGGGAAAATAGTTGTCAGTATGTATGTTTGCCTCCACCCACTGCTGGTGGGCGCTGTGGGTGGGCACACACGAGTGCTCTTTGGGACCCCAGAGCCTGGCATGGGGCAGGTCCAGAATAGAAGTTCCAAAAAAAATGTGATGAATGAATGGATGATGGGATGAGTGGATGGATGGAAGGGTGGGAGGATGGATGGATGGATGGATGGAATTCTGGATTCTTCTTGCTAGATTCTGGGTCTCATCCCCTACATTCATCTATTCAGCCAGTTGGTCAAACTTGATTAAGTTGCTCTTTTCACTTTAATTCAATGTAGTGCTTATTGGGACCTACCACAAGCCAGGCCCTAGCTGGCTCCTGGGGACACAAAGATAGCAGAACCGTGGTCCCTGACCTGAAGGAGCCCCAGTCTAGCAGAGGAGAAAGGGCTAACACACATTCCTTCAACCAACAAACTTTTATGGAGTGACCCCTCTGACACAGAGTGATGCTAGGGAAACAGAGATGAATCAGAGTGCTTCCTACCCTTGAAGGGCTCAGACAGTCCAAGAGGGATGTCAGTTATTAAGATGTAAATGACAGTGTGATGTAAGTGGCTCAGAGCATGGGCTCTGGGATCAGGCTACCTAGGTTTGAATCCCAGCTCAGCCACTTACTAGGTGAGTGACCCTGAACAATTCACTTTCCCTCTCTGTGCCTCAGTTTCCTTGTCTATAAAATGGGGATAATATATTACCTGCCTCTGGTTGTTTGGAGGAGTAAACAATGAGATTACACTTTCCTACAGTCATGAGCTGATCTCAGTGGCTCATCTACTGCCCTGGAGGGTGGCTCATCTCTGGGACAAGGACCAAGATTCATTCATCTTTGACATAGGGCTTGGCCCTCAGGAAGTGCCCAATAAACAGTTATCAAATGGATGAGTGGTCCCAGCACAAAACTATTAACATTTGTTAAATGAATGAATGAATGAAGGGATAGATAGATGGATGGGGGGCCCAGTTCACTTTAGCAGGAAGGATCTGGAAGATGACACAGGGTGAAGACAGACAAGAGGTCAAATTCTGGGAGGTCAGCTAAGACTAGGGAGGGATTCAGAACTCACTCATGTCAATGGGCTGCTGACCTCATTCTTTTGCCCATTCATTCATTCAGACAGTCAGCCAATGCCAGTTAGCCAAGCCAGGTCCTGTGCTGGTCACTGGGACCTCGGAGATGATGTGATCCCTCACCTCAGAGATCTGATCTGATAGGACATAGCCGACCTCCCTTTCCCAACCCTTCTGTTTCTTCTTTTCTCCTTCCTTTCCTCCCTTCCCCTCTCTTTCCATCCTCTCTCTCTTCTTCCCTCCCACAAACATCATTTGATTCCTACTTTAATCAGATCTTGCTCTGAGGGACCCAAGGTGAAAAAAGGTAAGGTGTCCGGACTTCAAGGGACTCGGGGAAGGAGCCAGACCCGCTGAACATTCCTTTCAACTGTGTGCTGAATCTTCTCTGGGAGATTTGGGCAAAGTGTTCAGGGGACATTTTATGCAGCAGGAGGAAGAAGACCTGAACCTGGGAGGGGTGTGGGACGAGCCGCCTGTCCATCGGTCAGTCCATGAGAAGTAGTTCTTCACTTTCTAGGGGCCGGCACCTGGGGGAGCTGTTTAACCCAATAGGTGTTCCAGACACAAGAGTCCAGGGCTTAGAAAAATGTTTGCAAGCTGAAAAAAAACAAAATGTGTCACCTTCAAAATCAGAAAAATGTCAAAATCTTGAAGTTTAAATTAAAGGTCTTCAGACTGTAACATTATAACAACTTTGTTAATTGTTATATTTAACAGTCATGAAAATGACAATATGTTTGAAAACAGTTGTTACTTTGATCTTTCGTATTTGGCAAGAATTCCCGAGGAAGCAATTCAAGTCTGAGAAATGCGAGCCTATTATAAATTGGGTGAATTACTCCTGCCTGACTGATTTCAAAAGCAAAATGACAATTCTTTCAGCTTTTTTTATAGCAACATGAAGAAATTACATTTGGTGGATGGGACGTGGGTGCCCTTCCGTATGTCTGCCATTGTGAGGGAAGTGGTGGGGGAGGGGAGCCTGTGGGCGGAACCTGGGAGCTGAGTGGGAGCGCGGAGACTCAGCCAGCCCTGCCCCTGCCTCTGTGCAACCTCAGCCCCGTCCACGTCCTCTCTGGTCTCAGCAGCCTGGATGACCTCCTAGGACCTTTCTCGACTCGGGGCTGAGCCGTGTTTGGAAAGAGATACCAGCTCGGAGCTTAAGGGCTGAGTCAGTGGGACCAGGAAGCTGCCATGGCTGAGGTTTAGCAGTCACGCGGTGAGTAGCATGTCCTAGTCCTGGGACGGCTAACCCTTAATGCCTCGCTGAAGATTTTCAATAAGAAATCCATCTCACGACCCTCGTGGCTGGGACCTTTGTCCCTGAAAGACAAATACCTTCGGTGCAAGGAGCTGTCATCACTTCTCTTTCCGGGATGACCTGGACCAGCCTGTCTGGACCTCAGGTGTCCTCAGAGGGTACCAACCTCCCTACCCACCGCCAGCGCCCTTTGCGTGACCCCCATACCCAGGCCCTGCAGGGTTTGGAGAGTGTTTGGGCGGGAAGGGGCACTGATGCAACCCGAGTTGTGCCCACCCGACTGTCATCTTGTTGCACGTCACAGACGCCTGGAGAAGCACTCAGCCTGGCATTACGCCCAGAGCAGAGAAACAACAGGCTCAGAGGGGCCCAAAGCTGAGGGGAGAAGCCCCCCGTCAACCAAGCCCACGCTCTCAGCCACTACACAGACCTGGGGTCACCATAACATGGAGGGGCCTGAGAGAAAGGAGCAAAGGTCGTAATGCAGCAAACGTGCCAAGTGTCTGGGGAGAGGCAGATGTGCAAGCAAAGGACTTGAAAACAGAGCAACATGGCTCTCCCTCAGGAAGTCACCCGTGGGCAAGATCCCTGATCTGTGTATTATAATAACAACAACAACAACAACAACAATGACAAGTCAGGGAACATGTATTCAACAGCTACTATTACAGGACATTGTTATGGCACTGGGGACACATCAGGGAACAAAACAGACAAAAGCCCTGCCTCATGGGGCCCCCATTCCAGTGGAAGAGCAAGAGGAGCACATCTTTAGAGATTGTGTCCAGGTTTATACATGTTAACTTGTGTACGCTTCAGACTAGTTCAGTGAGGTAGGTAGACCCATTGTGCCCACTTTACAGGTGAGTAAGCTGAGTCTCTGAGAGGGAAAGGTCACAAGGCTAGTAAGTGGCAGAGTCAGGATTTGAACCCAGGCCTAGCATGCTTCTGAGAACTGCACACACTGCCCCTTGTCACCCTCCTATTTTCCTGGGCTCCTAAATGCTGTGATAGGTCACCACTCACTACTATTTATTGTAGTAATAGTAATGATGATGATCGCAATTATTCATGGAGCACCTTCTGCAGCCAGGGCTGGGTTGGGCTCTCTACTGACATTTCCTCATTTAGTTCTTCTAAGGTAGAGGACATTCTAGTTCTCATTTTATGGTTAAAAACCCCAGACCTCAGAGAGGTTAGGGTACTTGCCTGCTGTCACACAGCCAACAAGGGAAAAGTCCGGGATGCATAGCCAAGGCTGACACTACGAGCAAGCTTATTGTGCTGCTATAAATAAAATGCATGAATTTTTAAATGTGTATATTTTAATTAATCAGCAATAAAGAAAAATGCTTCTGCAGACTGTAATAAATATTTATTGAGCATCTACTGTGTGTCAGGCCCTGGGGATGATGCCCTGTGGTCCTGGCCCTCATGGCCTCAGAGCAGGGACGATTAGCACTGTGCCCTAGGAGCTGGTGGGATTCCTGCTCAGAGCAAGAGCATGGGGTGCCCCAGCTGGTGGGAATGTAGCAAGTAGCCCCCAGATGTTCCTGACCACCTCTCAGAGTCCTGAGAGCTCAGCTGTCTAGCAGGGAACCTCTGCTCATTTTTGTAGTTAGAGGAAACGGAGACCCTAGGAGAAAATGAGTGTCTTGCTCCAGGTCACAAAGCAGGTTATTAACGGAGCCAAGACTGGAACCCAGATCGGGGTCTCCTCCTCCATACCCCAGCACCAGGAAGGTCTCAGAGTCCCACCCTCCATGAACATGTGATGTCAATGTGCCCATCACCAGCTGGAGGGACCTTTAGAGATGACCTGGTCCCGCACCACCAAAGGTGCGGTTGCTCCACTCTCCCCTCCTGAACTTGTGGCAGACATTACTAATCAATGATGCCCTCTAAGCCCAGGAGCTGCCTGGGAGGGCTTCTCAGCAGAACACTCCATCCAGTCCCTACAATCAATCAGACTTGTAATTGAGAACATAGTTCTTAGAGTTCCCTTACGTGGCCCCGGAAGGGAAACTGAGGCTCAGTGAGGAATCACACCTGCCAAGGGCTATACACCAGCACCTAAGGGAGTCGGAATTTCCAGACACTGGTATACTGGAGGCCTGAGACCATTTTAGCTCGTCTGGTCTTTATTGCACACAAAAATAAGAAATGCTGTTGCCGTTGATTAAGCATTAAGCATACTGGATGCTTAATCTTCTCATTTAATCTTCTCCATAACCCTGTGGGGCGGGGCCGCATACAGATGGGAGACCTGAGCTGGAGGGGAGTGAAGTGACCAGAAACCAGCAATAATTATAATCATCATCATCACTGTTGTTACCATGTATCGGGGGCCTACCACACATTATCCCACCGCCTCCTCACAATATGCCTGGGAGGAAAGTCCCATCATCAGTCCCATTTCACAGGTAGGGGAACCTGAGGCTCAGGGTGATGAAGCCCCTTGTCCAGGCAGCACAGCCAGCAACAGGCAACGAGAGAGGATTCGATCCCAGCCTGCCCAACTCCAGAGCCGGGGTCTGACTACCGCCCCCTCGGTACCCTTTTAATTTCCATTTTGCAACCTGGATCCAGGCGCGGGGGTGTTTACCCATTTTACGATGAGACAGCTAAGGCCTGGGGTGAACACCGGGTCTGAGGTCATTACATCACACTTGGCCCCCTGGGCTGCGTTCCTGAGGCGGGAAAAACTCTCTTCACAAGATTTCAGCACAGCCCTCAGCTCTGTGCCCACAACCAGGGCAAGAGGGATCTCATGTGTTTGCAGAACTGGGCACAGACAGCCAGGGAGGGGCGTCTGCTGACCGGCCCAAGGCTCTGCTGGACGGCATCTTCCACGTCCCAGGCCCAGGCTTGGGCACCTGGGCTGCCACCTTCTCCCTGCTCTGTGCTCTGATGGTGGGACCACAGTCAGCGTGAGGAAAACTAGCTCCCGAAGCCTCCAGCCCTACCCCTACTTTGCTCTGGACGCGTTCATGTGGAGGACAGGCTTACAGGTCCCTACTGAGCTGCAGGTGGGCGACCGGAGGAGATGGACACTGGGTGACCTGGAGCTCTCTGCTGGTGCTCCCAGCCTGATGCCAAGTGGGCACCCATCTGTGCTTCCTGGACCATATTCCAGGTTGACACGGGCCCAATGCACCAGGCGTTACAACCAAATCAAACAGCAGAGGCTGAGGAATAAACAGGATATTCTAGCCCAAGGACTCTCCTGCTCCACCAGCTGGCCTCAAGTGATGTGGTAGAAAGGTCCTTCCCTGGGGTCCCAAATTCCTGTCCTTGTGAGTCCTGGGCGAGCCACCTCCCGTCCCTGAACCTGTTTCCTCAGCTGGAAAATGGCGCTTTCCAAACCTCCTCACGGGGTTGTCGTGGGCACCAACGGTGAAAGTGGACCTGCAGTAAGAAGCCCAGGGCCAGGCATTCACCCGCACCTACTGGGTGCTGGGCACTGGGGCCAAAGAATGCGACTCGCTGCTGCCCCCAGAGGCTGCGAGCTGGAACAGCCGATCTCAATGGGAGAGGGTGCAGAACTGCGTGCACTCTCCAGCCTTGCCCTTTCCCATCTGTGTGGCCTTGAGCAAGTCATCCTCCCCTTCTGAGCCTCACGCTCCTCAGCCGGGAAATGGGGGCAGTAACACCCCCTGCGTGGTTGCTGAGGGGATGAAACAAGATGAAGCAGGATAAGCACCTAGGGTTGTGAGGGTCATGTCTGGGCTGAGCTGGGGCTCCAGAGGATGGGGTGGAGGTCACAGCTCATAGAATTCAGGTAGAAAGTACCTTCAAGCCATCTAGCCCAGTTGTTTCCATTTCTAGCCAGCCACCCCAAGGCAGCTCCATCCAGGAGCCCCTGACCCTAAGTATCTAAGGAGGGCATCAGGCATCTATAGTTTAAACAAACTTATTAGGTGATTTTGTTTAACCTTTTTTTAAAAAGCTATTGCCCAGAGTAGAAAATTTCAACAAACCTAAAAGATATGAAATGAAAGAGGAAAATAAGTGGGGTTCACATCACTGTGTAGCCTTGGTTGAGTCCTTCTCCTTCTCTGGGGCACAGCCTCCCCAGACTTCCCAGGAAGGAGGTTAAATTGATGAATTCTAAACTTTCCTGTGGCTTTGATGTCTGTTATGTTTCCAATGTGGTCATGTGACCCTTGAGTAGTCATCAGAAGGGAGGAAGCAGATGTGTATCTACAAATGTGTTAAGTCAGGATTTACTGTGGGTTTGAATGGCATGATCCAACTCACACTGGTTTCAACAAATATAAAAGAGGGAGGGAGAAATGTGTTTGAAGTGGAAAGTCCTGGGCATAGAGGACTTCAGGCACAGCTGAATCCAGGCACTAAAAGGATACATTTTCTCATTCCCTTAATATGGCTTCATTCTCTAGTGAGATTTGTCAGATAATTGTATCTAAATTTTTTAAGGACAAAAACAGACCCAGGCAATCTGTGCAGACCCAGGCAATCTGTGCAGACCCAAAGCCGCCTTTGCTGGTAGTGAGCTCTTTTATCCAGGACAGTAGTTATATGGTCTCCATGATACTGTAAATGTACCCCTTGTGTAGGGATGGAAATGTATGTGTTTTCTTCATATGAGTCTAGCTTATGCTGTCTTGTTCTTGCACGTGTGCATACGTGCATGTGTGAATGTGCACATGTTCACATGTGTAAGTACGTATGTGCTTGTTCAAGAGTCCCACACACACTGCTGGGATTAGGATCCAGAAGACCTCAGAAAAAAGGGGGGCATGGTTTCTCTCCACTTAGGTAGATTTAGTCTAGTGTACTTCAGACTTGGTGTACACTAAATCTTTAGCAGAAGGGGGCCCTTGAGAGTGTGGTAAAGTCCTATCCTCATGTGGGTTGGAGCCAGTGAACCTGCAGAGGAGTGAGCGACCCTGAGAATATGGCTCCTTAAAAAGCAGGACCTTTGAGGTGCATGTGTGCCCACCTCCAGGCCCACCCCCAGGGGACAAGAGTGTCTAGTTAATTTCACCTCAAAGCTCAGCCATGAGAGGCAGCCGACATCAGTGGGAGAAGCTGGCTTTGTCCTGGGTGTGGTCCATGATGAGAAACAGCACCCACACCAGCCACTGTGACCCCAGGAGGCCACGGCCAGGTGGAGGTGGGGTCTTGGGAGGAGGGAGGGTGAGAAAAGGAAAGAGGCAGGAAGCCTGAGGGAACCATATCCCCATGAGGCAGCCAGACTCAGGTAGAAAGAAAATCTGGGGGGAAGAATCATACAAATATGCAACAATGGTCTTTGAACAATAGACTGAGGAAATTTAGAATCACACACGGCTCACAGTCACATGAAGTCACACAGGACCTTAGCAGTCATCTGATCAAATTCTTGAGCATCTCTGGTGAGGGGGCCTTCGCCACCTTCCCAGGTAGTAGATGGCCTTATAGGATGCCCCAGAGAGAGGCTTGGAGCATTCTACAGACAGGTCAGGGTCTAGGGGACCCATGTGAGAGGAAAATTCCAGAGTGGGTGTGGTAACAACTGGCTGAGGGCAGAGAGCAAAGGAAAAAAGTCAAATTTTGATGATTTGCCATGAAAGAAGCCAGCAAGGAGCTGAGATCGGGGAAGACGGGGAGGGACCACCTCAGGCAGGCAGTCACGGAGGTTCTGAGATGATGTCGAGAGCCAGAGACAGTTGTGGAGGAAAGTTCTGGGAAGAGGGAATGGTCTGTGCAAAGGCCCAACGCAGCAAAGAGGCTGTCATCTTTCTGGAACAGAAGGAAGACAGTAGGGGCCAGGGAGGGAGGGGTAGATGAGTTTGGAGAGGCAGTGAGCAGATGACACAGGCTCTTGTGGGCCGTGGTGAGCTCTTTGGGTTTAAGCTGAGAGACCCCTCTGGCTGCTGCATTGAAGGTAGAGGGGTTGGGGGCAAGTGTGCAGAGGGAGACCGAATATTGGGGGTTAATATGGAGGCAGATTTTGTTCACTCTCAGGAGGAACACTACTGAATAAATGGAGTAGGCAGGCTTGGGAGGATTGTAGTGAGCAACCCGTCATTGCAAACATTGGCCCGGAGGCTGGCTCCACCATGAGGGATGTTGTGGAGAGCACTCAGACGCCAGAGGAGGGTTGGGATAAATGACCCCACTGGTCTCTGACCCTGACTCTATGGGTCACAATTCTAGCTCCATCTCTGTCCCTGTTTTACTGGGTGACCTCAAACTGGTTGCTTTCCCTCTCTGAGCCTGAGTTTCCAAATGAAGACAGAATTAGGCTGGATGATCACTGTGGGTCCTCCTACCAGAACATTCTCCAACTCATCAGTTCTATCCATTCTCAGTCTTTACCCCAGCCCACAATGGCAACCGTCTTGGCAGCTGGAGGCTCTATGAGAACCTGATCTTAGTCTTGGCACAAAGTCCTCTCCATATCCATCCATTCCAGTTTAAGCATCCTCAGTGACCTTTGGGTTGGAAGTCTCTGTGTTCACTCTGGACAGGGGTTATTTTCTTTGGAGTCTCCTTGGATGGCTCTGAAACCAGGGCTTGTTTCCATGGGCAGCCTCCCATCCCCTCGCCACCATATAAGGGCCATCACCACCCAGCACAATTCCAGGAGACTGTGCAGGGGAGCAAGGATTTGGTATGTTCCTCCAAACCTGTGAATGGTGGACTTCCTCATTAATGTCTCCCCACATGGAGGCCTTCAGAAGGTGTTGGGGGCAAGAGGCAAAGGGAAGGGCCACTTGAATTAGCTACTATTTTGAAAATAGGAAATTAAGAAATAGATTATATTAGAAGTGTCAAACCGATGAGCAATGCATGGTCATGATGTGGCACCCTTTTATTTGTTCATACTTTTATTTGGCAAACCTTTATTTTGTTGTACTGTACTAGGTGCAGGCTTTTTACTATGGGTTGGGAATTCAACAGTGAAATAAGTCACAGTCCCTCCTCTAAGGAGTTCACAGCATGGTGGGAAAGACAGACAAGTCATCACTAATTGGTACCCAGGACTCCAATTAGAGAATGAAGGCAGCAAAATGGTGGAGTGGGGCCCCCTAAACATAGACTCTGGGGAGGGGCCTAGAGTGGGTTTCATAGAGGACAAGATGTCTTACCGAAGCTGGAGAGTCAGTAGGAAGTGACTTAGGTAAAAAGGCAAAGAAGAGGGAAATGTTCCAGGCAGAGAAGACAGCATGTGCAAAGGACCTCTGTGTAAAGAGCATTGACTTGGAGTCAAGTGTGACTTGTCATATAGCAGCTCCTCCACTCACTGGCTGTGTATGTCTGGGCAAGTTGCTCTAGCTTTCTGACCTGTACTGCCCATCTGTAAGAGAGGAGATAACCACATCGATCTTAAAGGACTGTTGAGTGTAAGAGTGATAGGTGCTCATCAAAGATCCCTTTTCTCTATGGGTAATTCTCACTCCTGTTCCTCCCATGACTGTCCAGGTGTCAGGACAAGATGTTTCAGCTTTGGAAACTTGTTCTCTTGTGCGGCCTGCTCACTGGGACCTCAGCGTCTCTTCTTGAGGATCTTGGCAATGATGTTGTGAGCAAGCTGAAACCTGTTCTCGATAAAGGACTTGAGACCGTTGACAGTACACTTGGACGTGAGTCAGCAAGAGGGATGATCAGTGGCAACTAGGAGCTTGCCTCCTAAACACTATGCCTGTATTACCAAAGGCTGCCACCAGGGGCTGCTCTTTATGGGTGGTTTCCTGAGAGAGGTGGTGATTTGGTTCCTGGTTCATTCATTTTTTATTTTTCTAGAAACAAGTAATGCTTAAATAAATAAAACTTTACATATTATATCACGGTAAATTTTCTAATACATGCATAGGATAAATTCCTAAAAGTGACATTTCAAAAGTTCAAAAGGTATGCACATTTTAAATTATACTGGATATTGACAAATAATCCCCTATGTTAACATTTTCTCCAATAGTCTTTTTTTCTACTCCCTTGACAGCACTGGTATGGAAAACTTAAATATTTTGCCAGTCTCACAGATGAAAGGTTATAATTCATCTCACTTACGATCTCTCTAATTATGAAAGAATCTACATATTTTAACTCAAATATTTTATTTATATTTTTAGCATATTCTTCTGTTGAGTCATTCAATTAGCTTAGTAATTTGTATTAACTGATTGGAAATTGAGCCCTACTTAGCTTAGGTAGCTGTAAAACTACCTACCTTTCTACTTAATCATATCTCCTTATAATTATGATTTCTTGAAAGAACTTGGCCTGCTTTTCATTTTCTGGAAACACTGGCAGCACACTGACAAACATTCTTTATAGGAGAAATTAACTTCTGTACATGACTGCCTTTCAAACCTTGCCAGGGCTTAGGCAACTTTCAAAGAAACAGAAAGGAACCACTCTCCAATTTCATTGCTGATAAAACTGAGCTCAGAAACAGAAATGTCTGGATCAAGGTCACCTAGTTAGTTTCAGGACCAGATGTAGTTTCCATCTCTGTTTGCGTCATTATAACTAGGTAGATAGATACTGTCCATTGCAGAGCCATGTTGTTGTACTATGATTACATATCTTTTCTTGTAGCCTTTTTTTTCTCCTTGAGTGAGTTGTTGCCTTGTTGCTTCTTATTTGAATTATTTTCTGCACATATATTCTTAATTATTTTCAAATGTGCCATTCTACTTCTGCCATGCCATTTACTCTACCAAATCCCTCTTTTCTCTGAAGTCCCCCTTTAGGACACTCTGTCCTCCTGCTCCTGTATGAATTATTGCTTTCTAGGCCTGCTGCAAAGCTGTCATCCAGGGACTCCTATTTGCCACTTTCATGAGTTGGAGCCATATTTTTTCCTTGATTCTAGATTTTCCATTTCTTAGTTTATTCTAAGTTTATTTTGTTTGTGTGAGCATCTCATTAGAGCTTCACTACTAGAAGCTGATGTGCAATCAAAATCTATTGCCTGGTCACTGGATCGATTGCTTTGTTGATGAATGATGAGTATATCTTAGTGTGAAGGCAGCATGGAAGGAACAAGGTCTCCTTAGCTGTGTGACTTTAGGCCCATTTCTTAACCTTTTGATCCTTTATTTCCTCATCTGAAAGTGCAGACAATAATAATATCTACTTTATGGAGTTGTTATAAAGATTAAATGAAATAACAGAGGCAAATGGTCTCATTTAGTATCTGGTGCATAGTAGCTGCTTCATAAGTTGTGTATCACACTAAATGGAGATTGTTTCTACAGCTATCCTTCAGGAATTGAAGGCCGACTTGGAGGCGCTCCAGGAATTCACGTCTTGGCAGGAGGCCCAGCAGAAGATCCAGGAAGCTGAGAACTTGATGGACAAAGTCCTTTCTAAAATTTTTCAAGTAGTGGAAAAGGTTATGGGGTGAGTCGCTGCTTCATGGTAGAAATCTTTGTTCCAAGAAAAGAGAATACATATCTTTAGGGGACGTAAGATTAAGGTCAAAGACAGAAAGGTGAATAAACCTTGTGTGTCCCTGCAGAGTGGAAGTCGTCTGAGGCCAGCTCTACCAGAGCTTGGGTAAATTACAGGCAGGGCTGCAGGGCCTATCTGGGCATCTCATGGGTTTGGGCTTTCTCATTCTGTGATTTCAGGGTCAGGTTGAAGGTTCTCTTTACCCTTATCTCTACCTGTTTGCTGGTGCCTAAAGCCACTTTTCCAAGAAATAAGACTTGTCTTCTCTGAAAATAGCTGAGTATATATAGTCTGGATGCCCTCAGGAGAGAGGAAACCAGGATCCACAATACATGGGTGGTTCCACACATGAAGTTCTGGAGTCCAGCAGTTCTGGGTTCAAATTCTGACTGTACATAAAAGAGAATGAAATAATGCCACTTGCAGCAACATGGATGGACCTAGAGATGAACATACTAAGTGAAGTAAGTCAGAGAAAGGCAAATGTCATATGATATCACTTATATGTGGAATCTAAAATATGACAGAAGTGAACTTATTTACAAAACAGAAACAGACTCACTGACATCGAAAACAAACTTATGGTTACCAAAGGGGAAAGCGCTGTGGGGGGATAAATTAGGAGTTCGGGATTAACTTATACACACTACTATATATAAAATAGATAACCAACAAGGACCTACTGCATAGCATAGGGAACTATACTCAATATTTTGTAATTACCTATAAGGGGAAAGAATCTGAAATAAAATATATATCTCTATCTACCTCAATCTATCTCTATATCTATATCTGAATCACTTTGCAGTATACCTGAAACTAAGACAACATTGTAAAGCAACTATACTTCAATTAAAAAAAAAAAAATTCTGGCTCTGGCACATATTTACCCTTGGAGTCTTGGGGGAAACCACATTTGTCTGAATCTCAGTATGCCACGCCATCCAATGGAGAGATTCAAACCTCTGAACAGGGCTCTCATGAAGACCAAAGCAGGCAAGGTCAGTGAGGCTCATATGCGCATCACGATGCTGGCATAGAGAAGTGCCCAGCAATGGCTGTCATGAGGAGTGGCAAGGGTGAATTGTGGTTTTTGCACAGGTTGAAAATCAGTAACGTCCACATCCTGGATATCAAATTCGAAGTGACTCCTGATGGCAAAGTCGCTAGCCTGAGTATCCCCATCACCACTAACGTCACCCTGACCCTATGAGTAGGCATTAGAATCTGAGGTTTGGGAGAGGCAGTGCAGCATGTCCGATGGATCTCCAATCTGGAATCAGATACAGAGATAGGAAAATGAGGATGTGTAGAAGAGTCTTTATAAATTAACTGCACTATGATTTCATCATCCATTAGCTATGAGATCTTGGGATAGCTACTTAACTTCTCTATACCAAATGTTTCCTCTTTCTGAAAATAGAGATAATAATAGTACTTTTCCCTCATGGTATTGGTGTAATGATTCAATGGATCAATCCATGTAAAATAGTTTTTTTTGAAACACCTAACACAGAATTTGTTCTCAATAAATGTTAACTATTATTTTTATTTTAATCATCAGTGTGATACTGTATAGAAATATCACATGAACCAAACCCATGTGGCCAGGTGAATAAACTCCTAATGTAAAAAAGTAGATTCCATAAAGAAAATAGACCATATTGACATTATCCATAGACATCCCATATAATGTCCACACAGATGGAGGAACTCAAGTGGGCAATGTGAAGGGACTTCTAGACCTCTGTTCACTGTGAATCTTATTTCCTGCAGGCCTCTGTTGGGTGAGCTTGTCAACCTTGGCCTCAACTTGGACCTCCAGACTAGTGTCAGCATTGAAACTGATGCCAAGACTGGTGTCTCCACAGTGGTCGTGGAATAATTCACCAACGACCCAGCCAACATCTCACTCACCTTACCGGACAGGTCAGGCCCACCCATCTCACCAGAGCAGGGCTCCCAGAGGAGTTGGGACCCCTAATTTCAGCCTTATTCCTATACCTGGGAGGGAGCATAGTATGGTGAAAAGGAGTTCAGACTCTTTTGTCAAGTTTGCTTTGCCACTAACTTGTGACTTTGTAACCAATTTAGCCTCTCTGAGCTTTAGTTTTCACATCTGTAAACTGAGGATGATAATAATACCTAATTCATAGGTACTGTGCTGACCAAATGAGAAAATGCAAGTGTTTAGCATTCAGCCTGGCACATACTAAGCTCTCAGTAATAATAATATCCATGCTGACTTTCTGTCTCTTTGTTCTTCCCATTACTGAGACATGAGTGTTGACCTCTCCAACCATAATTGCGAATTTGCCTATTTCACCTTTCAGCTTTATCTGTTTTTGCTTTATGCTTTTTGAAGCTCTGTTGTTAGGTGCATGCACATTTAGCATTGCTATATCTTCTTGAAAAACTGACCCTTTTGTTATTATATAATGTCCCTTAATAATAATAATAATAATAATAACAATAATAATAATAAACTGTGTTTACCTTCTTGCCTCCAGTTCGGAGGGAGAAAGAGGAGTGAATACCTACCATGGGCTCTAATTTCAGATTTCCCCAAATCATCCTCCACCCACTGGAAAATTCCAAAAATGAGATCTTGAAAACATAATCCTCTCCATTTAAATCAATGATCTCTGGTAACCCACAAAATCTGCATCCTAAACTGTGTGCTTGAAAGAGCATGTGTAGCCCAGGGAAGAGGGTGGAGGGAGAAAGGCTGACTCTGGTCATGGCTGGCAGAGGAAAAGTGGTCTGGAAGCTGAAGGCTGGGAGAAGGTTGCCTTTGACAGGGAACAAGGCTGAGCCATGAGCAGAAGTCAATCCATCCTACCCCAACAAGGAATCTGATCACAGGTTGCCTAAAGACCCCCCAGAACCAAAGAAAGGCTCCACAGCCTACTATTGCTTGGAAAGACTGAGATGTAAGTCCAAATGCCTGAGCCCTGCTGGATACTGCCTTGCGCATAGTCCCAGGGAATTCATCCTGCCCTCTGGGTCCCAGTGTCCATATCTGTAAAATGGCATTCCACTCTGCTGCTCCAAATTCTCTCAGGGCTTTTCTCTCCACTTTGGGTGGAATCCCAAGCCCTCCTCAGGGCCATCTAGGCACTGCTTGGTCTGGATCCACCTTCATGTCCCTGTGCTCTCCCCTTTGCCCACTCTGCCCTGGACATGCTAGCTTTTGCTCTGTGCCTCAGACAAACTTCTTCCCGCCTCAAAACCTGTGCACGGGCTGCTCTGGCTACACAGAACACCTTTTACCCCAAGTCATCTCAATGTACGTCTCATTCTTCAGGGTCTAAAACAAAGTTTCTCCTATTCTCTCTTGTAAGAATCTACTCTTGCCCTTCTGAGTTCTTGTCACAAGTTTTCATTATATATTTAATTGTATGTTTACTTCATTTATTCCTTCAGCCAAAAATGTATTACACATCTGCTACATGCCAGGCAACCAACATTCTGAGCTCTGGAGAATGTACTGGTGACAGCAGACAAGGAACTTGTTCTCATGGAGTTTATTCTCTTGAGGGAAAGGCAGACAGACAAGCATTCAGTACACTAATAAAGAGCCCACAAGGAAAGTGTCACATTGCAATGATCCCTGGGCAGAGCAGCACACTTAACAGGGTACTATGATACAAAGCCCTCCCTTAGGCAAGCAGTCACGGAGGGCTGCTCTGAGGAGGTGACAGTTATGCTGAGAGCTGCAGGTGGGAAGGAGCCAGCCTTAGCCAAACTTGTTTAATATACTATTTAGGTGCCAGTTTAGGAGCTGCTTGTGCTTTGCTCATCCCTGTGTCCCCAGTCTCACTTGGTTTCTGGGGCATAGTTGGTGCTCTATAAATATGTGTTCAATGAATGAATGGATAGATGGATGGATGGATGGATGGATAGATGAATGGATGGATGGATGAATGGATGAGGTCTCAGGGTTGTGATGAGACTCATGGGGTATTGGGGTGAGCTGCTAGTCAGACATGGGGTTCTAAGTGATGATCCCCCTGGATAGAGGCTCAAGTCACCTGACTTCAAGGTGCTCCACCATCTTCCACCCTCTTCCCACTTCTCCTGCTTGGCCG
Organism: Balaenoptera acutorostrata; assembly: GCF_949987535.1. Taxonomy (NCBI): domain Eukaryota; kingdom Metazoa; phylum Chordata; class Mammalia; order Artiodactyla; family Balaenopteridae; genus Balaenoptera; species Balaenoptera acutorostrata. Next base: position 63,939,758 of record NC_080078.1, read on the forward strand.
CTCTGCCAACTTCACCAAGCTTTTCAGTTTCCTCCCTTTTCCAGCCCCATTGGACTGGTCAGTGAAGCCGTGAACACTGTGGTCAAACTCGTGAGAAAGACAATGTCCCTTGTGGTGCAGTATGAGGTGAATCCCCAACTCCTGCGGGCCCAGAGCCAGGCCTGCTGGGGGGCAGGTGTGACATTCCCTGGCCTGGCAGCAGGAGGAGGGGAGCAGGGGCCTGACAATTAGCTGAAATCACTGGGTCCCACATTTGAACCATTTGCATACCCATGTACTGCCAGTAGGCCTTCTAGCTAATATTTTCTTTAATCAACACAATTTTACTTAAATTTATTTAAATACATTTATTTTTAAAAGGAAACTTTATACCACTATCATAAATAGAAATTAATATCACTTATCATATAATTAAAAAATAAGCACAGAAGAAGTGAAACTGTCCCTGTTTGCAGATGACATGATGCTATACATAGAGAATCCTAAAGATGCTACCAGAAAACTACTAGAGCTAATCAATGAATTTGGTAGAGTAGCAGGATACAAAATTAATGCACAGAAATCTCTTGCATTCCTATACACTAATGATGAAAAATCTGAAAGAGAAATTAAGGAAACACTCCCATTTACCATTGCAACAAAAAGAATAAAATACCTAGGAATAAACCTACCTAAGGAGACAAAAGACCTGTATGCAGAAAACTATAAGACACTGATGAAAGAAATTAAAGATGATATAAACAGATGATGAGATATACCATGTTCTTGGATTGGAAGAATCAATATTGTGAAAATGACTATACTACCTAAAGCAATCTACAGATTCAATGCAATCCCTATCAAACTACCAATGGCAATTTTCACAGAACTAGAACAAAAAATTGCACAATTTGTATGGAAACAAAAAGACCCCCGAATAGCCAAAACATCTTAAGAAAGAAAAACAGAGCTGGAGGAATCAGGCTCCCGGACTTCAGACTATACTAGAAAGCTATAATAATCAAGACAATATGGTACTGGCACAAAAACAGAAATATAAATCAATGGAACAGGATAGAAAACCCAGAGATAAACCCACGCACATATGGTCACCTTATCTTTGATAAAGGATGCAAAAGTATACAATGGAGAAAAGACAGCCTCTTCAATAAGTGGTGCTGGGAAAACTGGACAGCTACATGTAAAAGAATGAAATTGGAACACTTCCTAACACCATACACAAAAATAAACTCAGAATGGATTAAAGACCTAAATGTAAGGCCAGACACTATAAAACTCTTTGAGGAAAACATAGGCAGAACACTCTATATGACATACATCACAGCAAGATCCTTTTTGACCCACCTCCTAGAGAAATGGAAATAAAAACAAAAATAAACAAATGGGACCTAATGAAACTTAAAAGCTTTTGCACAGCAAAGGAAACCATAAACAAGACAAAAAGACAACCTCAGAATAGGAGAAAATATTTGCAAACGAAGCAACTGACAAAGGATTAATCTCCAAAATATACAAGCAGCTCATGCAACTCAACATCAAAAAAACAAACAACCCAATCCAAAAACAGGCAGAAGACCTAAATAGACATTTCTCCAAAGAAGATACACAGATGGCCAACAAACACATGAAACGATGCTCGACATCACTAATCATTAGAGAAATGCAAATCAAAACTACAATGAGGTATCACCTCACACCGGTCCGAATGGCCATCATCAAAAAATCTACAAACAATAAATGCTGGAGAGGGTGTGGAGAAAAGGGAACCCTCTTGCACTGTTGGTGGGAATGTAAACTGATACAGCCACTATGGAGAACAGTATGGAGGTTCCTTAAAAAACTAAAAATAGAACTACCATATGACCCAGCAATCCCACTACTGGGCATATACCCTGAGAAAACCATAATTCGAAAGAGTCATGTGCCACAATGTTCACTGCAGCACTATTTACAATAGCCAGGACATGGAAGCAACCTAAGTGTCCATCGACAGATGAATGGATAAAGAAGATGTGGCACATATATACAATGGAATATTACTCAGCCATAAAAAGAAACGAAATTGAGTTATTTGTAGTGAGGTGGATGGACCTAGAGTCTGTCATACAGAGTGAGGTAAGTAAGAAAGAGAAAAACCAATACTGTACACTAACACGTATATATGGAATCTAAAAAAAAAAATGGTTCTAATGAACCTAGGGATAGGACAGGAATAAAGACACAGATGTGGAGAATGGACTTGAGGACACGGGTTGGGGGAAGGGTAAGCTGGGACGAAGAGAGAGAGTAACATTGACATACATACACTACCAAATGTAAAATAGATAGCTAGTGGGAAGCAGCTGCATAGCACAGGGAGATCAGCTCCGTGCTTTGCGACCACCCAGAGGTGTGGGATAAGGAGGGTGGGAGGGAGACACAAGAGGGAGGGGATATGGGGATATACGTATGCATATAGCTGACTCACTTTGTTATACAGCAGAAACTAACACAACACTGTAAAGCAATTATATTCCAATAAAGATGTTAAGAAAAAAAAGATTCATACCCTTTGTATATGTCTCAGTCCATTCAAGCTGCTATAACAAGATACCATAGACTGGGTGGCTTGTAAATAACAGAAATTTATTTCTCACAGTTCTGCAGACTGGGAAGCCCAAGATTAAGTAAACAGCAGATTCAGTGTCTGCTGAGGGTTCGCTTCCTGGTTCATAGATGGCCATCTTGTGCTCTGGGGTCTCCTATATAAGGGCACTAATCCTGCAAACTTCATGATCTAATCACCTCCCAAAGGCCCCACGTCCAAATGCCATCACATTGGGGGTTAGGTTTCAACATATGAATTTCAGGGGGACACAAAAATTCCATTTATAGCAGTATTCACTCACATTGTCCATTCATGTGCCTTTTCCCCAGACCCATCCAATATCCCTGATCATCCAATATTGTTCCTTCCAGTCCTTTGACCAATGAGCCCTTCATCACTGCCCACAAGCCCATGTCTAGCCTTACCTCAGGCCACTTCTCTCTCTGCACAGAGTAGGTGACAGGTGCGCTGCCCAAAGCTCTGCCCAGAGAGATGATTTGGTCCCCTCTTTGGGCTCCTCATGAGTGGAGCTGTAGTGCCGCAGCAGACCATTTTCCTCTTATACCAGCATACCAAGCTGACCCATCCATGAATCAAATTCCAGATTTTTTCTCCTCTGTTGGCTGGTCAGAGGAAACCTCCATGAAGCCGTAAATGTTAGTTGAGGAAGAGGTGCCAGTGCAACAGTGAGGGATGACATGGGGTCTGGGCCACCTGCCTGTGCACCTTATTTGTGCCCTCTGAACTGCTCAGGCCTAATCCTGGATATGACATTTCCAATGTGTGATGGATTGCTCCTGGGCCCACCTGACTTTCTGGCTTATTTTCTGGGTCTGGGTGTACTCAGCTCATGAGAAGTAGTTCTGACCACATGGTTATTTGATAGCCATGGTCAGACACAGGTGTCTACCTACCAGGTGCTGGTATCAAGCTAGGTGCTATTTTCCAAATGATGTATAGTTCTCTGCAGCAGATGGCATGGCTTTTTTCTAGAACTCCAAGGGGTATGTGCTGTGATTTTTCTACTGGGGCTTGACAAAGGCTCCACATGTTATTATTTCCTATCACAAACGCTTCTAGTACCACGGAATTTACAACTTTGCTTTTGTTTTGTTTTCTTTTGTTTCACAGTTATTTTAATTAATTTATTTATTTATTTTTATGGCTGTGTTGGGTCTTCGTTTCTGTGCGAGGGCTTTCTCCAGTTGCGGCAAGCGGGGGCCACTCCTCATCGCGGTGCGCGGGCCTCTCAAAATCGCGGCCTCTCCCGTTGCGGAGCACAGGCTCCAGACGCGCAGGCTCAGTAGCTGTGGCTCACGGGCTTAGTTGCTCCGCGGCATGTGGGATCTTCCCAGACCAGGGCTCGAACCCGTGTCCCCTGCATCGGCAGGCAGATTCTCAACCGCTGCGCCACCAGGGAAGCCCTCACAGTTATTTTAGCTATTCTAAGTCCTTAACGTTTCCATGTGAATTTTAAGAATCACCTTATCAATTTCTACAAAATCTTGCAGGGATTTTTATTGGTATTTCATTGAGTCTATAGATCAATTTGGAGGAGAAGACTTCTTAACAATATTGAGTCTTCCAACAGAATATATCTCTCCATTTATTTAGATCTTTAAAAATTCCTCTCAGCAATATTTTGTAGTTTTCAGTGTACAGATCTTATACATCCTTTGTCATATTATTCCAAAGTATTTAATATTTTTAATGTTATCAATATGGCACTGTTTTAATTTCAATTTCCAATTGTTCATGGCTAGCATATAGAATGTAATTGACTTTGTTTCTCAATCTTGTATCCTGTAACTTTGCTAAACTCACATGTTAGTTCTAGTAACTTTTTTGTAGAGTTCATCAAACTTTCTATGTAGATGGTCATATCATCTGTGAATAAAGATAGTTTATGTCTGTCTTTCCAATCCAGATTTTAATTTCCTTTTCTTATCTAGGTAGAACCTCCAGAACAATGTTGAATAGAAGTGAGAGCAGACATCCTTGTCTTGTTCCTGAAACTAGAGGGCAAGCATTCAGTCTTTTACTATTAACTATGATGTTAGTTGTAGGTTTTGTGTAGATGCCCTTTATTAGGTTGAGGAAGCTCCCTTCTCTTCCTAGCTTGATGAAAGTTTTTAATCAAAGTTAGATGTTGGAGATCTATCCAATGCTTTTTCTGCATCTATTGAGATGATCAAGCAATTTTTTTTAGTTTGTTAATATGATAATTTTCAAATGCTAAACCAATCTTTCACTCTTGAGATAAACTCCCATATAGTCATGATGTATTATCCTTTTTATACATTGCCATATTTAAATCACTGAAATTTCGAGGGTGTTTGTCGCTGTGTTCATAATGGATATTGGTCTGTATTGGTCTTAGTTTGGTTTTGGTAGTAGGGTAGCACAGAAGTACTTGATAAGTGTTCCCTTCTCTTCAGCTTTCTGGAATAGCTTGGGTATAATGTGGTGTTTGGTGATGACACCGTATCAGCCTAGATCTTTCTGTGTGATAAGGATTTTTCTACAAATCCAATTTCTGTAATAGATACAGAGCTTTTCAGATCATCTATTTCTTCTTGAGAAGCTTTGGTAGTTTGTGTCTTTCAAGGAATTTGTTCTTTTTGTCTAAGTTATAGAACTTATTGCCATGAAGTTATTCATAATATTTCCTTATTACCCTTTTAATACCTGTAAAGTCTGTAATGCTGTCACCCCTCTCATTCCTGATATTGGTCATTTGTGTCTTCTCTCTTTCCTAATCTCCCTGCCTAGAGTTTTTTCAATTTTATTTATCTTCTAAGAGAACCAGGTTTTGATTTTGTTGGTTTTCTCTATTGTTTTTCCATGCTTATTTCAGTAGTTTCTACTCTGATCTTTATTACTTCCTTGCTTCTAATTGCTTTGGGTTTAGTTGACTTTTTCTAATTTCTTACAAGGATTCCAGGTCTGACGTGTGTGGTAAGGACCCAAGCACATTCCCTCCTTTCCACTGGCTGACATTTGAGGCTGACATTGTGGCCCTGAATGGCTGGTCCTTGTGGATGACCCGCCTTCCCCCTTTCCTCCTGAGAACACCTCCGCTCGGCAGGACCCTGGGCTGGATGGAGCCAGCTTCTGCCCCCTTGTGGTCCAGAGTGTTCACGGTCGTGGTGAGACCTGCAGTCTTCACTCCTCTGGCGCATCAACTCCAGTTCACTGAAAATCTTTGATATTTGCCATGCGTGTCTTATGGAGTCTTTAGCAGCCTCTGCAGAATTACAAGAGGAAATGCCACTGGACAAGGCAGGCTCACAGAGCCTGGGACGAAGGGCGAGGACTGTGAGTGAATTTATCCAGAGACAAGATAGAGCCTACTAGAGCCAGACACCTCCACACTTACAGGTGTGCGTCCTTGGGCAAGTGACCCCATCTCTCTGTGTCTCAGGCTTTGCATCTGTGAAATGGGGCAGTAACAATGCAAGCCTCGAGGGTTATTGGGAGGATTGATTAATTAATTTAATTAACCTACAAAGAATGCTTAGAGCAGAGGCTGGCCCACAGTCAGGCTCGATGGGTCTGCTCTTGTCATTCTTCCTGCCTCTCCTTGCAATGCCTGCGGGGGCTGTGGGCTGGTGTTGGGGGGCAGAGTGGGGTGTGGGATGGGGAATGAGTCACAGCTCCTCTGATGTTCTTCCTGTGGGCCTGGCTGCCTGGCTCCTGCCCCAGCCCTACCTCACCCAGCTGGGTGATTTTAGGGAATTTACTCAACCTCTCTGTGCCTCTGCAAAGGGAGGCCAATGATAACGGTACCTAGCTCAGAGGGCTGTGTGGAGGATTAAATAAGCAATTACAAGCAAAGCACTTAGACTGCCCCTCAAGCACAGTTAGCGCTCAACAAATGTTTACTAGTATCATCACTCTTATTTCAGCTAAGGGGGCCTCATGCTCCGTGTACAGCGGGATTGCCCAGAAGCTTATTCCCAGGTCCCACTTCCAGGAGGACTCTGACTCCATTGCTCAGAGGTGGCCTAGGAATCTGCATTTTTACAAGCACCACCCATTCCTCCCAAAAGTACTACAATGCTCCCAGAAACCCAAGCTCTTCCACTTTCCCGTCCCCCTCTCCAGGCCACCCCAGAGCCCAGAAGAGCCACCATCATCATCTTTTGTCAAACCTAATATTCCACTCAGAAAGGGCCCTATCCCCACTTTTAGGGAAATTTGACTTTGGGTTAAAGTTCCAGAGTCTAGTCTTCCATGACTGTAAAATGTGTACATTTCTACAAAGAATGGGATACATGAATAATAGATCCTGTTCCTTAGACGAGTGATTCTCAGTGAATGGACTAAGCCGGGCTGTCCCAGACCCCACTGATTCAGGCGCAGGAATCTGCATGTTACTCACCCATTCTACTGCCCCCTGGAGTGAGAGGAACTCTGCTTTGGGGAACCTAGAGCTGCCTTAGAGCCCAAGGAGAGGAGGAAGTGGCCACACCCAATGGCCATGGGAGGATGCTCACGAAGAAAAGCCTGCACAGCCCTCGTTCTGCCAGGTCTCCTTACATCCCTGGGTGTCGCTCCCTGGAGCCATGGACGTGAGCCAGGGCCTCTTCGGGGCACATGGCCGCTGACTTCTCACCCCCGGTCCCATCCACACCTAGTTCCTTTGTTCCTCCAACCTGCTGGGCCTTTCCCCACCCCAGGGACTTTGCCCTGCGGTTCCACCCGCCAGGTGTGCCCTCCTACACCTGCACCCAAGGCCAGCTCCATCTCCTCCTCCTGGACCCAGCTCAGATGTCACCTCTCTGGAGACCTTCCCTAACCCTTTTCTAAAGTGGTCTCCCTGCAATTCCCAATTTCACCTCACTTTTCCCCCCTCAATACAATTTGTAATTATTTCACGTATTGTTCATCTTTTGTCCTCGTTCTCTCACCAGACTATAAGCTGCTGGAGAAGCAGGGATTCTGTTGTTGCCCAGAGCCAAACACAGTGCCTGGCACATAGTGGGCCCACAGGGGATATTGGTTGACTGCACAAGTGAATGCTCCTCCAAGTCAAACTCCTGGAAAGCCAATTACCCAGAGGAGCAGGGGTTTTAACCAGTGTGAGTGGGCACACCTTAAGAGGACCACAGAAATCCTGCTACTGTGAGCAACATTTTTAAACCAGGTACATATGTGTTTATCATCACAAACCCAAGTTTTCATCACGTTTTCAAAATGCCTCCCAAAAATGTAAAGAAGCTTGTTCTAAGGTAAGTTCTTTGAAATAGTGCAGGAGATTGCTAATGGGTGAGGTCTGGGGTGTCCAGCATCTCCAACTCCCAAGGGAAATAGCATCTCACCGCTCTGGGGTGGCAGCTCCTCAGGCTCACGTCCCCTCATGTGTGGCAGGAGGGTGCAGTGAGATCCCACACGGAGCAGGCTTAGCACAGTGAATGAGGCCACCAGGTAAATATCGGCATCACCAACCTGATAAAAGTAGCTGCTTCCACAGGAGCAGAGCACCCCTCCAGTGGCCTCCTCTCTGGGAGCACCAGTGGGGGACAGGGGCAGGGAAACACCCAGCTAACTTATAGCCTTTCTTTTAAATAGCTGCTCAAGCTCTACCTCCCCAGGGACGTCTTTTCTCTGCTTACCCCGCTCCCCAGCTATCAGGTCTCCCCTCACTGCGTCCTCGCTTAGCTCCTCCCGCCCCCCCACCTCCGCTCCACAGCAGAGCCGTGCTTCATAACCACATGCTCCTGGCAGGCGGAGATGCAGACTGTCAGCCTCCCCAGCGCGTGTGAGCTCCAGGAGGACGAGGAACCTAACTGGCTGCTCAGAGCCCATGGTGCCTGACACTTAGCACTCACTGTCTTTAGCTGCTTTATTGGTTTTTTTTGGTTTTTCTTGGTTTTGGCTGCGTTGGGTCTTCATTGCTGCGCGCGGGCTTTCTCTAGTTGCAGCGAGCAGGGGCTACTCTTCGTTGCAGTGTGCGGGCTTCTCATCGCGGTGGCTTCTCTTGTTGTGGAGCACAGGCTCTAGGCACGCGGGCTTCAGTAGTTGTGGCACGCGGGCTCAGTAGTTGTGGCTCGTGGGCTCTAGAGCGCAGCCTCAGTAGTTGTGGCACACGGGCTTAGCTGCTCCGCGACACGTAGGATCTTCCCAGACCAGGGCTTGAACCCATGTCCCAGCCTTGGCAGGCGGATTCTTAACCACTGGGCCACCAGGGAAGTCCCACTTTATTTGTTTGTTGAATGAACAAGAACAAAGCCCACCATCTGATCGGACGTCTGCAAGCTCCCTCCAGGCACTAAACCATCACAGCACCCCCAGTTGTAATTCCTGCTAGAATTGCCAAAACAGCCGTACACTCATTTGCAGATGTGCTCAGGAGAGGTGGCTCCTTGACATGTTGTGCACTTTCAGTGTCCTGGGCACCATCTCTAGGCTAATCATACTTGGTGTCGTTCACTCCACCAGCTTCCCTGGTTTACAGGTAATGAAGCTGAGGCTCAGAGAGGTGAGAGTGAGGATGACAGCAATCATAGCAACAAGGTTTTTGAGCATTGCTGTGCAGGATTCTCTTTAAGTCTCCCTACAGCCCCACACTATTATCCAGACTCAGGGTGCAAATCCTGGCTTTCCCTCCTGAGTCTGCCAGGAGGGAAAGCCAGGATTTGCACCCTGGTCTGTGTGACTCAGAAGCCCACACTCTTAACCACGTGTGATTATGCATTAAGCTGGCTTCAAAGCCGGGGCTCACCCCTGAGCAGTGCTTCCTGTTCCCTTGTCATGCACCAGACCCTGAAATCTACACCCTACACGTCATCATTTCTTTACACTCAGTGGCCCTGAGAACCACAGCCTGTGAGGAGGTGGGGCTGACAACCCCCCCACCCCCTGTTCAGCTCTCCAAAGAGCCAAGGACAACAATGACCACTCTTCTCCAATTTTCTTGACAAAAAAAAATAACAAAATCCCAACTGGTTACACAAGACCAGGAAGACTAGAAAAGTACATTTAAAGTAATTGATATTCTACAAACATCCTCAAGGGGGGCATGAACACTGAGAGAGGACCTCAGATCGGGAAAGCCATCACCCTGAACTAATGCTTTTGATTTACGAGACCAGAAGTGAAGTGTCCAAGGATGGCCCGGGGCTTCTGGGAAGTTCACACAGGACCCTGCATGGCCCCCGCATCTTGGGGGGGAGAGGACAAGAAGGGGAAAGAGCCTTTGTCTCAGAGCTCACGGCAGCTGAATTGTCGGGCCCAGACTCCCAAGGCCTGTGCAGCTGCAGGAGAGCAGAGGAGGGACAGAGTGGTAGGGGGTGAGGTCAGAGAGGACACCAGAGACCCTGCAGGCTCTGAGAGGCATTGCACAGATTTCAGCTTTCCCTCTGTGTGCAATGGGAAATTTTGGAGGGTTTTGAGCAGAGGAGTGCCATGGTCTGATTTATGTCTTAAAATGATTTCTCAGGCAGCTGTGTGCAAAAGAGATTGTAGTTGGGCCAGGGAAGAAGCTGGGACACCAGGTAGGACACCCCTGCAATAACTCAGGCCAAGAGGATGGCAGCTGAGGAGGAGTGGTTAGATGTGGTCAGATCCTGGAAGTGTTGACAGGACTTCCTGACAGATGGGTCATGGGAGATGATGAAAGAGGAGTGAGTCAAGGGGGACTCCAAGGGCTGTGGCTGGAGCAACTGGATGGATTGGGATGCCATGTCTTGAGATGGTGAGGAGAGGGGATTTGAACTGAATTCTTAATGACCCTCAAACCCAGAGCAACAAGATAAACTTAATGCTTTGGCTTCAAGGCTCTCTGTCCCCTCCCTGTAAATCTTATCCACAAACCACCCATCCATCCAATTATTCATTCATTCATTTGTATCACTTAATAAACATCACTGGTAACTACCATGTGGTAAACATGGGAGGCACTGGACACAGGAGGATTAATTAAATTCACACCCCACGCTCCAGAAACATATAATTTAGTGGGGGATTCAGAGACCAGCCATCCTCACTATTTTATGTATTCAGTCATCTGGTCCCTCAACAATCATCAGCACTTAATTTCTCACAAGCAAGCACTGCGATAGGCATTGCAGATGATCCTGCCCTTAAGAAAGTCCTAGTCCAATTGGAAAGCCTGAGATTAACCATCCTTGCCTATTCATTCATTCATTCATTCACTGAAGAGTCACCAACATCCACCCTGTGCTGGTCTGGGAGAGGATTCCCACTGGATGACCCAACAGTGGGGTCTACTGCGTGTCTCTAAGCAACAAGGCTTCCGTCTGGATCCCTGGCCTCCCCGCAGGGTTCCACCTGCTGCCCTCACCATGTGAGCAAGCCCCAGTGGCAGCTGCCAGAGCCCATCACGACACCTCCCCACAGCATGCTGGGGCTAACTCCGGTGTTGTCTTCCTACAGAAAACCATAAGTCCATCCAACCAGGTGGCGACCCTTGCAGCCATCTGCGTGGGTACCATCTGACCTTTCTTAATACCCACAGGTCCAAGAACCCAAGATGCATTCACTCTGGAGGCTCCTGGTCCTCCTCAGCTCGCTGGCCTTGCCCTTGGCACTACATAAGCAGCACTGGCCTGGCCTGGCCAAGACCCACACAGACAGCAAATCGGGTCTGGCGAGAAGTAAGCTAAGCCCATGCTCTGCCCGCTGTCACAGGGAGGGTAGGGAAAGCATTAACTTGACCCCATCACTGACTTGCTAGATGACCTGGAATTGGTCACTTACCCTCTTCTCTTCCTTTTTTCTTAGACCTGAAGTACACAAAATTGAGTTTGAGTTGATCATATGCCTATTCCTAGCACATCATCATTATCATGAACCATAGCAAGACCCCTCTTGTGTTTTATTTTATGTTATTTTCCTCTCGACCTCTTATTCTCACTCCCGTTCCCCTCTTCCTTGGCAGGCACTGCAGCTTGTTTAATATAGGTGTTGGCTTTTTTGGGGTGGTGCTGAGCAGCTTGTGGGATCTTAGTTCCCTGACCAAGGATTGAAGTCGGGCCCCCGCAGTGAAAGCGCAGAGTCCTAACCACTGGACAGCCAGGAAATTCCCTAATATGTGTTTTTAAATGCCCATATCCTTGTAAAACATAGTGTTTTGATTTACATAAATGGTAATGCCATATAGATTTCTTTTTTTTTTTTTTTTTACTGTTTTCACTGGACACTGTGCTGTTGACATCTGTTGCTTCAGACTTGTGCAGAAAAGTCCATGAAATACATCCACTTCATCATCACTTGGCCATTTCCCTAGGGATGGACACTTGAGTTGTCTCTAACTCCCCACTATTATAAACTACACGGCGATGAACATTCTCACGTGTCCTTCTTAGAACCTATGGGAGAATTTCCCTGGGATATACCCTGAAGGGAGATGGCTGGGCTCTAAGGCAGGTGCAAACTGAATTTAACTAAAGACTGCCAGATGGCTTTCTAGGATGGCTGTGCAGGTCTACACCCATTCCAGTAACAAACAAGCATACCTGTATCCCTTGTTTCCCAACACTGGAGAGAATCCACTGGTATCAGCCTCCTTGGGCTGCCACAGCAAGATACCACAGACCAGGTGGCTTGAACAACAGACATTTATTTTCTCACAGCTCTGGAGGCTGGAAGTTCAAGATCAAGTTGCCCACAGGGTTGGTTTCTGGTGAAACCTCTCTTCCTGGCTTGTAGATGGCCACCTTCTCACTGTGTCCTCACAGGGCCTTTCCTCTGTGTGTGTACAGAGGGTGAGTGAGCGCGTTCTGGTGTCTCTGCCTCTTCTTATAAGGACGCCAGTCCCATCGGATTAAGGCCCCACCCTTATGATCTGATTCAATGTTAACTCCTCCTTCAAGGCCCCATCTCCAAATACAGTCACATTGGAGATTAAGGCTTCACTATATTGCTTTGGGGCAGGGGGAGCACAATTCAGTACATAACAGCATCTTTCATTGTTTGCCAGTCTGATGTGTATTTGAGTGATATCTAATTGTTTTAGCTTGACTATCTGATTAGTGAGAAGTTTGAGCAACACGTCTTAATTCTGTTAGCCATTTTGACTTCTTTGAATTCCCTGTTCTTATCTTTTGCCCATTTTTCTATTTGCTTTCCAATTTTTTAAATCCTCTTTGATTTGAGAAGATGTTAATTTATTCTTGACATTAGTCCCTTGTCAGGTCTAAGCATTGCTAACATTTCTCCCAAACTGTCACCTATTAACTTTGTTTGTAGACACTTAATTGAACAGGAATATTTTCAAACTCAGCAACATTTCATCTTATGGTTTATATTTGATGAGTCTTAAGCCCTTGTCTCTACCCTGTTTTTTCTAACAGCTTTACAGTTTCACTTTTCACATATAGGATTTTAATCCATTTGGAGGACATCTTTATGTATGTTTATATCTGTAAATTAGAGATTCAGCTTCACTTCTCTCCTTATGAGTTCATTCAACCCACCTACTAAATGGTCAAGTTTCCAAACACATGGATTCCCTTTTGAGTTCTGTGTTCTGTGTCTGTGTAACTGTTTCTGTACCCAAAACATAATATTTTAAATACTATATCTTTGTAAAATGCCATTTTATCTGATAGAACTTTCTTCTTCCAAATGAATCTTAGACTGTGTTGAGTTCCTTAAAAAAGAAAAAATCTTCTGGAAATTTAATTAGGGTTTCACTGAATTTATTTATTAATTTAATGACAATTGACATTTTTGCAGTATTATGTTAGGCAATTACAAAAGTAGTATATCTTTCAATTTGTTCAGATTATATTTTAGATCCCTTAATAGAATTTTAAATTTATATAAATGTCTTAAGCATGTTTTGTTAAATTGATTCCTAGAGAATTTATGGGTTTTGTTGCCACAGTAAATATTGCCTGATTTTCTATTATATTTTCTAGTTGGTATTGCTGGTACAGATGAGAGGAAAGCTGTTGATTTTTAAAAATTAATCTGCTATCCAAAAGTCTTACTGACCGCTTATTAGTTCTAATAATTTGTCTTATTTATTCTGTTCAATTTTCTATCTAGAGGATTATATCATCTGCAAATAGTGACAGTCTTATCTTTTCTCTTCTAAACCTTATACTTCTTGTGCCTTTTTCTTATCTTGCACTATAGCCAAGGCCTCCTATAGGAATGGGAATATATCTAGAATTCTCCACTTAGTATATTTCTATAGGTTTTTGGGATATAGTTTTTATCATGTTAAGGAAGTCCCCTTATATTTCTAGTTTCCTAAATTTTTCTTAATCATAAATCAGTATTGGCCCTTAACAAATGTTTTTCTGCATCTAAAAATTAATCCATCTTTTTCTTCTACTCTGTTAATGTGATAAACTGTATTAATAGATTTTCTTATGTTGAACCCATCCTAGCATTTCTGGAATAAATACAATATTTTTATAACATACTATAATTATCTGTTTATAATCTGCTATTATTGTATTATTTTTATAATGTACTTTATTATTTTTATAATGTATTATTTTTATAATATACATTAATGTATTTATAATGTATCAAACTAAAATTTATATTTTATAATGTAATGTGATATTTTTATAATGTACTATTAGCTATTAGATTTGTTAGCTAGTAATTTATTTAGGATCTTAGCAAATTTTTCATACATAAAATTGATGTGTAATATCTTTTCCTTGTACTGTTCTTGAAGCAAGTTGTACTAGCCTCATAAAATGAATTTTGCATCTTCTTCTTTTTCTATTTTCTTTCACAATTACCTTTTCATAAAGTTGGGTAAAAGTCTTCCATAAAACCATCTAGATCAAAACTTTTGGGGAATGAGATCACCTGTTTCTATTTCTTAATGGTTTTAAGTTATCAATGTTTTCCATTTCCCCTCATCATGACTTGGCATTTTATGGTTTGCCATAAATGAATGCATTGCATTTAGGTTATCAAATGTATTCACATGTGGTTGTGGCTGCAGGTATCCTCATCTGTACAATAGGTGCAGTTAGAATGCTGTTTCATGGGGCTGCTTTTGAGACTTAAATGAAGGCAAGTATGTGCAAAGTGTTTTTCAACTGTGAAAATGTTGATCTCTACAACCACTTCTCACGTATCTGTTAGGGTGTTACAGAAAACCCAAGTCAATCTGGTTTAAACTATAAGAAAAAAGTATTTCACACAACTGAAAGTCATAGGTAGGGCAAGCTCCGGGTTTGGTTCAATCAGCAGCTCAAAGCTGCCAACCAGAACTGAATTTCATCCTTTTTTAGCTCTGTTATCGTCATGGTTTCATCTGCAGGCTGCTGGTTCACAGTGTGATAGGAAAATGGTGACCAGTGGCCATTGGAGCTATAGGCTGTCTTGTTCCTTTCCAGTAGGAGAAAGAGAAAGAAACCTTCCCCTCAAACATGAAGCATAGGGTCTTCTGTTTAGTCTGATAGAACCAACTTGGATCATATGCGAACTTTGTACCTGTAAGAGTCACCATGCAATGATAATCAACAGCCCCATCTGGACCAGGAATTGAAGAGAGTGTCTGAATCAAAACAAGGGTCAGATGGGAAGAATAGGACGAATGGGTGGATGGGAGAGTGGGTGGATAAGAGGATGGATGGGAGGATGTACGGATGAGTGGATGGATGGATGGAAAGGTGGATGGGTAGATGGATGGATTGATGGATGGATATTGGATAGACAGATAGATGGAGAATAGATGGGAGGATGGATGGATGGACAGATGGATGGATGGATGGATACTGGACTGGCAACTACTAGTGTCTGCTGCTCACAGATTCCCAAGTGCTACTGTCATCATTAACCAAGAACTACTAAGAGTTCTAGGCATACCTATAGTTTCACTCCATCCTTGAAACTATTTCTTTACTGTATGTTCTCCTACTAGATAGAAAAAATGGTTTGTGTGTTTAGTGCCCAGCACTGAGCCTGATACCCAGTAGATGCTCAGTAAATACCCTTTGGCTAAATGTCTCAATATTCCTAGTAAGTATCCTATGAGATGGGTATTATTACTGCCCTATTACACAGATGAGGAAATCAAGACTCAGGGAGGTGGCAGAGCTAGGATTTGAACCCAGATCTATGACTCCAGAGACACTTTCTTTTTTTTTTTTTTAATTATTTTATTTTATTTATTTATTTTTGGCTGCATTGGGTCTTTGTTGCTGTGCGCGGGCTTTCTCCAGTTGCAGTGAGCCGGGGCTACTCTTTGTCCCGGTGCGCGGGCTTCTCATTGCGGCGGCTTCCCCCGTTGCGGAGCACAGGCTCTGGGTGCGTGGGCTTCAGTAGTTGTGGTTCACAGGCCTGGTTGCTCCGCGGCATGTGAGATCTTCCTGGACCGGGACTCGAACCCGTGTCCCCTGCATTGGTGGGCGGACTCCCAACCACTGCGCCACCGGGGAAGCCCCAGAGACACTTTCTTGTTTGTAGGCAGCAGAAACATGCGGTGCTGAAAGGGGGTCTGGGGGCTGGCCCTGGAGGATAAGGGTGAGGTGTCACAATGGCTTCTGTGGCTCTGCAGTAATACATAGTTCTCAGTGTGGGGCCTGAACACCTAGAGGGTTGAGTCAGTGCAATAAATGTGTCTTGAGGTGAGCTCTGAGGTTTGTCAGAACTGGGCCCCCAACCTGGGCAGCTGGGGTCTAGGGCCCAGAGAGCTAGGACTTCACGCAAGTCAATAGCTTTCAAATTTCCCTCCTTTTTGGAATTCATTCTTTTCCACTGGTAGCTCCAGCCAGCCCTGCAGTTTATTCCGAGCATGGTGGGGGAGGATTTCCATTTATTCTCTCCTTATTTGCCCACCTCTTTTTCTCTTCAACCAACATTTACTGTGATCTAGATCCTGTATGTTAGGCTCTGTGTTCCAGATTCAGAGATACAGCACTGGGCAAATTTTCAACCATAATATCTCTCTTGAGCAGCTATTGCCTGCCAGACCCTCTGCAAATGTGTCACACCAGCACTGCAAAGCATCATTTCACGGATGAAGAATGTGGATCTCAGTGGTGGGGGCAGGGGGATGACACACCAATCACTCAGCAAGAAGCCGGTGTGCCAGCCTGCAACCTGGGCCTCCTGGCTCCAAACCCCCCACCTTTGCCAGGGCATCGTGCAATGTCACTGGTCCCATATCCATTTCCAGTTATTGCCCAGGGCCTCATGAAGCACAATACAGAGCGCCAAATCCAGAACATCCGCTTCCTGGACAGTCTGAATGCCTCCAGGCAGATGGCTTCGGGGATGGTGGACTGGCTAATTGGCAGCATGAGCCTTCAGCAGCATCAAGAAGGCAGGTGAGATCTTGAACCCCATCACTGGCCCTGGGACTCCTGATAAAGCTCTGAGTAAGAGGGCAGAGCTGAGGGCATGGCAGTACAAGGCCTGTGAAGAGGAAAGGAGGGAAGATTGGAAGGAGATGTCAGAC
The DNA here is from genome assembly GCF_949987535.1 of Balaenoptera acutorostrata. NCBI lineage: Eukaryota > Metazoa > Chordata > Mammalia > Artiodactyla > Balaenopteridae > Balaenoptera > Balaenoptera acutorostrata. The sequence goes on from NC_080078.1 coordinate 63,956,749, forward strand.
CCAACACAAGGATGAGTAGGGGGCCCAGTACAAAGGGTCACTGGGAGAGGCAGCACAGCAGAATAATTAAAGGTGAAGGTTTGGGAAGCAAAAGTTTCTGCATTTAAATCCTGACTCTGCCACCAACTTTGGGGAAATTGCTGGGCCACTCTGGTCTCATCTATAAAATGGGTACCCAGAGCACAGCCTGGATAAACATCTGGGGTGCCAAAGGAACCCAGGACTAGAGTCAGACATTTGAACCTCACTCTTGCTTGAAAGCTGTGTGACTCTGGGCAAGGCATTTGAGCTCCCTGAGCTTCAGCCTTGAGTCCTCCTCAATGAAATGGGCGTAATCATCCCCGTGTCCTGGAGCTGTTAGGAGCTTTCCCTGTGGCACATAGCGGATGCATGGCCATTGGTATAATTAGCCTCGCAGAACTGGGCCTGTCCTCCACCTCCATTTTCCCCCCTTCCTCTCAGTGGATGCAGGCCTCCCCAGCTGCCTGGTCTCAAAGCTGCTCAAATGTAACACCATGATCCCAGCCTGCTGTGCCCTTGACCTACCTTCTCTCTGATTTGCATCCCTCATTCCCTCCACTTTAATGAGCACCAGGACTCACCAGCAGGGTTTCCCTTGCTGTGTGCAGCCACAACCACTTCCCTTCATTCATTCCTTTAACAATTATTACAGTTATTCATTGAGCACCTACTGTGTACCAGCACCTGGGCTGGGTACTGGGAATGCAGCTCTACATAGACCTACAGTCCCTGCCCTTTTGGATCTTACATCCTAGTTAGTGAGATAGGCCACGAAAGTAAATAACTAATTTCAGATGGAGGGATATAACATGAAGACAAATTTAACCAGGTCAAGGGTGAGAGTGAGAGGGCTGATCGGGGGACCTTCCTAACCCTTAAGTAGAAATATGAATGAAGAGAAGGAGGTGAGTGACATGAGGTCATGGGGGCACAGTGAGTGCAAAGGCCCTGAGGTAGGAAGGAGATTGATGTATTTGAGGAAGAGAAAAAGTTCTGTGTGGCTGGGTGAGCAAGGGGAGGGTGGTAGGAGATGGGGCTGCAGAGGCAGGTGAGGCCAGACCCTGCAGATCTGAGGGGCTGCGATGTGGAGTTCAGATTTTATTGCAAGAGCAGTGAGAAACCAGTGGAGAACACTGAGTGATAGGGGAGTGTTAAGGCCCCTCTGGCTGCCACATGGAGATGGTTTGTGGAGAGGAAAAGATCGTGGCCTGGAGCCCAGAGAGAAACTAGAGCATCTCCAGGCAAGAAGTGATGGTGACCTGGACCAGACGAAAGCAACAGAGTGATGGGAAGTGGCCCATTTCAGGATATATTTTGCAAGCAGAGCCAACATGATTTGCTAATGAGTGGAATGTGGTGGTGAGGGATGGAGAGAAGTTGAAGACAGCTGCCACGGTTTGGGTCTAGGCCCCTGGGCAGGTGGTGGGACTATCCACTGAGAGCGGGAGGCTGGCTCTGAGAACGGGACCAGGGGCTGGGTCTGCAGTTGGCTGTGGGTTTCACAAGTCAGTTGTGTGGAGCTATTCAGGGGCACTCGGGGACAGCTTGTAACCCCAGGGCTCCTGCAGGGAGCTCTTGCCCTCAGAGCATCTGTGAAAGGCTCTGACTCCAAATCCGACTGCTAGGAGACAGGCCAGCCTTGTCTGTAATGCCCAAGGCCTTGAGGTCTGAGGCCCTTCACCCTTGTGGGGGTCTTTGCTCTTTCCTTGTGCAGCGCCAACATCACCAACATTCAGCTGGACTATGGCGGGATCTGGATGTCTTTCCATAATGAGTGGTTCTTGGCAAACATCTCACTTGAATTTGACATTGACTCGAGACTGTAAGTCATACAGAAGTGGGGCCTGAAGGGCACTGTTCCTCTTCACTGGGAACCTGGGAGTGGGGGCAGGGGGATGGATTTTGGCAATTTGGGGAACCCAGATCTTTCCGCTGCAAACTGGTTTCAATTCCTGGTTTCCGAACTCATTGCTGTGTAACCCTGGGCAAGTCACTTCACATCTCTGAGCCTTGGTTTCTTCAGCTGAAATGTGGATGGCGATCACTGGTCAGTGGAGGCAGGTCATTTGCTCATTTAAACTTATGTGAGTTCCCTACGATGATTTTTAAAAAGAGAAACACTTTAATGATCCCATCACCCTTCCCTCCTCCGGTTTAGACTACCCTTTAACATCCACTGCCTCTGGGAGGGCTCCACTAAATGGTAAAGACTTTTAGAATAAGATTAACTCTCAATTTTTTAATTTCCGAAGGCCCCCTAATCTGGTCTATTTAAAGGATTTTCAGAAGGCACTCTGGCTAGTACTGTTTTTCTCCTTAGTCGCTGACCACAGAATTTAACATCCAGGCAACGTGGAACCCCACTGGGCTGGTGTGTTGAAAGAGCCACACTCCGTGTTGGCTGCTTCTTCCTCCTTCTAGTCTTTCTCTGTCTCTTGCCCCTCCCCCCTCCTCTCTCTTGTCCCCAGGCCCTTCAATAACCAGATCATAAAGACACACGCACGCATGAACCTCGCTGTGGAGTTCTGGCTGGAGAAAGATGAGTTTGGCCGGAGGGATCTGGTGATAGGCAACTGCCGCGTGGATCCCAGCAGCGTCCGCATGACTGTCCTCACTGAGTAAGATCCCAGCCGCCCCTCCCCAGGGCTGGGCCCCTTCCTGACTGGTCCTGGCTGCAGCCGCAGGTCTCCACCACCTCCTGGGTGAGCCCCAAACAGATCTCACCCCTTCCCCAGGATCTGTTCCTCCTCCTGCATCCCCATCCCAGAGATGGCCCTGCCACCCTCCCAGAAGCCAGACTCCTCCTCCTCCTCACTCCCCACAGCCCATCGTCCACAGGTCCCATCAGTGACCTCCTGGCAACCCTCACCTGCTCCCTTTCTCTCCATCCCCACAGCCACTGACTGGGCTCATCGTCCACTTCCTGGACCATTGTGGGAGCCTCCTCCAACTTTCCCTGACTCAGACCTCACCGCTTTCACTCTGTTCTCCCCCTGCAGCAGAAATCTAGCCACGTCACCCAGCCCCTGCTCCAGACACTCCAATGGTTCTCCAATGCCCTCTGGATGAAGAGCAAACTCCTGGATGTCACTCAAGGCCCTACTTGTCCTGTCTCCTACCCCACTCTGCAGCCCTTTGCCCTCAAGTCTCTCTGAAGAACCCCCCTCCATCAATATGCCATACATTTTCACACCACGGTGCCTTTGCACATGCTGATCCTTATGCTTGGATGCCCCTCCTTCCTTCTTTAAAGCTCCTCCTCATCACTCATTCATTCAACAAATATTTGCTGAGAACCTACTATGTGCTAGGCACAACATACTTGATGCTAGGGATACAGTAGTGAACAAGATAGAGAAAAATAGACTTAAATAGAGATCTGTAGACTAGCTGACCAAGTGTGTCAACCCCAACAGACTGAGTCCCTCAAGGGCAAGATTTGTGTCTGATCTCTCTCTGTAATTCCAGAATGCTGAAAGCAACTAGGTCATCAGTGGAAATCCATTCATTTATTCATCAGACATTCACTGAATGCCTAGATCATGCCAGACATCCACGAAGAAGACTGTGGACTGTAGTTACTGACCTGGTTCTAAACTGATCAGCACTTAACTAGCTGTGTGACCTTGGGCAAGGCACATCACCTCTCTGAGCTGCGCCTTTGACTATTGCTTACAATGATGCCTCTCATGTAGGGCTCTCTGAGGATTAAATGGCTGTGTGAGATGTTCTCCACACACAGCACCTGACATCAGTATTGTCTGTATTTATCTGTTCTGTTCTGTACATCTATCTCTCTTTCTAGAGATATCCCACCAAAGATGAAACATTTTTTCCACAACCTCAGAGACAACCTGGAAAAAGTTATCCCGCACCTGATAGAAAGTCAGGTAAGTTTCACCTTGGGCATTCTTGAGTCCGAGGGTCAGGGCATATATATTGGCATTTCAGCAAAGAATTGGGCTTTAGAACCTGAGAAATCTCAATTAAGATGTTCAATTTTGCCATCTACTGACTGTGTGTCCTTGGGCAAGTGACTTAGCCTCCCTGAGCCTCAGTTTCCCCATCTGTAACATGGGAACCATCACAGTCCCCATTGCACAGAGAGTCTCAAGGATTCAGGGGGGCAAAGCACGGAAGTGCTGTGCATAGTACCTGGTGGGTAGTCGGCGTTCAGTACAAGGGAACCACACTTGCCATGATTCCTTGCGGAAATCCCGTGGCTTCCAGCCACAGCCCCTCCAGTTTTCTTTTCCCACTCCCTGGTCTGACCCTTCTCTCTGTGTTGGTGGCCCAGGAATGTCCTCTGATCGATGAAATCCTCAGGCAGCTGGATGTGAAACTGTTGAAAAGCCTCATGGGTGAGTGAGCACCTGTGTCCCTCCGGGGGGAGGACTCAGGATGGGCAAATGGCCAGAAGAGGTGCCCCTGCTGCAGCTCTCACTGAGGCCTGCTGAGGGGTGTCTGCATGTGCTCTGAGGACACTCAGAGGTGACCATATGACCATGACCTTCACTATCCCCCGAGAGAGCCGGGACAGCAGAGGGCACCCCCACCAAGCAGGCTGTGCCCCGCCAATTCACCCAAACCTCCAGGTTACCAGAGCTTCTCCCAAGATCTCCACTCAGTCCTTTAGGGAGCACTGCCCTCCCACACACCCAAGCCCACCCCCATCGCAGTTGCAGATAAACAGATAGAGTCCCTGCCTTCAGGGAGCTCACAGTGAGTGGAAGACACAAGAACTGAACAATTAGATATCATTTGAAGAGTTTTAATGTGAATGTTCCCGGCACCAGGCCTCGGTCAGCATGGATGGATGACAGACCCCTTCGGTGTGGACCTGGGGGTCAGAGGGCAGACACCTGGTGACTGATTCTGCCTCTTCTCCTTACAGAGCAGGCTAGTGCCCGTGAACTCAACCAACTTTGAGTCCAGCCAGCCTTCCACGAGCCAGACTTGAGCACCCCCTAGCTGCCCACTGATGATCAGAAGGAGATTCCAGATTTGGAGACCACAAGTCTCCCTCAGAGTGGGGCTTCCGATGTCCCACTTTTACCACAGGCCCTGTGGACATCCTGTCCTCTTCCACAATAAATTCTATCTCTGAACAGTACAGAGGTCCTTCTGCCTGGGCCCTGAGGTTTGGGTTCCAAAAGTCAGACCTGATGAAGGTCCATCCTGAGACTTGGCTGATGGCTGATAAGGTCCATCCCAAACCCAGGATATGCCTGGGTTTGCTCATCAGCCCAGAAATGCCAGAGAAAACACTTTTTCTTTTCCTGTAAGTTGCAGCCAATAGCCATCCATGGATGTGCTCATCAATGCGGGGAGGGCCCTGTTGAGAGTTCCCATCCCCTTGTTCATTCAACCCATGTTTATTGAGCACCTAATATGTGCCCAGAACTTTGCTGGGCTCCAAGGGAGTGAAGAAGAACGGTGACAGAGTGGTAAAGTATAAACACTGGCACCAAACAGATCTGAGTTCAAATTCGATTCAGCCCAACGAGAAGTTCCAGGAGGGTATAGACATGTGCATCAGGGTGACCAGTGACCCTCCAGCCCCTAGCACAGGCCTGACACCAAGTGTGTGCTCAGAAAATACCCAGGGTTAAATAATGGGTGAGTCCTGGTCTTATGACTCCCTAGCTGTATCGGGGACAAGGCACTTTACCTTTTGGTCTCCCTCCCCCGCAAAGTGGGAATAGAAATCTTACATGACGTGGGGCAGCAGGAACCCTCACACTGCTGGAGGGAGATAAGTCGCATCTCCACTTTATAAAACTGGGTGGCAGCATCTCCTGAAGGGCAACATGTTCCTCCCTCCGACCCACAGTCCCGATCCTAGGTACAGAAATACATGCACACGGGCACCGCAAGACGTGTCCAAGATTGCTCATAGCATCCACAGTCATAATAGCCCCAGAGTGAAAACTCCCTAAATGCCCATCAAAAGAATGGGTAAATAGAGTGGATAAATATCTTGTGGGATAGTCACCAGCGGAATGCTCTACAGTAGTGAAAATAACCTATACCCACACAACCACGTGGATGGATCTCACACACCTAACAAAGCCAGGCCCCGAAACACACATCTCCCATCTATATGAGGCTCAAACACAGCAAACCTAATCCATGCTGTCAGAGGTCAGGATGGTGGTTACCCTCAGGGAGAGGGTTAGTGACGGGAAGTAGTAGGAGGGCCTTCTGGAGGGCTGGTAACATTCTGTTTCTTGATCTGGGTGCTGCTTATGGGGAGGGTGTTCAGTTTGTGAAAATTCACTGAGCTATTCACTTATGTGCATTTTTCCTATGTATGTTATACTTTAACAAAAAAATTTTTTTTGAAAATAAAAACTATTTACAATGCAGGATGTTTGTAGGAGTACATGAAAAGACATTTGCAATATGTTTAGCATCTGCTAGGTCCATGGGAAATGCTTATTAAAAGTCATTTAATTCATTGTTAATTATTTGATTAATGACTACTCACTTCTTAAATATAGATTCCTGCCCTCCTCCACCCAAGGAAAGGGACAGTATACTGAGAAATCAAGAGGAAATACGCACACACGCACACACACACACACACACACACACAATAATAGTAGCACATACATCTAAGCACTCTGCATGTGCCAAGCTTGGTGTTAGGAGCTTGCATCCAGCATCTCATCAAATCCTCACAGAAACCCCATGAAGTCCAAAACTGCTATCCTGAGGCTCAGAGAGGGAAAGCCACTTGCTCAAGGTCACAGAGCCAGGAAATGACCAAGTTGACTGCACTCAAGCGGCCAGACTCCAGAGCCCACAGCCTTGACCACTCTGAATCCCCACTTCAGTCTTCCATCCCTTCCTTCTAACACCCCTACCCCACCCACAACCCCGCACTGAGAGGAAAATGATGAAATCTGCGTTCCGCTAGATTGACAAGCTCAAACAAGGAAGTGTCAACAGCTCAGAGATGAGAATAGGGCAAGAGATACTCATGTCTGCATCTTTCAATTCACACTCCCTAATCCGAAATGCTTCACTGGGGATTTGCAACCCTAAACACCCATGTTCACACGAATGATACCCCTTGACAGCCTTGAGTTTACAGGGGTTTTCCGGCTCATGATTCAAAGAGCAAACATGGGAGGGCTGGGTCCCATCCTCCAACGAGGTTGCCTGGTCCCTGTGAAGGCAGCTTTTGTCTGCCTTCCTTCTGACCCTTCCAGGGGTGCCTTTCTCAAGGGACCTCCTTGGGTTTCTCGCATTCTGTTTTCTTTTCATTTTGAGGTTCACAGAGCTGTGGACTCATTGTGTTTTCTCCTGGAGGAGCTCGTTTCACAATGGACCTCTATAATGATACTGGGGTCCGGGGTGGGGGGGGTAATTGAAGCAGAAATTCAGCCCCAAATACTCAGAAGCTTGCTCCAGGCCCTGCCCACTTGTGCTTGTAACGTCCACGCCCTTCCGTACAGAGTTCTGACTCCCAGGGAAGAGAACCAGCATTCCACCCCCAAGTTCTGGAGAACAGACCTTGCACAGTTCAGAGTCCCTTGAAAAATAAAATGAACTCTGCCCTTTAGAAATGGATCTCATTTTTTTTTTTGACTGGACTGGACAGATATTTATTAAAATAAAAAGGGAAGTGGCAGGAATCCAGATGTTAATTTTTCCTTTTAGTTCATCTGTATTCTCCAGATTTTTCGCCAGTGAACACATGTTCATTAGCAATAATATAAAGTGGATATACAGAGAACCACAAACACTGGATATACAGAGAAGAGGTAGCTTCCTTATTTGATCTGTAACTAACCCATTCTTCTTTACAATAACCACTTATTAGAGGGGAAACACCTTTTCAGTCTACTTTAAACCATAGTTCAATTCAGTACATAAAAATGGATTCCTTGATTCACAGAATGACACCAGGAAAGGCTCCCAAACACAGTCACAATCTGATACGTAGGAAGAAAAGGGCATGAACTCCAGTTTCTGACAAACACACTGGGGAGGCATTGATGTCGCCAATGCGGAAAACACTGTCCTGAAATGTTAGCTGGGTGTCCGTCCATGCTTCCTGATGCCCCACGACACTTGCCCTGCTCAGGGCACTGGAACAAGCAGTACCTGTGCTTCAAGGAAGGGCAACTTCAGCAGAAGCAGAGAGAAGGCTTTTGAGTCTACAAAGCCTGGGTCTCTGACAAAACAGCAGTGACAGAGAACAGATCAGTGGTTGCCAGTTGCAGGGCAAGAGGGAGCGGGTAACTATAAAAGGGCAGCATGAGCATATTTAGGGGATGATGGAACTGTTCTGTATTATTGTATAATTGTGGCTAAATAAAACTATTCATGTGTTAAACTCATTGAATTATACACCCAAAAAAAGTCAATTTTACTGTAGGTTAAATTTTTTTAAAGCCTGAGTTGTTTTGTTTGTTTGTTTGTTTTGGGGTTTGTTTGTTTTAGTTATAAGATACTATTTCTTTTTTCACTCTCTCTCCCTTTTTTTTGGCCATACCCTGCGGCTTACAGTATCTTAGTTCCCCCACCAGGGATTGAACCCAGGCCACAGCAGTGAAAGCGCCGAATCCTAACCACTGAACTGTCAGGGAATTCCCAAAGCCTGGGTTTTTCAATTTCAAAATTTGGGACATAGGAGACATTAAGAATTGCATGTACATGATGAATTGAAGCAAGGTTTCCTGCCCCCAGGACTAGAAAATTTCCCATGTTGGGTTGGTGGAGTGTGAGGGTCCAAGAGAAATTGAAGAGAAAATAGTTCTAGTGGGTTCTGAGAAGTGTCTCATGGCCTTGCTTCTCCCCAGGCAAACCTTGACGTGGGAGGAGGACAGCAGAAACCCCAAGTTGATGTGCAGGATTCCAGAACAGAGGGGTTCTGTGCCCACATTCCCTTCCAGAACCAGGAGAGGTGGCAGGACCCCAGGGAGAGAAAGTTAACTGGAAGTTCTCAGTAGTTCCAGGCAGATGGGCTGCGGCAGTCCCCCTGGGTCCTGCCTGAGACCCAAGGAATCGAGACACAGAACAATCCTGGGTGTCCAGCAAGGGTGTCCAGTAAAAAGTAAATGCTAAACTCAAAGGGGCCTTTTGGACGGGAGGGAAGCACAGCATCTTGGCATCAAGGGGTCAGATGGCATATGGCTGTTTCTATATTTCCAGTCAAAACAGGGACAGGGCAGCCTTCTTCAGATGCCTTGGCACAAATAAAGCCCCTGGAACAGAAATAAAATCCCAAGGGGAAATGGGGAAGTTTTTGTTACTCAGCAAAATGGCATTTGAAACGCTGAACTATACATACATTAGAAAAAATATATATATGTAGGGGAGTTCCCTGGTGGCCTAGTGGTTAGGATTCAGAGCTTTCACTGCAGAGGCCCAGGTTAGATCCCTGGTTGGGGAACCATCCCACATGCTGCACGGCATGGAGCAGCCAAAATACAAAAAAATAAATAAGTAAATAAATAAATAAATGAAGGGATTATGTATTTAAAAAAAAAATGTAGGGACTTCCCTGGCAGTCCAATGGTTAAGACTTTGCCTTCCAATGCAGGGGGTGTGGGTTTGATCCCTGGTTGGGGAGCTAAGATCCCACGGGCCTCGCTGCCAAGAAAACAAAACATAAAACAGGAGCAATATTGTAACAAATTCAATAAAGACTTTAGAAAATTGTCCACATCAAAAAAAATCTCCAAAAAAAAAAATGTAGACACATGAGTTTATGAACTGAAGTTCATACCCCGTCCCCAGACATTATCCCCCGCAGCCCTGTGAGGTAGATATTATCCTCCCATTTTACAGATGAGGAAACTGAAATTCAAAGGTTTGGAGGGACTTGCCCAGGGTCACAGGACTTGAACCAGGGCAATATGCGCCCACATCCATCCCCTTTCTGCAGTAACACAAATGCAGCCTCCTAGCTTCAACCCAGCAGCTGTTAGCTGTCCAGTAACAAACTTGAATCCATTCTTTGGCTTATCTGCTTCCATTTCCCCGAAAAATAGTAGCAACCTGACACAAACCACAAGAGTTGTACCAAGATAACAAAAAGGGGACCCCTTTGAGGATGACTGACAACATACAAGCTGTGGGAAGAGTCTGGTGAGTGCTTGAATGGATGATTGAGTTCAAGGCCATGGCCCAGCCCCTTGGAGGCATCGGCCAGACTCTCACAGGAAGTGGGAGCAGCTCCAGTGAAGGTCTGACATGAGGGGAAGGCAGCGTGGCTCACTGATTACAGGGGCATCAGACACAGGGGAGAATTCTGACCCCACTCACTCGCTGTGTATCCCTGGGAAGTAATCACCTTCTCTGAACCTTAGTCTCCTTATCTGACACTTGACGTTCAACAATAACAACCACTCATGACAAAGATGAAGTTCAAGTATGGAAAGCACCTGGCACATAGTAGGTAGTCCATAAATATGCATTTTGCCCTTCTCTCTCCGCTTTTGCTTATAATGTGTTTGGTTCTGCAAGACAAGAGCTGCTCTCACTGGACTAGGGCTTGGACCTCCCTGTCCCTCGTTTTTTCATCTGTAAAATAGACTCCAAAGGCCCAAGTGGTGGTAACAAATGCCTCATTACTTCATTTGGGGAAGGGAAGAAGAAAGGGTAAGGGTAGAGGCCAGGATGTCACACAGTCCCTCAGGCCTGGGAAACTGGAAAGCATTTTCCAGGTTATAAAAGTGGGAGGCATGACATTCACAGACATGGAGGTGCAAAACGGTCAGAGCGTGCCCAAGGCATGCTCATCTCTCAGCCCAGTGATTAAGGGAAAGGACTAGGGCGTGAATGCCTGGGCCCCATGCCCACTGTGAGACTCTGGACGTGTCACCTCACACTCCGAGCCTCCGTTTCCCGCTTGTAGAATGGACGTACTCATTCCCATCCCACACAGGGTTGTGAGGATTTGTGAGGGGCTGGAGGTGAAAAACGATGCCGCGCCTGGCATTCAGCAAGAGCTTGACAAGTATTAGCTGTTGACACTGTTTTTATTGTTATTATTATCCAATGGGTTGAGTCCTAATGATACTGACCAGGGGTTTTGGCCTTCCTTAATCAATAGAAATTGACTAGAGTCCAGACAAGAAATTCAGGCAAGGCTTTATGGGGGCCCCTGCTGCTGCAGGGGGGAGTGAAAACTAGTAACAGGTTCCCTTGCTCACCCCCCGAGGCAGGGCGAGCTGGTTCCTTCTACGGGGTGAGGGTAGGGGTGTGTCCAGGGGTCAGGCTAGAGGGGTGGCTTACGTAGTTTGCCCACCCCTTTGGTGGTGTTGAGTTCAGGGGGCATGCGCAGTACTCTGTTTTGGCTCCTGGCTCTTCAGAAGTGGCAGATGGGTTTTAGGTCTTTTTGTATCTTGTTGTCCATAATTTGCCCCAACTGCCCATGCACGCGGTTATGCTTAGTCCCTTATAGTTTCTTTGTATTTTGTTGCTTGAGGAGACATTTGTCCAGGTACAAGCACTGCAGCAAAGAGTCCCAGGTCCCAGGCCCCAGCCTGTCTCACTGACTCTGCCCCTTCCTCTCTGTGTCCTTGGGCACCTGTCCCCACTGGGCCTCAGTTTTCTCCTCTGCAAAGGAGGGACAGCAACCCCTCCCTCCAGGGTTCTGTGAGGATGTGTAGCCCCCAGCATGTGACTGTCATGCAATTAGGATTCAGAAGCCAGGACACCCCTGCCCTGGAACTGAGGGGTGTCCCAGATGTAGGGAAATCAGAGACAGTTTGACTCTTTTTTGACATTTTGGGAGCAGGAGCCCTCCAACTGGAGAAGAATAATTGGACCAGGAATGGAAAAGGCCTGGATATGAGATTGAGGTCCCTTCCTGGGCTCCGCCAGCTGCCTCTCCCAGTGTTTCCAAATGTGATCTTCAGGCCACCTCAGAGCGTGGGTCCCCAGCCTCAGCCCCACACGTGAAACCATGAAGTCTTGAGTAACATCCCCATCTCAAGTTTTCCTCTGTTTAACTTGTCAATCACACGGCTTAACTGTCCCACCTACTAATGTGATTGGCAATTATTTACTTTGGAGAGCAATTATTACTTTGGTGTCTTACTTTGAAAGACACCACCAGATTGCAGAATTCTGAGTTATCTAGAAACCCATCATTCAACTGCTTGTTTCCGGATTCCCACACTATAAAAGAGGCTGTCTCCTCAGCAGTAGCCAGCAGGGAAGAGGAGACCAAGACATCTGCTGGGACGTCTGAGAAGCCAGGTGAGATCTGCCCATTCCATCCTCCCGCCCCTCCACTGCCTGAGTGTGGAGGACTCAGCCCAAAGCCTGGCTCAGAGGAAACGTGTTAGTTATTGCTATTCACTCCCTGGTGTGCAGGGGCAGGGGCAGGCGGTGGATGGGTTCCTCTCTTGTGTTCGTGCCACAAGGGACCTGTCATTCTTTCCACAGATACTGAATGAGAAGATGTTTCAAACTGGGGGCCTTGTTGTCTTCTGTGGGCTGCTGGCCCAGACCACGGTCCTGCTGGAAGCCCTGCCCTTGCCCCTGGACCAGGCACTGCCCTTGCCTATGATTCCGTCCCTGGCCTCGAGTCCCACAGATCTTGCTGGAAGCTTGACAAGTGGTAAGTGAGAGTCTGTGACAACCTCCTTCAGGGGTGTGTGTGTATGTCTGTGTTAGTGTGTGTGTGTGTGTGTGTGTGTGTGTGTGTGTGTGTGTGTGGTTGGTTGAAGAGAGATAAAAGAGGGCAAGGACTGAGGACCCATAATTGATCTGACCCCCAAGGACCCCATACCCATTTCCAGGTCTCAGCAATGGCCTGCTCTCTGGGGATCTATTGGACATTCTCGAAAACCTTCCGCTCTTGGACACCCAGAAGACTGGAGGGAACACTCCCAGAGGCCTGCTGGGGGGCCTGCTTGGGAAAGCGACCTTACTGACTCCTCTCCTGAACAACATCGTTGAGTGAGTAGCCCTAAAATAGGGCCTTGGACCCCACCAGAGAACCCCTGTTGGAGATCTGACAGCCCCAGGCAGTGGCCCTGAGGAGGGGGGGGTGGTCTGAACATGAGGCCAGGACTCAGGCTGAGACCTTCCTCGCGGTCTGGCAGGGAACACCAGCCCTCTTGAACTAGCAATTGCCCCCAGTCCTAAAGCGCATCCTGCGTCCCCAGCATCATCTATAATCCTCACCATAGTCCTCTGAGGTCAATTTAATAATCCCTAGTTTACAGATGGAAAAGCCGAGGCACAGAAAGGTGCCTGTGATCACACCACAGGAGTGATGCAGAGTGAGGGTTCTAACTCTAATTGACTCAAGTCCACAGGCAGGGTCTTTTCCACTACATTATAGTAATTTTGTTCTCCTCACCTGTGAAATCCCTTAGAAAACTGTGACCTTTGATGTAAGCAAGAAAGTGTAAGCTACTCTCCTCAATGACATCATCATGTGATGTCCGTGGAACAATCCAAGATGAACAACCCAGGAGCCACCTGAGAGCTCTCTAAGCAAGAAGCAATAGTAGAAAGCTTGGTGCCAGTGAGCTGGCAAAGCCTAGATCCTTCATAGGACTGGGTCAAAGCTTTTCCCATGATTCCTACCCACCCAGGTGCTTGCCCCTGACTAGAAGACAGATGATAGCCTTGAGTTTGATTTTTATATTCACCATGTACTTGCTGGGTGACCTGGGGCAAGGCACTCAGTCTCTCTGGGCTTGGTTTCTTCATCTGTAAAACGAAGATTATGGTACCCACAGAGAAAAACTGTTGGGAGGACTGAGAAGATGTAGATCACCTGGCTCAGTGGCTGGCTCAGAGAAGAGACTTACTTACTTCCACCCTCTCTCCATTTTCCCGGACTTCCTGCTTCTCCATCTCCATGATAAACATTGTTGATTGACCTGCTATTGAAGAACTTGGCAGGATGAGTGATTCCTACCATAAATGTTTGCTAAGGACTTACTCCAATTGCCCAGACATCATCCACTTAGCCACTTACCCATCCATCCATCTATTTGTCCATCCTCCCTCCATCTAACCACTTACTCTTCCATGCATCCACCCACATATCCATCTACCCCCCTGCTCATCAGTCTACAAAGTCAACCAATACAGAGTAGGCCCTTTCTTTGTAAGGCTCTGAGCTGGCATACAGGATGATAATATAACCCAGACACAGTCTCTATCCTGGAATACCTTATAGACTTGAGATGAGGAGAGGGCCATGTGTGTGTCCGGATCTGACCCAGGGCAGAGTTTGGGAAAAACTGATGTGAGACTCAAAACCCATGTGGCTTTTGCTGCAAGACTCCCCTCCTATCTCCTCCATCCCACCTCCCACTCCCATGGGTAGCTCCCACTCTGGGATGGGTAAGGTGGAGTTAGGTGTGGTTTCTAGGTTTAGAACTAGAGGAGTTAATGTTTCTCCCTCCAATGTTGCTCCCTGGGCAGTATGAAGATCACTGATCCGCAGCTGCTGGAACCTGTCCTCCTGCAGAGCCCTGATGGCCAACGTCACTATGTCACCATCCCTCTGGACATGGTCCTCAATGTGAAAATGTGAGTGGGTCCCAAGGGGGAATGAGAGGATGGCTCACCAGAGGAGACCCTGATGACCTTGGGTAGTCAAAAAGAAAAAAGGTGTTGGAGTCTGTCTAACAGACCTGAGCCTCCAACTTCAGCTCATTTGCTCCCATGCTGAGTGACCTTGAGTCACTTGGGAAACTCATTTAACCTCTGTGAGCCTTGGTTTCCCCTACTGGGAAATGAGATGAGTACAGCTGTGAGCAAGATGGCTGGCATTTCTGTCAAGGAGAAAAGCCTCCTCTGCCTTGGGATGTGGTGGGACCAGCTGCAACAGACTGTCTTCTCTTCAGGCCCTTGGTCGGAAGTCCATTGAAGCTGGCTATGAAGCTAAACATCACTGCAGAACTCTTAGCTGTGAAAGATGAACAGGGGAAGTTCCACCTCGTCCATTGCAACTGCACTTTCTCCTCTGGCAGCCTGCAAATCTCCCTGCTTGATGGGTGAGGCCAGAGGGGTGGCTACTCCTGTCCAGAAACAATAGGATGGGATGATGGATGGATGGTTGGGAAGATAGAACAAAGGGAGAATGGATGAGTGGGAGGGTGGAAGGGTGAGAAGATGGATAGGTGGAAGGATGGATGGATGGATGGATGGATGGATGGATGAATAAGTAAATGGTCACTTATCCCTTCTTAGGCCAGGCTGACCAATTCTATGCTGGATTAGGCAACAAGAAATCTGAGTTCAAGCCCCATCTACCTGAGGGGTGTGGCAAGAGATGGAGGGCTTCCTGTGTGAACTTGAACAGTGCTTCCCCAACTTGAGTCTCAGCTTTCTCAGATAACTGCAATATGGAGCTACTTTGGCATTATTGACAGATGCTCTAAAATAATAGATGTGGACATGCTTTGTGCCAGTAAAGGGTAAAATAGCTATGGAGCCTACCTGGGTTACTATTTCAGTTCCTGCTGCGAGGGAGAGGGAGGCAGGTATAATATACAGGAGTCGTCCCTATCATGGCTCACGTTTACTGAACACATGTGTTGTGCATCACATGTATCATCTCATTGAGTCCTCATGACAACTACATACTAAGCACTGTTCATTCAGTTATGGATTTTACAAAGCCTTATTGAACACCTACTGTGTCCTGGAACTATGGGTTTATTCTACACGTACCTAGTGTGTGCGCTGCTGTGCAGTGTATCACTCCCTTTGGACGTGCCCCTTGTTGTGGATGCACGTGGGTGTGGATGCACGAGGCCAGGTTCCATGACTCAGGGCTGAGACTGCAGTGGGCACGTACCAGTGCTTCTCCATTCCAGCCTCAGGCCCCTGCATGGCCTGTGGCTTTTCTCTTTCAGATTGGGCGCCCTCCCCAGTGAAAGCCTGATTGACAGCATCACTGGGATCTTGAATAATGTCCTTCCTGGGCTGGTGCAGGGCAAGGTAAGTGAGTACAAGTGGGGGCTCCTGATCTTTGGCTCTTAGAGCTTCTCAGGCTAAAAGAAGCCCCTGGGGTGAGCTTTTCTGAGCCTCTCAGTTTGATAAGTAAATTCCATCCATCAGTCTATCTGTCCATTGATCCATGTGTCCATGTTTCTTCTTTTCATCCTTCAAAATGTATTGATTGGTTTCTACTCTGGGCCAGGCCTTGTGTGTGTCCACACTACAGCTGAAACAGATGGGCTCCTGCCCCAAGAAGCTCCCAGGCCACACCCCCTGTGGCTGAAGACCAGACCCACCCAGCCTATGCTTCGGTGCCTCCTATAACCAGAAACTCACCCCTCCCAGAGTAGTCCACCCTATTCAGAAGCAGATGCCAGAGTGAACAGTTCACTGCATGATTGGGCACCTCACCCATGCCTTCAGTTTCTCCTTCCACCCACTGTGGATGCGTGAACATTCATCTGTGGGACTGCTTCGAATCAGACACTCTCAGATACAGAAAAATGATAGAAAATCTCCCCAGAGAATGCATACTGGGGATGCTGTTGCTGCCAGGGTCTCCCTAAGGTGCCACTTTGCCTAACTCTCCTCTCTGTCCCTGGGTCAGGTGTGCCCTCTGGTCAGTGAGGCTCTCGGTCACTTGGACACCACTCTAGTAAACTCCACTGTCAGTAAGTACCTGCTTCCAAGCCCTCTCTCCCCACTGCAGGAGCAGGGATTTCCCCCAGGGAGCTCTGTCCCTGCACACGTGGGACAGCTAGGTCCCTCCAGCCTCAACTCTCCCCACTTCAGATTTCTTCTTTGCCTTGAATTATCCAGATCATGTTGAGGCATAGACTCTATCTCCCCCCATCAGCCCTGACACTGAGAACAGCCGGGCTGGTTGGTGGAGGCGGTACGGTCCCCTCCAAGCCCTGCCTGAGCGTGGTTGGATCTCAGAGTTCCCATTCCCTAGTCCCAGGCCTCCAGGGGACTGTGAAAGTCCCTGGGCTCCTTCACTCTGGTCTGTGGTTATTGTTTCTTCATTTTCCAGACTCACCGATCTACGGGCTGGAATCAAGGTCTAAGCCTTCCAGGAAGGGACCTGGCCTCTGCTGAGCTGAGTGAGTATTGCAACCCACTCTGCAGGATTTGGGAGCTGGCTTTTCTTCTCCTAGTGGGGGCAGCAGGGGGCTTGGGACAGTGACATCCAAAGAGAGAGACAAACAGCCACATAGACATACACCAAGATGCACAGAGAAGTCCACAGAAATGCTGACAGAGGTGGAGAGACACAGGCGGCACCGCAACACAGCTACCAAGAGAAACACACATGGTCGTGGATACATGCACACACACACACACACAAATGCCCGGACACACACATGGTCACTCAGACAGACACACAGAGGCACACGCTCTCATGTCAGCACACGCACACATGTACACACACATGCAAACGCGCCACGCACAAATGGACACACAGACACACACTCAAGCACATGCACAAGGAGCTCCCTGACCCCGGGCCTGGGCTCCCCTGGTGGCTGAGACAAGGTCACCCCAGCCTCAGGGTCTCAGCCTCCTCCCCACCCTCTGGAGGGCGGGTTTGATGATGGGCCAATACCAGCAAGACTCAGGGACTTCGAGTCTCCATTCCGGCTGGGGTCTTCTCCCAACAGAACCATTTCCTGCTGCTCGATCCACCCCCTGCGCAGCACCCGAGGGCTCACAGAAGGCTGGCCCGTGTCCTGGACCATGACACGGCCATGTTTGGAAACCTGAGCAGCCTTCTCTCCAAGGAAACTGCTCCCCCTTCTTTCCCACCAGGCATGTGTCACATTCCATGTTCATCACCAAATAAAACTGTCCTTTCTCTGCACCAGGTGCCTTCTCATTCTTCACCATCACTGGAGGGCTCATAGGTGGGAAAGTGCCCTGGCCTGAGTGGTTGGAGCTGTAGAACGGAGTTTGGACCTTACATTGGAAATCTTAATGGTCTTAGGCAGGACGGGAAGATGTTCAGATGGGTGTGGATTTCAGAGGGACTGCTCTGGGGTTCTTAGGATGGGTGGACAGAGTGTTGGGTAGATGTAACACTCCAGGCAAAAGTGATGATACACAAGATACCACGCAAGAAGTGAAAATGGCAGATTAGAGGGATGTCCAGGAGGCGGACCTGGAAGGGTGGAGGTGAGGGAGCAGGTGAGGCTCGCGTCCGTGTCTCAGGTGGGGAATCCCAAAGGTAACTGGAAATATGGGGGGACGAGTTGATTTCAGCAGGAATATTATGCCTTTAGCTGTGGCCCTGCTACCTGAAAGTGCCTGGGGGACCACGAGGGAGACGTCCAGGAGGCTGATAGATACACGTCCTCTACCATCTCTCTTTTGCCTACTTGCATCCAGTCATACTGGCCTCTTCCCTGCTCTCTCATCAAGAGGATGATGAAGATGACAAGGAGGAAGTGTAGGAGGAAGGACAAACTGGTCCAAAATGTTCATTGCTGAAAGGCTTGGGAAAGATAAGCACAGAGAAGGGTCATGGGAGTTGCATATGAAAAGATTATTGATGCCCTGGGTGAGAGTCATATTTTTAGAGGAAGAAACCTGATTTTAAGGAACTGAGAAGAGAATGGGATGTAAGGAAGTTGAGACTGTGAACACAGGTAAGATTTATGAAAAATTGGATGCAAGAAGGAAGAAGAAGGACTACCCAGGCTGGGGGACGTTGTCCCCTCAAATAAAAAATAAATATGCTTTCACTGTTTGAGGTCCTTAGAGGATCAGCCCCACCCTTTCACTCCACAGCTGAGGCCTTGAGTTGTATGTGAATGACTTGCACAAGGTCACAGAGTAACAAAAAAGCAAATCAAGGACGGAAACATCTTAGACATTGAGAGACCCCACTGACCTTGTGAGAAGGAACAGATTCAGGCTGGTGGTTCTCAACTCCTGCCAAACACCTGCCATCGTGTCCGGACCCACCACTATCCCCACTTGCTATTGCCACCAACCAACATGGCGTCAGGGGAGGACAGTCCCGGGGTTCAGAACTGCAAGAAGGCTTATTGTAGGAAACCAGTGCGTCTTCTGGTGAGGGTTTAAGAGGGGAAATGTCTTCCACACTCACAGAAGTAGAAGATCTTTGAGCTCAGGATGAGTAGTTAAACTCTGTAAGCAGCTGAATGATTGTTATGACTGTGAAAGACCTGAAATACAGAAAGGACCTTCCTTCCAGACTGGAAACCAGCAATCAGGACCTGACTTGGAGAGAACCCAGGCATTAACTACCTTCATGTCCTCTCTGGGCAAGCATTAGGTCAGGACCGAGAGTCCCCCAGGGCTGAGGCCCCAAGGATCAAGGTGGATAAAGACGGGCATGTACACACACCTGGGGCTATAGCACTGGTCCTGCTGCCCTCTGACCATGGCACCAAACTGCACTCCTGCCTGGACACACACCCACTGTCCATCTCTGGATACTATTTTCTTCCTACTGCTCCCTGGACCTCTTCCTATAGCCCACTGATGGGTCCTTCCCTCCCCTAACAATTTCAATTCCTAATTAACCAGTCTAAGATTCCCCTGGATACAAGTGACCTGGTTAATCAGAACACATTTATGACTTATAATAGGACATTTTCACATTTTAAAAGCTCTTCAGAAGGATGTCAGTGGCAATGGCAGATTAAAGACCTCCAAAAATTCTCTCCTACATAAAAGCAAACAGAAAAACGGCGAAAATTGTCCGAAACAATTTTTTCAGAACTCTGGAAATTAACCAAAGGCTTGCAGCAATCCAGGGCCGGGGTTGGGGGGGGGGTGTTTATTCAATAAAAAATGGCTGAATCTTGGTCAGAACAGCAAGCTTTGTGACATTTTAGCTTACGCATCTCCCACTTTCCAGCTCCACAGTAGACTTGAAAACCAAAAGCCCATAATCTTGGTGAAAACCAGTAGCCTGGCAGCCACAGAAGGCCGGCAGAAGGGGATTGATTAGAACAACTTCAAAGCCTCATTCCCGGAGAAGTGTCATTGTTTGACGGGTCTGTTAGTTCCCTGGAGGACCCCATTCTCAAGGCTGTCTTTACTTGACCTGACTCAGAGTTCAGCCAGTCAGTATGAATCATCTTTTCCCCAAGGACATTTGTCAAAATAGTACACAGGCCTTAAGACTGGGTCCCCAGGAGTCTTTAACTCTCAAGCTAGTCCACATTCAAGTCTTCAGGAACTTGTCATAATGACCTTTTAAATGTTCCTGCCAGTCACCGGCTCCAGCAGCCTCTGCTTCAGGTAAGGTGATCTTGACTATAATTCTATGTGTTTATCTCTCTCTCCAGATTTCAGGATGGCAGTCTGCCCTATGACCTCAATTCTCTGATGGATCTAAGCATTTGATTTTCAGTTCATTGAGCCCTTTTCTTGTTGTGAGGATGGGAGTGACAACTTCCAAGCTCTGTACACGTGAGAGCTGAAGTTAGAAGTCTGAGTTTGCCATAGTTTTCACCAGTTAGTTCCGTTTAGCTAGAGGATGGGCCCCCAGAGTCCCCCATACTGCCATCCTGAAAGTGAGACTTCTTTGGAAGTTGTTAACCATTATTTCTTCAAATTTATTTTCTGCAACTACTCCTTTTCTCCTCTCATTCTGGGACTCTGATGACATGAATGAAGCTTTTTTGTTAGAGTCTCTCTGGTCACTGAGGCTCTCTTCATTTCTTTCAACCGTTTTTTCTTCCTCTTATTCAGATTGGATAACTTCTATTGATTTACCTTCAAGTTAATTGACTATTTCCTCTTTCATCTCCACTGTGTTGCTGAACCTATCCGCTGAATTTTTTTATTTCAGTTACTTTTATTTTTACACTCTAAGATTTCCATTTAGTTCTTTTTTTTTTTAATTTATTTATTTATTTATTTATTTTTGGCTGTGTTGGGTCTTCATTTCTGTGCGAGGGCTTTCTCTAGTTGCGGCGAGGGGGGGCCACTCTTCATCGCGGTGCGCGGGCCTCTCACTATCGCGGCCTCTCTTGTTGCGGAGCACAGGCTCCAGATGCACAGGCTCAGCAATTGTGGCTCACGGGCCTAGTTGCTCCGCGGCATGTGGGATCCTCCCGGACCAGGGCTCGAACCCTTGTCCCCTGCACTGGCAGGCAGATTCTCAACCACTGCGCCACCAGGGAAGCCCCCATTTAGTTCTTTTTTGTAGATTCCGTCTCTCTTTTGAGACCTTTGTCTTTCCATTCGTTTCAAAAGTGTTAGTCCTTAATTCTTGGAACATGTTTATAATATCTGCTTTAATGCCATTGTTTGTTAATTTCAATGTCTGGATCGTCTCAGAGTTGATGTCTCTGAGTTGTCTGTTCACTTGAGAATTTGTCAGACTTTCCTAGTTAATTGTATTTCAAATAATTTTGGGCTGCATACTTTTTAATACTATGTTATGAGACTCTGGGTCTTATTTAAATCCTATGGAGAATATTGGTGGGGGGGGTGTTTGTTTTAGCATGCAATTGACCCAATTAGAATCTAACCCAGTTAAGTTCAGTTTCCAACCTACCTCCTATGGGCTGTGTTTTTAAACAAGGGATTTCCTCCATTGTCTTTCTCTCATAAGGGTCCCTCTTCCTAGTGCTTGGATCAGAAAGAGAGGACTTCTCTTGGAGCTCTTTCTGTTCACACCCGTACATAGTTCCATGATTCAGACTGTCTTTGGGTCCAGCCTGAAAGATATAAGTGGGATAAAAACCCAGGAAACTCAACTACGGATCATTCATTCTTTAAGTTATGACTTCCTTCCCCAATCCACCATTTATGTTTCAGAATTCTCAGAGAGCCACTTCATTCACTATGTCCAGGGGGTTCATTTCATTCCATAGGAAGGACAGTGTGGAGTATGCTTACCCCATCTATTTCAGCTCTCCAATCTGCAAAACCAAATGGCTTATGACACATGATGGTGGACTACCAGAAATTTAACCAGGCACTCTCATAGATATACTATCTTTATGAGAACAGTTGAATGCAGCCTCTGGTACTTGGTATGTAGCTATTTATCTGGAAAATGTGTTCTTCTCGATACTCGTCAGATAACAAGTCCAGAAGCAGTTTGCATTCACTTGGGATGGACAATGGCACACATTCAGCCTTGCCCCTGCTCTGAGTCACAAAATAGTCAGAGGGGTCCTCTCATGTTCATGTTCTAGTTACTGTTGCTGTATAACATTTCACCCCTAAACTGAGGAGCTTAAACAACAATACCCATTTCGTGGTGTTCCCTGGATTCTGTGCGTCAGAAATTCAGGACGGTTCAGGGGGGAGCTCTGCCTCATAGCCTCTCATGTGATTGCAGCTTTGCTTGTAATCGCTTATTTAATCCTCCACACAGCCCTCTGAGCTAGGTACCATTATTATTGGCCTCCCTTTGCAGAGGCACAGAGAGGTTGAGTAAATTCCCTAAAGTCACCCAGCTGGGTGAGGTGGCGCTGGGGCAGGAGCCAGGCAGCCAGGCCCACAGGAGGAACATCAGAGGAGCTGTGACTCATTCCCCATCCCACACCCAACTCTGCCCCCCAGCACCAGCCCACCGACCCCGCAGGCATTGAAAAGAGAGGCAGGAAGAATGACAAGAGCAGACCCATCGAGCCTGACTGTGGGCCAGCCTCTGCTCTAAGCCTTCTTTGTAGGTTAATTAAATTAATTAATCAATCCTCCCAGTAACCCTCGAGGCTTGCATTGTTACGGCCCCATTTCACAGATGCAAAGCCTGAGACACAGAGAGATGGGGTCACTTGCCCAAGGACGCACACCTGTAAGTGTGGAGGTGTCTGGCTCTAGTAGGCTCTATCTTGTCTCTGGATAAATTCACTCACAGTCCTCGCCCTTCGTCCCAGGCTCTGTGAGCCTGCCTTGTCCAGTGGCATTTCCTCTTGTAATTCTGCAGAGGCTGCTAAAGACTCCATAGGACACGCATGGCAAATATCAAAGATTTTCAGTGAACTGGAGTTGATGCGCCAGAGGAGTGAAGACTGCAGGTCTCACCACGACCGTGAACACTCTGGACCACAAGGGGGCAGAAGCTGGCTCCATCCAGCCCAGGGTCCTGCCGAGCGGAGGTGTTCTCAGGAGGAAAGGGGGAAGGCGGGTCATCCACAAGGACCAGCCATTCAGGGCCACAATGTCAGCCTCAAATGTCAGCCAGTGGAAAGGAGGGAATGTGCTTGGGTTCTTGCCCTTGCACCATGCATCATGTCTCTGTTTGATCATTAATTTCCAACTTCAACAGCTTGACTTGTTTTATCTCTTCCCGTCCTCCCCCACCGCCTAACTCACAAGGGCCTGGGTCTACTGTCTCTCAGACTTTTTCTTCTCTCCCAAATCTTCATCATAAAACTTCAGCAGTGGGCTTCCCTGGTGGTGCAGTGGTTGAGAATCCGCCTGCCAATGCAGGGGACACGGGTTCGAGCCCTGGTCTGGGAAGATCCCACATGCCACGGAGCAACTAGGCCCGTGAGCCACAACTACTGAGCCTGCGCGTCTGGAGCTTGTGCTCCGCAACAAGAGAGGCCGCGACAGTGAGAGGCCTGCGCACCGCGATGAAGAGTGGCCCCCACTCGCCACAACTAGAGAAAGCCCTTGCACAGAAACGAAGACCCAATACAGCCAAAAATAAATAAATAAAGTTA